>NC_143586.1:85359682-85666798 GCF_048544385.1 Mastigoproctus giganteus | reverse complement strand
CATTCAGATCACCTAGAAAGCATACAGGTTGGGGTAGGTGATTATGTAAATTATCAAGTTCTGCAATGGAACATGAAACGTTTGGTGGAATATAAATGGAGACAAGAGTGAGATTAATCCCAAGAACAATACGAACGGCTATTGCTTCTAGATTTGTGGAAAGCTGAACGGGTTTCGATGGTACATTACTACGAACTAATATTGCTACTCCTCCTCTTGCTGGAGAATCGGAACATCTGTCACGTCTATATAGTGTATACCGTGAGAAGTGTGGGCTATAATTTGATGATAAATAAGTTTCCTGTAGACAAATACATGCAGGATCATGCTGGTGCATTAGGTATTTTAATTCGTCAAGATTACTTCTTAGTCCTCTACAATTCCATTGAATAATTTTCTGCATTACTTGGGTTTAGGTTAGATGGATTGGTCTGATCGTTTGTTTTCCCCTCGATCCTGTTTATATTTCTCTCGTTTTGAAAAGACTGGGCGAGTAATATCCATCTCATCATCAGCATGAAGCATGAGAACAGCATCATCATTGTCTAATTTCTCATCGGTTTCCATGGTTCGTTCAGTTGGTTTATTTTGTGTACGATGAACATCTTTCTCCTTTAATAATGTGCCTGAGTTTGGAACGTCTTGTTGTGGCTTGGATGGCTTTGTATTAGTAGAATTTGATGGACTCTTTGTCTTTGTTGCTGTTAGTGTCTCACCATCCGCAAGGATGGATCTAGCCCATTGAATAAGAGATAATTTAGGAGGAATAGTAATATAAGTCTGTGTAGAAAATTCTTTAGTGTTTTTAACTGCATTGGAATATGTTTTGGCAGGGATCACATTTAATATTTGTTTACGTGCCTCTTGGTAAGATACATTTTTCTCTACCTTGTACTTCATCATTTTCTTTCCCGTTTTCCATAATTCGCAAGTTCTAGAATATGCGGGGTGAGTACCCTGGCAATTGGGACACTTTGGCGTAGCTGCTGTACATTCAGTTTGGGAATGGTCTGATGAGCCACACAGGGGACAGATTGTCTTACCTTGGCATGCTGTTTGAGAATGACCATACTTCTGGCATTTAAAGCATCTAAGTGGATTTGGTATATATGGTCGGATCTTACAGGAAAGGTAGCCAGCTTTTACTGATTCTGGTAGATTCGGACTGCTGAAGGTAAGGATAACATTTCTTGTGGGTGTAGGGACACCATCTTGTTTGGTCATAATTCTTTTAGCACCGACAACACGTTGTGCTTTAAGTTCTTCGGCAATTTCTTCCTCAGAAACATTAAGGAGGTCCCATTCCGAGATGACTCCCTTTGAGGTGTTTAAACTTCTGTGCGGGGTTACCGAAATGGGAAGGCCTCCGAAGGTCGTTTGCTTCAGGAGTTGTCTAGAATGACTGGGATGGGAAGTCTCTATAAGAAGATCTCCTGAGCGAAGGCGTTTGACAATTTTGGGAGTACCTGCTACAGCCTCTATGCTTTTCTGCACAAGAAATGGCGATAAGCTACTAAGAGGTTTCGTTGATAACGAGTGTACAATTAGAAAAGCAGGTAGGTCATGTGAAGAATCATCTTTTTTGATTCTTTTTGCTTGAGATGACTCAAGTTCATGCGAGCACGTAGGATCTACAGTTGGTGATATTAATGGATCCATATTTGCTCCTTTTCGCCCTGAGTATTAGATTAATACTCAGACTACCAGCCCCGCCACGTGGAGGCAGGAGCGGTGCCACCAGTGACCAAGCGATAAGAGATTAGTGGTTAGTGTGTTAGAGAAATTGGTTATATATATATAAATATAAAAGAAAGGGTCTTTCCTTCCTTGATATGAAGCTTAGTTCTTTATTTAGAAAAAGCCAAAATTAAATAATTTTATAAATAAAGAGGGTTTTAACAATCTCTACAATCTGTCGCTTAGAGAAAAACGCTTTCAAATCACTGTGGAAATATCGCTATGATCACTCGCTTGGCACTCGGGGCCATGGAAGCTTGTTTAGAAGACCTTTATGCCAAACACGATCAAAAGCCTTTGAGATGTCAAGAGCAACTACTTGTGTTTCACCGAACCTTTCCATTGAATTAGTCCATAAATGGGTAACATAAGCCAGAATATCACCAGTGGATCGACACTGACGGAATCCATACTGGCGATCGTTGATCAGACAGAAGGTTTCTAGGTAGTTTAAGAGTTGGCGGTTGATTGATTTCTCCATTACTTTAGAAAGAGTAGAAGTTTGATTTGGTAGTTGTTGGCGCATCGGCTTCTGTGGCCATATTGCACCTCCCAAGGTTTTTGCAGTACTTTGATCCAAGCCCGAGGCGGGAATCGAACCCGCGACCTTTGGGTTGCCGGGCAGGTACTTTACCCACTCGGCTAGCCCGGTCGGCAAGAGTAGAAGTAATTGCAATGGGAAGATAATTGGATGGGAGGGATTTGCCACCCTTTTTAGGAACTGGCTGGATATGAGCAAATTTCCAAGCAGAAGGAAAAACCACCTTTGGAATAAGAAAGTGAAAAAAGGCGGCAAAGAATAGGAGTAAGTTCAGGAGCACAGGTTTTGAGAACAAGTGGAGAAATACCATCAGGACCTGGAGCTTTCTTAGCATCAAGATTCATCAAAATCCTTCTGATATCCTTTTGACGGAAGAGCACAGGAGGCATTGAATGGAGCGTGTTAGGAATGGTGGGAGGTGTTTAACGAAGATCATTAA
Source organism: Mastigoproctus giganteus (assembly GCF_048544385.1). Taxonomy (NCBI): domain Eukaryota; kingdom Metazoa; phylum Arthropoda; class Arachnida; order Uropygi; family Thelyphonidae; genus Mastigoproctus; species Mastigoproctus giganteus. The sequence goes on along the minus strand of NC_143586.1, from coordinate 85,664,081 downwards.
TACATGAGCTCGAGGAAAAATGGGATGCTAGCAGGTCAGCTTTATCCTTGGCTGAAGTGACAACAGAACCATCTGGTTTGGACAGAGGTGGGAGCAGAGATGGGCAAAAGTTGCGGCCAATAGCTTTGGCAAGAGACCAGAATGCTCGGCTACCATTAGGGCAAGAAGCAAGTTTTCTACTCTTAGCCTGTTCAAACTCTAGTTTGGACTGATTAATAACTGCTTTACAATTGTTGCGAGCTTTGGTGTAGGCAGAAAATGAAACCGAAGAATTAGAAACAAGCCAATTATGATATGCAACATTCTTCTCTTGGACAGCCTTAGCACATTTATTGGAAAACCAAGGTTTAGATAAAGGACGAGATTTTAAAGTGGAGTGTGGGATAAAGGATTCCATTCCTGCAAGAATAATTTCACTGACACGATCTGAGCAAACGTTGACATCAGAAGTTTTGAAACAGTAATCAGACCAAGGAAAAGAAGAAAAGAAGTCTCGCAGGTCATCCCATTTTGCATTCTTGTAATGCCAAACAATACGAGGTTGGGAATAGCCGTGAGATAAAGGTTCCATTGGAGAAGAGACAATCACCAAGTTGTGATCTGAAGTGCCTAAAGGACCTCTCACTTCAACCTTGTACTTAGAAGGGTTGTTTGTGAGAAAATGATCAAGCGTATTGGCTGTATGATTAGGATTGTCCGGTATTCTTGTAGGTAAATGAACAATCTGTGCTAGGTCATTAGTAATTGCAAAAGCCTCAGCATCTCGACCTGCTGGGTCGGTGTGACTAGAAAACGGAAGCCAGCTGGAGTTGTGAACGTTAAAATCACCAAGGAAAATTACCTCACTGTTAGGAAAGCTGGACTGGAGAAAGTCAAGTTGCAAAGAGAGGAAGTCAAAGAGCTCCAAGTGATTAGTGGAGTTGGGAGAATGGTAGAGACAACAGATGAATTTTACACAATGAGGTAGAGAGATTTTAAGCCAGAGAAGATCAAAGAGAGGAGATTCCAAATTGCCAAGTCTCTGACAGGGAATATCAGAACGGACATATGCACAAGTACCACGTTTGAGGCGAAAGGAATCATACAGCAAATAATTTGGACATCTGAGATGAGCAGTAGTTGAATCAACTGATAACTGAGATTCAGTCAGAAAAAGTACATGGGGTTTGTTAGACTGCAAGTGGAAATGGACATTGTTGAGATTGGAATTGAGACCACGTATATTTGTGAAATGAATTAGGAAGTCCTTGGGAGGTTTAGATCTTATCGCAGATAAGCTTGCTCTATTATTTTGACAATTCATGGTGTATTCAATAGTAAGAAAAAGTGTTTGGGACATGCTGTATGAAGTAATGAAATTTTTGGATATGGCGTACATGTGGTAAGAATATACCCAGATCCTTGACATAACGTGGCCTCGACAATGCATACACACTACTCGGACTCCCTCCAGTCACTATCTGGCAGAGTAGAGGTAGCAAGATTATACACTAGCTGATCCGGAAGCCTCCTAGAGAGTTACCAATAGGTTTGGTCCGGTGTACTATCTAGCAGCCGGCCTGCGAACACCGTTTTAGAGCTGTACCCTCGAAATGTAAGGAATATTGGATCTCGCCACGATGTTCATCATAACCTCAAAAATCATCAATCATACTGCATGATGGAAGAGATAGGGAAGGGTTGGCCGGAACTTAGCTCTAGAGACTAAACATGGGTTCCACCACTTCAAGCCTCCAATAAGCAAAGTGGTAGTATTTCACCGGTTGATGAGAGTCATCTACCACCTAGTACTGCCTAGTAACATAGAGGGGCGGCGTTGCTCCATGTGGTGTGGGCGCCACACCTCGACTCCTGCTTACGTTGGTTCACACCTGGGTGGTCACCCACCATGTACTTGTGCATGAAGGTTATACCCAGGATTACTAACAGTCGCACCATCGTGAAGGTGCAAGCAGAGGATTTGGCTGTCATAGACCGTCCAGACTTCGCCGAAATTGGGTCCACTTGACTTGAATGTCACCCGAATATCAGTTCCATCAGCGTTTTAGACTCCCAGGTAGCAAGAACAGCTTGTCTGGCATCTGAGAGAATGTCTGTGACAACCTCAAGGACCAGCTTGAGCTGCATGGTTATGTTTAGTTACGACTTTCACAACTGGGCCTTCCAAACCCTCTGTCCAAACACGCCATTTGAAGGTGGAACGTTTTTGAATTGAGCAACAGTCCATTCTGTATCTTACTTCTCTGTAGAGGCGGCGGAAACAGCAAACGCGCGCTGTCGACTGCGCCACGAAATGTGAGGAGAGCCAGATGCAGGAACTTTTATTGTTTGAATTGACCCTCGTGGTCGAGTATGTATTCTTTCCATTGTGAAAGGATTAACTGTTCCAGTTAATCCTTTCACAATGGAAAGGAACCCTGAACACATACAAAAGGGGAGAAATTAGTTTAAAAGCTACGTGACAATTTGTACACGAATGTCATTTTGAAAATTTGCTCGGAAAAGTTAGTTATCGAAAGTACAGTTCGAGTAATTGAGAGAGTTTAACATGGAATCTCCACTAAAGGGGCTGGACTTCAATAAAAATTCGAGTTATCGAGAGTTGACTGCACAGTATTTACATTTCTGTAGCCTACTCATTATCTACTAGGGGAAAAATGTGCCAGGGGCGAAATGCGGGGTGCAAAATGTGGGGGCCACTTTTCCATACCCCCCCCATAACACAAGTTAAACTAACAAGTCTGTAACTAACCTTTGAACTTCCTTTGTGAATTGGGGTCACATTTACACATCTCCAATCCATGGGTATCTCCCCAGAGTTCAAGGAAGCGCTCATAATTATGGCTAAGGGTCTGCTTACTTCCTTTGGTGCCTCCTTTAATATAACTGGATAGATCCCATACACCCAAGGTGCCCTTTTTATGTTTATCTTCAACAATTTCTCCTCCACTTTGCTCTCAGTTATTATCTCAGTGGAATCAGTGACTTCTGATTCCACTCCAGATTAACAGATTTATCTAGAACTTGTTCCTGCTGATCTTGTTTTTGAATGACATTACTGCTTCTGTTTGACTGTACACCTTTTCTCTTTGTGGACTACTTTTGGCAGCACTGCATAAAGATGTGGGCAAAGACATGGATAAAGATTTTATTTTTTATTATTTTATTTATTGAATTTTTTTATTTTATTTTATTAATTTATTCTTTTTTTTATTTACTGTTTTTTTTTTTAATTTTTTATTTTATTTTATTAATTTATTCTTTTTTTTTATTTACTGCTTTTTTTTTAAATTTTTTATTTTATTTATTTACTTTATGCTATTCTCTTCCTTATTTCTTTGTCTTCTGCTGTCCTGTCTCCTGGGAATGAGTAAGTGAGTGTGTGTGTGTGCACGCACACGCTGTTGCCGGCATGGGGTTCTTTTGAATGGTTCCAAACTCTCCTTGGACATTCAGTGCATGCCTATTGAGGCTGGCCATGGTACATATGTAGTTGTGCCGACCGGGCTAGCCGGGTGGGTAAAGCGCCTGCCTGGCAACCCAAAGGTCGTGGGTTCGAATCCCGCCTCGGGCTTGGATCAAAGTACTGCAAAAACCTTGGGAGGTGCATTATGCCCACAGAAGCCGATGCACCAATAACTACCAAAGAAAAAAAAAAATAATAAAAAAAAATACATAGTTGTGGCCTACCTCCGTGTGGTGTAGACAGACACTGGGCAGGCTTTCCAGGTGATCGCCTGCCTGGTGACAAAATGGCCAGAAACAACTAAACAACACACACACACACTGCACAAACATAACATTACACACATTTCTGGCTTGTTACAGTGCTCTGTAACCATCAGTGTACAAAGGCGGAGTTGGACTTTCGTTCAGGTGCCGTCCTACATAAGATACTATACATGTCTACATGTCTCAGTTATTAGAAAATCAGTTTACTCACTACCATAGTTTAATACATCTCTATTAATCCCGTCCCTGAATAACTCCTCATGTGTAAATGTAGGTGTAAAATACTCATTCAGTTTGTTAGTGCCTGAGAAGGCTCATCAATAGTTGACCCATCAATATCAAGTGGACCAATCTGATTCATCCCTTCCTTTTAGAGTTTACATAAGTAAACAACTCTTTGCTGTTTTTATTTTGCATCCTTTGCCAAATATTTCTTGTAATCTGCCTAACCTCCTTTGTGACTTGATTACAGACCAGCTTATATCTTCCATAGGCTTCTGTGTCACCTGTTAATTTATATATATCCCATGCACTTTTCTTTTCTGCCACATGTGGGGAAACTAATTTCTTGGTTGGTATGAAAAGCCTAGTAGCTTCCTATATTATTTCTTTGAATGTTGGTAACATCTGCAGTTGGTCCCACTGTATAGACTTTAAATACTGTCTCAGACCTCTGTAGTCACCTTTAAGAAAGCAAAAATCCTTTCCTTTACCCCTGATGGTAGTTACCTCTTTGAGTAAATCCCACATCAGCACACTGTGATCACTGCCACCTAGTGGCTCCTTTATTTGCAGATTCTTAATGCATGAAGAATCACAACTGATAATCAAATCAAGAGTATTACTCCCTCTGGTTGCCTCCTGTAAAAAAAAATCATCCAATAAATCCACAAAAAGGCTTGCTAGTGTGCAATTGACCAACTCATATGTTCCAGTCAATATCTGGGAAATTAAAATTCCCCATTATAAGGTAATCTGATTTACTGACCCACTATTTCTCTGTACAGAAAAATACAGTACATATCTGTACATCAGAGTCATTAGCCCTATAGCACATTCCTACTCTAAATTTTGCTTTTCCAGTGCTTATGTCACATCAAATTGACTCAACACTGCACTGTCCACCCATGTCAACTGAATGCACTTCCTTAGATTTTGTGATTCTTAACCAAAAGCATAACCCCTCCTCCTTTTCTATCCTTCCTGTACACATTGTAGTCCCATAATTCCAATTCTGCATTCCTTATATCTGTGTGACACCGTGTATCTGATATCCAAACAATATCTGCCTTTGATGTTTTGACTAGCACCTCAAATTCATCAACTACATTCCTAGCATTGGTGTGCATGCAAGTATAAATGCACCTGTTCTTATTCTTAGCTACCCTAACACAGCCTATGTATTTGTTTGTTCTGCAATGACTCCCAGCAGTCTCTGAAATCCCCGGCACCTTGTTTTCCAGGCTGCTTCTCATTCCAATAGAAGCAGTGCAAGAATCATTTTCACCTATGCCAGTCACTACTGTTAATCTATTAGTCCATGTATCCCCCCCCCCCAAGCTAGCAGTTTTCTGACCTACCTAACACTGCCTCGATAGCATCAGAAAAAATATTCTTGCACCCTTTCTATTTAAATGTATCCCATCCCTATAGTAGCAAACTTAAATAATGAAGAAATATAAGGTTCATTTTATGAACAAGAATTAGTAAAAAAAAAATAATAAATAAGTAAGATGATGTTTATTAAATAGAAAAAAATTATTAGAAAAAAAAATAAATAAATTTAATTCTTCATGGATAGATAAAGATCTAATTTTAAATTGAATAATGCCTCCATGTTAATGTATGAATTTTATCGACTAAGATCTCTCTTATCATCAAAAGTGCTTAGAGCTTTTTTCTTTACTTCTACTGAATAAACTTCATGTTTTTTGCTTCTTAGTAGATTCGTAGTTCTTAATTGTTCTTTTTCCTGAAATAAACACTATTTATAGTCATGAAATGTTATCCATTTTTTATCTGCACATCTTTTAATTCCTTTTGATTTCTTTTCCACTTTCTCTTCAATTTTATATGCATACATTTTTGATCTTAAACCTATGAATTCATTCATAATTTTTCCATTGCATTCATCCTTCATTTTTCCGATTTTCGTATTTAACCTAGGTATGTTATATAAATAATTTTTAAATAATCTGATATATCAAAGTAGTATACCATTTCTTTCTAATATCACATACAGGCAGTTCCTGCTTTAAGAGTTTTTTTTTTTGAAGTATTAAACATCAACAAAATCAAAAATATGAACATTAATTGAAATAAATAAATGCCATATTACAATAGTAAGTAGTACTGCTTAATATTGTACAGCTACACTTAAGGGTTAAAAGTTGATAATAATCGTATAGCTGTTATATGCTAATATAAAGTTGACTACAGATGTTTAATGACAATGTTGTGCATATGATACTCAAGTTATGAAAAGTCTGGCGACTTAAAAAAAAAAAACAAGTCATTACTGTACGTTTGTTAGTTCAGGAAGATTAATACTGTACAGCATGCCAAAACGAAGTAGTACTACGGAGAATGATATTAATAAAAAGAAACAGCGAAGAGGAATAACATTGGAAACAAAATATGAGATTGTAAGCAAATGTAATCTCATTATCAGTCGATGATGATGAAGAATAAACCTCTAATGTTTGAATGCAAGAATAATTTCTTTATTATTATAATTTGCTTGATTTTAAGGCTATGTTTTCATTTCTTTGGATAAATAAATCATTGTTTAAGCATAAACTATTGTTTTGTTGATCTTTATTTAACATTACTATGGTCAAATTTTATTATTAAAAACAAAACCTCTGTTTTTAACATTGTCTATGGGAAATGAATTCCTGCTTTACAAATTTTCACTTTACCAGTGCACGCTAGGAACGAAGTAACTCGTAAAGTCAAGAACTATCTGTATACACAAGGCTTAAATTTTCCCCATTTTTAGGTTACATGACATCATAAGTATACATTAACAGTTTAGATATATCTAAAATTCCAACATAAATAGGTTTATCTAATGTTTTTTTTATTTTTTCATATGAATTGCATATAATTTTTCATCAAAGTATCTCATTTCTTAAAGTTAGGTTTAGCTATTAATTTTCAACTTTATTTCCATCATAATATAATCTCACAAACTCATTTTCCATAGTCTTTCCATAAACAGAATTATTCATTAACTTGTAGAAATCTTTCTCAAATGCACTGTTGGCTTTAGTTCTTTTATCTGTATTAAAATCTATGTATGATTTTAACCAGTTATATTGACTGAATTTGAATACTCTATGTATTTTTGTTAGTTTTAGCCCTAATTCAAAATACTTCAAGTTTCTATAATGTAATCCTTACTATTCTTTATGATATAACTTAGTCATTAATTTTGGATATACAGGTCGACCATCACTAATCCGGCCCCACCGCTAATTCAGACTTAATTTCAGCCGGACGTAATTTCAAATTTCCCGGGTTGACACACCGACTTGCTGCTATTGTTTTGGTGGTGTTGGTTGCAGCACGAGCTGTTGGCGCGAACTCGTAAACCATCCCCACTTGTTTTTCTGCATTTATTATTATTATAACCTGTTCACATTTAGCCCCAGCCATGGTTCCAATGCATAAAGGAAGTACCTCTCGTGGTGTAAAGCACAAACACCGTACATTGTCCATAACAGATAAAGTTGAACTTCTGAAAAAACTCTACAGCGGTGCATATGTAAGAAGTTTAACTCTGCTTAATTGTAAATTCCAGCAATTTCTCTCAGTTCCTCTTATCTCAGTAATTTTCTTTTAGCCATTCTTTTTTGATTTTTATTTTTACAACACATGTATACAAACTTGCGGAAAAACACAACACAATATTATGGATGATACAGCGCCATAACGAACTTGTTTTCACAAAATATCTAACAATACTGACAAACTTAATGCAATGTTTGAGAGTTTATTTTATCGTAATTAGTTTTATTGCAGTGCTTGCCATGCGTACAATAAACGAATCACAAATGACCTTCATATGTATGCCATAATAGCGTCACATGTATGTGGCCGACACTGCTTCTCAAGAAATAAAGTAACTAATACAGGGTTATTCAAAATGAAGTCCGGGGTTTCTTCCTACGTTTGCTCATGTGTGTACAGGAATTGTTTGAAACCCCGGACTTCATTTTGAATAACCCTGTATAATGCCACATAAAAAGACTTTTTTTTTTTTTTTTTTTAAATTTTAAGCGAAAAAACAACAACACTGACATTACAATATTTATTTTAGAATTACTAATCAAATTATTTCCTAAATATTTTTTGGCCCCTGGGGAATTTTTTTCTTAAACTAGCTTGGCAGTCAACATGTTAATTTTGGTGTTAGCTGTTGGGTAAAATGTATGTGCTAAAATAACCACTGTGATCCAGCAAACTCACTAATCCGGCACTCGACAGGTCCCAACGCTACCGGATTAGTGATGGTCGACCTGTATTTTATTTATGCTACATGCTCAGGAGCTAAAGGTAAATCGTGCAATTTTTTAGGATATTGAAAATCTACCTCTAAAATATATCTAATTTCATAATCATCAGGCATTTAATTTAAATTGGCAAGGTGGAACTAGACAGACATTTGGAATGAATGGATCAGTGAAATGGAAAGGGGTTTTTTTTGGCTGATGCTGCATAAGCTTGCTTTCTTGCACAATGTGCCTCCACTAATGCTTTTTTTTCAAAGTGTGGTCTAACAACTGCCTTATACAGTGGGACTATGACCTTCATATCTCTACACGACAATATTTGATAAATCATTGATCAGATACCATAGGCTTTCCTGGCTGCCTGTTTACACTGCTCAGAAAACTTCATATCTGCTCGTATTGTAACTCCCAGATCCCTTTATTCCTCTGTTTTTAATTCAACCCCACCAAGTGTATAATTTATTTTGGGGTTACTATTCCCCAAATGTAAGACTTTGCATTTTGCTGCTTAAAACATAGCTGCCTTTTTCTGACCATTCTTGCAGCCTGTTCAAGTCATCCTGAAGGAGCATTGCTTGATACTGATGATTAACTACTCCACCAATCTTTATGTAGTCTGCAAATTTTGACATCAAGCCTTCTATCTCATCATTGATGTTGTTTATGAAAAGCAGAAACAACAGTAGTCCAAGAACCGATCCTTGGGGTACCCCACTTCTGACTTTACACCAATCTGAAGAACATCCATTAATCACAACCCTCTGCCTTCAGCCCTGCAGCCACCTAGCAATTCATCTTAGAATTTTTCCAGTAATCCCAACAAGTTCAGCTTATACAATAACCTTTTGCTAAAATCCAAATAAACTATGCCAAAGTTGTTCCCTGTATACAGCTCATGAGTAACTGTCAAAATAGCTTACTAAGTTAGTTAAATATGATTTTCCCTTAACTTTTTTTTTTTTTTTTTTTAGGAGCATTAGCAACTAAGGCCATATTGCTCCAGGGATATGCGGTGGTCATTCCCTGACCTTTCCGCATCCTCCGTATTTGGTGGTCACGGGCTCGAACCCCGGCCTAATCAAGAAGCGTGTGCTACGCACCGCTGCTCCTGCCCACCTGGCTACGGAGGCGCCGATTTCCCTTAACAAAACCATATTATTTCAGAATGCCAAAGCTATCTAAACGTCCCTTGATTGCACTCTTAATCATTGCTTCTAAGATTTTCTCTACCACTGAAGTCAGACTAACTTGTCTGTAGTTACCAACTTTGCTCTTAGAACTGCCTTTATGTATTGGTGATACGTCTACACTTCTCTGATCCAAAGGAATCTCTACCGAGTCCAGAGATGTCCTTGTAATTAACTTCAATGGTTAAAGACACTTCTCGGTGGCCTACTCAAAATTACTGGATGTATGCCATCAACTCCAGGAGCCTTACTTGCCTTTATGCTCAAAAGTTTTCCTAATAAATGGTCTAGGTAATTTCAAAATCACTAATTTCATATGACTTGGCTCATTTGCACAGCGACTTCTCCGCACAAACGGTCTTTCTTCAGTAAAGAAAGATGCAAAGTACATGTTTTATTCATCCGCAACATTAGCTGGGTTGTTTAAGACTTTCCCACACCCAGTGCACAAGTGTTTGATCTGAGTCACTTTTTTCTTCCTTTTATTCACGTACATGAAAAATTTCTTGTTGCCATTCTGCACTCTCTTAGCCAGTGCTTTCTCATGTGCAGCCTTGGCCTCTCTAACCTTATCTGTGGTACTATTACAAATCAACTTGTAGCTGTTGCAGGCCTCAATACTTTTCATTGCTCAGTAACTGTCCCATGTTATCTTTTTCTGATCTATTTTACCGGCCAGCTCTCCATGCATCCATTTTGCAATATTTTTAATGGTATGGCATTCATTGGCTGTGATTTTTGCTTTAAAGGTATTCCATAATTCAAGTGTATTCTCCCTCACTCTGCAATCCACCCAATTAATAGATGCCATATAGCACCTTAAACAAGTCCTCTCTTCTCAAATTTAAACCTGTGCCTTTACCTTTTACTACTGCAACATTTCTTCATCTTCTAACTGATGACTGCATGATCACTACCTGACAATGGTTGTATTTTAAGCCCTGTGATGTCATCTAATTTGTGAGTAACATTGAAATTAAGAATATTCTCACTCCTAGTATTATCTCTGACATGCTGGTACAAATAACAATCATCTAGTCTATTTAGAAAAAACTTTTCCCCAAGGTGAGTTTTGCTCCTACTAATTTCAATCAATCTGGGGCAGACTGAAGTCACCCATAATAAGACACTTGCACTTGCTTGCTCATTCCATTTGCATGTAAAGCCTCTCGTCATATTCTTCTGGTCTGTAGATTACTCCCACTCTCATTATACCTTTTCTTCTAATTAACTCACACCACAAAGATATGCTGGCAGATGTAACTTCAGACTAGGCAAAAGCTCTATGTGTGCTGAGGCTGCTTTTGATAAGAAGCATGACTCCACCACCTCTCCTATCTTCCTTATATACATTATACATACCATAATGGAACTCATCATCCCTAATTTCAGAGAGGCACAATGTTTCTGTCAGTCCTATTACGTCAGCATTAGTTTTCCTAACCAGGAGTTCAAATTCAGCCATTTTATTGAGCACACTCCTGACATTACTGTAGACCCAGTTAAGATTAGGTATTCTTCTATAGTTTACTACCCTGACACACCTCTTAAAGTTATTTAGGCTTGTTTCCATTTCTTTCTCATCCCACTCATTTGGAACGTTGCTACCCTCGAAACATCTTGCCACTGTTCGCTGTTGTGGCAACAAACACGAATTTTTGAGGCAAGTGCAAACATTACTTTAGCCTATATCATCGAATAAACATGGATCTAAATCCACCCCCCCCCCCCAACTAGCAGTTTCTTTGATCCCTTAAGGCAGTGTTTCCCAAACCTTTTTGGTCACAGAACACTTTTCATCTCACAATATATTTACGGAACACTTATGAAACATAAGTGACAAAGTGACACAAATTACGAAACACAGGAGACAGAACTGTTTGCTAATATTTTATTACATATGATGCACTGTTTGCATCAGGAGCATCTTTATTTACAACACATGTAAAGTTGAAATTCAAATAACTGTCGTCATACTTTCGTTTTGGTCTTTTATTAGTTGGTTCCTGTTTTTTTCACTTTGGATTTTTGGGGAACAAAAGGCTGCGATCGTTCATTCTCACTTTGAAGTGTGACAATATTGTGTTCATTTTCATCACCCCAGTGGCAATACTAGAAGTACTTGCTTCTTGTTTTAAAGTTACTTTTTTTCAACTACCAATCCATGGTCATTTATTTTAATATTTCGAAATACTGATGATTATCAAAAAAAATTTATACAAGGAAGTGAGTTTAGTTATGATATCAGTTCGCTTTCCCCCTCCTTCAACCCGTATACTCCAGGCTAAATTGCATACGAATGGCATATTAGATCACTACATTACTACTTTTTCGTAGATATCATTACTTCTACCCATACTTATCTACGCAAAAGCTCGGCAAAATGGCGTTCCGCAGTTTATACCAGTATATTAATAACCAAAAAAAAAAAATTTTTCCCGGCCTTTTGTTCCCCAAAAGTGGTGTACGTTACAAATATGCAAAAGTTATTTTTTATTTTATTTTTTTAAATTATTAATTACGAATTTTCACAGAACACTTATTCACATCTCGCAGAACACGGTTTGGGAAATGTTGCCTTAAGGTATCCTCAATGATTCTGGCAAAAATTCTTGCACTATCTTGTTCAAATGAATACCATCTCTACAAAATAGGTTCCTTCTACCTATAAATATGGACCATGCTGATAAAAATTTCCCCCTAGTCTCACAGATTCCCCCAAATCGCGAGTTAATCCATAAGGCTTTCAGCATATAATAATCCCTCCTATTGTGTCTGAGCAGAATTGCAAACACATACACATACACATTCTAAAATAACTGATGGCATTTTTTTCAGAATGGTCCAATATTTACTGTTACTTACTTAGATGTTATTTGGTTTTTAGGAGCATTAGCAACTAAGGCCATATTACTCTGGGGATATGCAGTGGTCATTCCCTCACCTTTCCGCATCCTCCGTATTTGGTGGGCACGGGCTCAAACCCCGGTCTAATCAAGAAGCGTGTGCTACGCACTGCTGCTCCTGCCCACCTGGCTACGCAGGCGCCTACTTAGAATTTACTGTTATCAACAGTAAATTCTAAGTGGGAAGCATTCAAGGAATTAATCGTGGATGCTACTAAAAGTTTCATACCTATTAAGAAATATTGTTCAAGGTTTAGGCCTAAATGGATATCAAATGAACTAATGAGACTCGTGACAGAGAAGAAAAATGCACGGGACACATATAAATTATCAAGCGACTCAGACGCCTATGGCAGATATAAGCTAGTTTGTAATCAGGTCACAAAGAAGGATAGGCAGGCGAAGGCAGATTACAAGAAATCTTTGGCAAAGGATGCTAAGAAAAACAGCAAGGATTTCTTTACTGATATAAACTCTAAAAGGAAGGGGATGAATCTGATTGGTCCACTTGATATCGATGGTTCGACTGTTGATGATCCTGCTCAGATAGCAAACAAACTGAATGAGTATTTTGCATCTACATTCACACATGAGGAGTTATTAATGTTTGAAAATGGCAGAAGGTTATCAAATTGTAGCAGGGTGCTTAATGATTTTGTAATAACTGAGAACAAAGTGGAGGAGAAATTGTTGAAGTTAAACATAAGAAAGGCACCTGGGGTGGATAGGATCTATCCAGTTATATTAAAGGACGGGGCAAAGGATGTAAGCAAACCAATAGCAATAATTATGAGAGCATTCTTGGAATGAGAGAGGTCCCCACGGACTGGAGATGTCCAAATGTATCCCGAATTCACAAAGGGGGATCGAAGGGTGACACGAGTAATTGCTGTGTCTGAATTATTTCTGCGGTCTTGTCTAGGTGCATTGCAGGATCATCTAGACAAGACTGCAGCAATAATTCAGACACAGCATGGGTTTGTTAAGGGAAAGTCTTGTCTGACAAATTTGATAGGATATTATGATGTGGTTACAAAGGAACTGAATGCAAAAAATAATTTTGATGTCATATATTTGGATTTCAGGAAAGCTTTTGACACTGTTGTGCATGGAAGACTATTGTACAAATTGGAGCAGAATGGTATTAAGGGTAAATTGCTACAATGGATAAAAGGATAGTTGAGTGGGAGAAGACAGACGGTGGTAATCAATGGGTGCTGCTCTTCGTGGACTAATGTTATTAGTGGAGTCCCACAGGGTTCGGTGTTGGGTCCTCTGTTGTTTTGTATATTTATCAATGATATTGATGAAGGTATATCAGGCTTAGTGTCGAAGTTTGCAGATGATACAAAGGTTGGCAGGGTTGTTAATGACAGTAATGGCAGTGTGCTACTGCAACAGGATCTAGATAATTTGGGCAGATGGGCTAAAAAGTGGCAACTGATGTTTAACCTTGACAAATGCAAAGTACTGCATATGGGTAGAAGTAACCCCAGAGAAATGTACCAACTGTGTGGTACTACACTTAATGTGGTAGAAAATGAAAAAGACCTGGGAGTAATTGTACAGTCAGATATGAAGTTTTCTGAGCAATGCAGACAGGCTGCCAGGGCAGGTCATGGGGTTTTGTCAATGAGATATAGGAATTTTGCTAGCAGGGAAATTGCCTCTGTATAAGGCAATGGTCAGGTCACCTTGAGTACTGCGTGCAGGTCTGGAGGCATCATTTTAGGAAGGATGTATATTTGCTTGAGTGTGTACAGAGAAGGGCAACAAGATTGGTGAGGGGAATGAAGGGATCCTCTTACCAAGAGAGGCTTAAGTTCTGCAAATTGCAGTGGCTGGAGACTAGGCACCTGCATGGTGATCTGATTGAGGTGTATAAGGCCTTGAATGGGTTGAGCATTCTGAATTCTGATGGGATCCTTCCACTTGTTCAGATTATGAACCTAAGGGGGCATAAATTCAAATTAAGAAAAGACAGATGTAGAATAGTTTTGTTTGTTTGTTGTTTGGTTTTTAGGAGCATTAGCAACTAAGGCCATATTGCTCCGGGATATGTGGTGGTCATTCCCTGACCTTTCCGCATCCTCCGTATTTGGTGGTGACGGGCTCGAACCCCGGTCTAATCAAGAAGCGTGTGCTATGCACTGCTGCTCCTTCCCACCGAGGCGCCAATGATGTAGAATAGAAGTGCAGAAATTTGCCTTTAGCCAACGGCTGGTGAATTGCTGGAACAAACTTCCATCTGTTGTTGTGGAAGTTGATAGGTTAAATAAATTTAAGGAGGAACTGGACAGACATTTGGAGGGAATGGTGTGATTTTTTTTTTTTTTTGCTGATGCTGCATAAGGAAGGATGCAGATTTGCTTGCTTTCTTGCATCACATGCCACTACTATTTATCCAACGGATGGTCAGGTCATGTTCACTTAATATCATTAGTCCCCACATCAGTAATAATGCTTTCTTTACCCCCCCCCCCCCCTTTTGGAGGCCAGGACACATTAGGAGAGAAGAAAGCTCTCTGGCGGGGTGAACCCTGGTGTAGCCTAGCCCCCTCCATAAAATTTGGCTGATCTCCAGTATAGAGTACACCAATGAAAGACGGCAGTGATTGACAAGTGAAGGCACCTTCCATTCAGTATGCGTGGTCGTAGAACGGAATGACTGTACGGTCGTGTTCTGTGATTATTGTGGAGGCGTTTTCTTTCTGATTGTTTTGTGTCGTCAAGGGGGGAGTGCTTAGCTTAGGGAGGGTGTTTATCCCCCCACCTCGCTGTTTTTGAATTGGAAAATAAGTTTGCGATCTAAAAACAGCAGCAAGTGGAAGGGGAAAACACCCTGGGCATATCAACCTAGGAGTACAGTGGGCAGAGTCAACTGTTTTACTAGCCACCATGTTGGACAGGGTACTTTTTATTATGAAGTATTTTTTTTATTAGAAAGGAGATAATGGAGAGATAGGAAGAGGGTGGTATAAAAAGGGTAGAGAACGGAGGGGGCAGTAGCTGAGGCACCCACATGATTTGAAAGGGGAGACAATAAGGGGACCCCTGGTACAGGGTGCCATCCTGATCCAGAGGGTGGTAGGGTGAGCCACCAGGCAAAAGGGGATAGGGCCACCCAATGTGGGGAAAGGGGATTGGCGGAAGGAGACTGAACCACCCCAGGTGGTAGGAATAACAGAACACAGAGAAAGAGGTACCTATGGTGGAGTTTGCATTTTGGAGTTCTATCCCACACTGGCCTGGGAGTTAAATGGCCAGTATCAGCATCCAACATCATGCCAGCTAGGAAAAGCTACAGCATGGTGTCAACTTGGATAACCATGAGGCCCCTGAGGGCCTGCATAGCCATCAGTCTGTGCGGTGAAGAGGCTAAGATAGAACATGCAATTAATAATAACTTTGATTCACTCAATATTCATACAACTTTACTTTTTATAGTTTTTCTTACACTTTCTATTCTCTTTTATATATTAAATTAAATATCGATCAGTGTGTTTCGACAGGTGTGTCTTAGCTACATATTATGTAGAAAAGCGTGCGTGAGGGTTTCGCAAGCAAAGGCGGAGCTCCCTAGTAATTATTAATATCAATTTTTGAATCTGAAAGTTTATTTTTTTATTATTATGAAACTTCAAAAGCTAATGCTAGCAATTTTATTTATATAAAAAGTTAGTAGGCCTGGGACAAAAACTGGTTTGGGTGGGTCAGGTACGGGTAATGAATTTGAAAAACAAATTAGGTCTCAGGTCAGGTTGGGCCATCTAGACATTTGGCGAGGCCATGAAAAAAGACAAAATGTAAACCAGTGCAGACCTGTAAACCAGAATGATTGCAGCTTGAAGTCAAATCTCCAAAATTGTTTCCTTCCTATAGTCACATATGGTTCCAGCATTTGATTTCATCATGCCTAGAAAGTTACAATTGAGAGACACCAAGAATCTGTTCAATGTCTTTCTCCTCATGACAAGAACTTTCAAGGCTGTATCCACTACAGCACTTCAAATTATAATTGTAGATATTACCTTAGACTGAAAAGCTAACTTCTTTGGATTATACTTCTGCTCATATAAAGGTACATACCTTTATACAAGCAAGCATTCCAGCAGAGATTCTTGGCACTGATGTCTACCTCAATAATGATGAGCAAAAAAAAAAAGGCACTAATAGGAGCTCACATCTGGTGAGTATGGGCTTGGCACACCCAGGGTCCTGAACTGGATATCATCATTCTTCTCTTTCTTGGTGATTCCCTTTTGACTCTTTCTTTCTCTCTCAGGGTAACTTGGGATTTTTTTTTTTTCTGGCTGGTGCAGCATAAGCCTCAGGCTTCCTTGCACCCATTAGCTAATAATAATAATAACAATAGCAGGAGACGTGGAATGCATGTTCAAAGGGAATTACTGTATTAAGTTATCAGAATCTCACTTCTTGTCAAATTAAAACAATCCAAAGAGTTGAGCATGACCTTTTGTGCAACGTTTCAGTATTTCTTCCACCAAATGTTCACACAAAGACAGTCTTTTCTCCTGTTTCCACATCCAACCCTTCTATAACACATGCTCTTGAAGATGCCCTATGGACTAGAAATATCACTTGGATTGTAGGCTTCATGTCAGCTTCCTGTCTCTGGGTTTCTCCAGTACTACCTACAACTCAACAACTTGATGATGTATTTTCTAAATGGGCACTTGCAAGCACATTTTTAAGAAGACTCATTGTGAATTTAATATAATACTTTAGTCTATTTTAATTCTTTACCTGTGTTCACTACTCTAATAATGTCATAATGTACATATATCTGGCAGAAAAATCTCTTAACCTCCATAATACTCGGGTAATAGTAAAAGTGATGATAGATTAGCTGTCTAATGTTACTGCTTATGAACCGATTAAGGGTGTTTTCATTGTAACCTTTGTACAATAAAAGTCCGAAAATCCAGACTGCTTGGGGACAGGGTCGCTCCGGATTCTCAGGCAATACTTTTAAAATTCAAATTTAAGATGGAATAAAGAAGAGATGACCAGGTAAATTTTGACGGTTTATTCATTAGCAAATAAAGCATGCTTCATTTATCGACACGAGCAGTTTTAAAGAAAAATAACGTCAACATCTAACAAAGATGAAAATAAATTTTCATCAAAAAAAAAAAAGAGCATGTAATGCTTGAAATCATGTTTAAAAATGAACAATGTACAAGAAAAATACAGTATATAAATGAAAGCAGAAGATACATATTTTATATATATTAATTATTTGTTTTTAGTTTATTAACAAAACATTTTCATATAAAATACAAAGTTCGAAAAATCAACAAATATTTATTTGTTCGTGTCGGCGATTTCTGTTGTGTCTGTTGCACTGCTTGTGGATGGAACACTTGTAGCTCCTACTCTATATCTGCTGCACTGTGGCGCTCACACACGCAAAAGTCCACTAAATTTAAAAAGTTTGAGAGTTTTCAAAAAGTCCGGATTTTCGGGTGATCCAGATTTCTGGTATCCGGATTTTCGGACTTTTACTGTAGTTTGTAATTAATCAATTTTAAACTAACTTGAACGTTGTCAAAATACTTAAGGAATATAATACTAAAAATACTAAAGGAATATACAACTGTTTTGTGCTGAATTCAATTAGATATTATGTAATACAATAATTAATACAACCACTTGACTGCAAACAAAAGTTAAGGCGGTTATTTTGGAAATTAACAACTAATACTTTGTGTATATCTCTCAGATAACGGATGAGCAAGTAATTCATTTCCATTTTAACATTGTCTTAACTTTGGCCCTGAATTTTTATTAATTCATTCTCTTAGCTTTATTTGTCAAAAACTTCTTTGTGACCTGTCATTTTAATTCCAATTAAAAACTGAAAATTTTTGAGAATATCTGATTAAAACATTCTAGACAAGTGATATCAAAGGAATTCATTAAAATTTAGTGTTGGGCTATTTTCCACCTACCTACCAACTTTTAGAAATCTGAATCTAAAATACAGGTACTGATGTACAGTTTTTATTAAATACAGATCATTCTTCCAGTCAAAATGCACCAGAATGGCATTTCAGAATGTTCTTCAAAATTAACAATTGGTAGTTAATGCACATCATATGATTCAACAAGAAAATTATATACTGTCACTATGAAATATGTAAAAACTGCATTTTAAAATTATTTTCTTCATTTATTAAAATGAAAATAAATGCTACTAGGCATAATATTTTAAGATTATCTATATAATATCAGTGTATATACACCACAGACAACTCAAAGATAAAACTAAAATAATAGTGTAAATGGGCATCATTTCACCTGTATCCAGGTTTGCCAGATTTCTATGACTGGATTAAAGGACACTCAAAAATAATTAATGCTACCACTCTCCAACTCACTCCATCCCCTCCCACACCAAAAAAAGGAAAAAATTGAATGATTTTTTTTTAGTTAATAATTAAAAGTTTTGTTAATATTTTTTTTGATTTTGGTTTAAAAATTATAGTTTTCATATTGACTATAAATATTTGCAAATTTTAGTTTAATTTAGAATTTAAAATATTTAATGGTAACCCATGGCTTTCTATGGGGTTGATATATAAGGATAATGAATGATACGGATGATATTAAAAGCACGAATTGATCCAAATATTTTAATGCAAGTTTAGTGCATTAATTGACATCAAGCTAAAGTAATTTTAGGTAGGTGAAAAAAAGGGGGAAAAAAAAAAAAAAACACACATACTGGTTTAATAGCTAGAAATCATTCACATTGAACATATTTTATACTATTTCGAGCAGCCTTAAGAACTTCGGCATCATTTTTAATTTCCTAAGAAAAATTTAAAATTGAAGGAGATCATTAGTTCGCTTTTTATGAGTGAAATTGAACATTATTTCGCCCATCCCTCCACTTCGAGTTCATTACACTAAAAATCCTTTCTGAGTTTTCCGAAGTCCCCGGCACTGAAAACACACACGAAATGACCTTGAAAATATTTGAAAGCTTAAAATCAATACTTTTCAAAATTAAATGCAAGAATAAATACTCTCGAAGTACTCAAACAAGTTTTAAATTTTTCAGAGGTTCGAATTTGTTTTCAGTCCTGAAACTTCATCAAATTAATCCTTCTTATCCAACTTTAGTTTTTCTATTAATTTAAAATATTCTGCTACTTCAACAAATCAGCCATAGTTCGGAATTTTTAAAGCTTAATTTGCTGTTTCAAAAAATGGAGTATTTTCATAAAAATTAAATTTCTTTCCAAATATTTCAATGCAGCATTATAAAATGCTTTGAAATCATTTATTACTGTGCTTTTAACTACAGGGTCTAATTTCTGAATATGCTGATGACTTGATACTCAAAAAATTCTTGATCAAGATGATTCTACAGTGAATTTTTCAGATCATGCATTATATAAAAAATATCACTGGCACACGTTTTATTCTTTTCAAGCTCTTTTATTGCTTTGCAAATAATTTCAATCGCATACATTGAGAAAAGAAAATATAATTCTATAATTATAGGGACCTCTATGAAATTTCATTAATTTCAAAAAGCTGTTTGGAACAGTCTTTTGGTTTTCTTACGAAATAAAGGCTCAAAGCCTTCCATAAAAGCAAGATTCGTTCTATACATGGTTGTAAAGAAAGCCATCTAGTTGGTACCTTAAAATTTGTGTGCCTTAAAATTTGTTTCGGCAAACTCATGAAATACTTTACGATTATCCCTTCTTTTAGCTGAAACAATAAAATGACTACATATTTTTCAAGACAAGATTTTCTGTATCAGTATCTAAAATTACCAAAAGCATATTTAGCCAAATTATGAATAATGTGAGCATGGCAGCTTGCTTTAATTACATCTTCATTTAATTTCTTAATATTCTGGAATAAGGATTTTTTACTCCGAAAATTACAATTTGCATTGTCTGCACTGAAAGTAGATACCCTTTGCCAATCCAATTCTAAATTACTCATTGAATTTTTTTAGGCACTCAAACATTCCATCTGCACTTTCATCAGCATTTTCAAAAAAATCCAACTAAATAGTTTGTAGGACTATATTCTTTGTTGAAATACTGAATTGACAAAGAAAACATTTTCATATTCTTTCTATTAGAAGTATCAATCTGTAAACAAAAAAATAATGGTGGATCATGATGTTTTAAATCATCCAAAACAATTTGCAATGCTTTTTTACTAAAATATTAAACAATGGCAGCAGATTTAGTTCTTCCACATATTTTTGTTGCAATATTTGAATCATTGTAATGTTTAGAGTTCAATTTCATGCTAAAATCTAATGAGTTATAAGAATGGTGATGCTTAATTGAATGATAAATATGAGTTATTTCAGCTGCAGTAACTAAATCTTCATTCGTATTCTTTTTCACAAGAAACCTATCAAGAAGATTTGTTTGAACCTGTGAGTCGTAATGCTGAGTGACTGTTAAGATGACCATATAACCAATTTTAAATACATTTCCGCACAGAAGACATCTCGCCTCATGAGGATCATTTGTTAAGGCTAGCCATTCGTATACTTGCTTCCAATTTTTGCTATAAGAACAAAGCCTCTTCTTTTTTGGGGGAAATTCCATTTTTGATGGCTAAAAAATAAAAAATGTTTGTATATAACATGAAATAAGTGGGTGCCTATAACCGTATAAATGAAATATATAAATGTTTTTTTGTAAAGTTATAGGAAAAATAGTTTAAACAAAGCCATTGAACTCCATATTATAAAAAGTGATTTTTCCAATACCTATGATTTTATTAATTATCTACCAGTCGCACAATCTTTATGAAAATTAGATCATGGCCCCACAGGTGCAAGTTTTTATGCTTTGTCAAAAAAATATAATTTCATCGAGAAGTATGAAGTTAAGTGCATGGTGTTCGTGAAACTACATATATGAGCTGGAGAGGCTAGAATAGGTTAAGATTATCTCTATATGATTCATTTCTCAGTGGCAGATTTTGCATTTGAAGGGGTTTTAACATATCCCCTGTTAAAGCTTTGAAATGAAATTGTAATTTTTTGTGGGTTTGGGGGCACTGCGCATGTGGGGTCTGAAGCGTACGCTTCCTACGCCTGTACAGAAATCCACCACTGCCATTACGAGGCACAGGCATTGAAAAATGAAAATAAAGGACAAATTATGTCCTTTCTAATTTCAATAAGCACAAGGATAGTTTGGCTAAAATAAAGGATGTCTGGCAACCCTATCTGTGTGTTCACCCTTCACAATGAGTTACCATGTGTTGCACTACCTTGAATAAGTAACGCTTCACTAATAGAGAAGACTATTGTGACATTCTCAGTGGGCACCTAGATGGCACTTTTTCAAGGCTTGTTTGTATGTGTGGGATAATAACTCTACTATCCACTTGTCACTATTAGACTAAGAAAAGCAAAAAGTAGAGGGAAAGTTATAGTAGAAGTGGAAAAAGAAAATAAACGGTGTAGAAGAATGAAAGGGACAGTAACTTCAACTCACACCACTCAAAAAATACAAACTCCTTGAATAGGCAATGCTTCCCCAATAGAGAAGATTGTTGTTACCTATTCTTGGAAACACCATGAACATCACACTCCCCCTGGTGACCATTTCAAGGCTGTTGGTCTATCACATCGGTGGGTGGGCAGGTACCCTAGTATTGCAAACATGACAATATGAGATGCCAGAAGGTGTACATGATATTAAAATGAAACTAAATGCTACTAGGCATAATATTTTAAGATTATCTATATAATATCTGTGTAGATACACCATAGATAACTCTTAACGAAAAACTACAACAGTAGGGTAAAGGGCATCCATTATCCTTCACGAGTTACCATGTATTGTACTACCTCGAATAAGTAACGCTTCATTAATAGAGAAGACTTTTCACTTATTCTCGGTGGGCACCACTACCTAGACAGCACCATTTCAAGGCTTGTTGGCCTTTCATCATTGTGTGAAACTACTATTGTAGTTTTTTTTCTTTAAGAGTTGTCTATGGTGTATCTACACCGATATTATATAGATAATCTTAAACTCTTAAAATATTATGCTTATTAGCACTTGGTTTCATTTTAATATTATCACGTACACCTTCTGGCATCTCTCATATTGTGAGATTAACTTCACAACTGGGTTGTCATGTTTGCAATACCCTGGTATTGCCCACCCCAGCGATGAAAGACCAACAAGCCTTGAAACAGTGCCATCTGGGTGGTGGTGGTGCCCACGAAGAATAAGTAACAGTAGTCTTCTCTATTAGTGAAGCGTTAATTATTTGAGGAAGCGCAATACATGGTAACTTGTTGTGAAGGATGAGCACAATATGAGATACAGATGAAATGATGCCCTTTACACTACTATTGTAGTTTTTTCTTTAAGGGTTGTCTATGGTATATCTACACCAGGGGTTGGCATATTTTGAGTGAATAGTGATTTTTGATCTAATTAAAAAAAAAAAAGAAAATCCGAAGAGCCACACTTCAGCTCAAGCTGGGGTGGGGGTTTAAGAAATGGAATAGAGTGAGAAGGTGTTTTACTAAAACAATATATTTTTTTCAAATATTATTTATTAATAATATTTCTAATTAATGTGACTGTTGCTACTGAACTTCTTGAGCGAGTCTCTCAACATCAGGGAAGTATGCCGTAATTTTCATCTTAAACACGCTGAGAGACTCGCATTGTTCAGGCGGTTTCTTGATTTATTTTTAATATAGTTCATGTTCGAAAATATTTGCTCTCAGAAATTCGTCTAACCAAAAACTGAGAGAAGTCCAAACACAAATATTTTAAAATTAGTGTGTGTCCGGTAAGCTCTCCAAATCCTCAATTTCCGTTTTAAGGCATTTTAGTCTTGCACTCCACATGTCCTTGATTTTTAAGTCCTCTAACTCCATTTGAAACTTTGCTTCATGTGGGCTAAAAGTTAAAGAGTTACATGCTCAAAGAGCTGTAGGTTGCCGACCCCTGACCTACACTAATATTATGTAGTTTCTTTATTTATATATTCCTAAAAGTAGAAGTGTAGGGATTAATGAGATAAAATGTGATATTGTCATTTTCTCAGTGAAGCAGATATAACAGTAGTAAAATTTTGTACTACTGTTGACAAGACATGCTTATGTAGGGTGGGATAAGAAATACCTGACACATTTTAAAAACATCAGAAGAGCTAAATAACTCAATGCCAAGTACGAATGACTCAGCTAATTGAAAACATCCAAAATACTAAAGTTGCATGTGGCACAGCAACAACAAACATTAAGTTTTCAAACTGCAGTAAGTCAAATTAACAATCACCCCCCCCCCAACTATTGTACTGAATCTCAAGTGTTTTTTTAGAATATGCACCAAAGCAACTAAGGCATGAAATGTCTGCATATCTTGTTTTCTGTAGTTGCTTTGCCCATTTAGTGGGATGAAAAATTTGGATTTCTGTGTGAAAAAAGCACAGACAACTTTTTCCTAATGTTGACTAATTTAGTCATGATGGGGAAAAAAAACTGCGTCTGTACCCTGTACACACAAAAGATGTTTCATCTTTGATGAAAATCAGAACTGTTTTAAAATCAAACAGCTAGAACCAAAGTCATGAACGATGTAACATTTTATGCTCACGCCTGCTACTTACTCTACTGAATCAATGCTAGTGACATTAGCATCACATTTCAGTCAAAAACATTTAGTATGAACGATGTAACATTTTACACACATGCCCACTACTAACTCTACTGAATCAATGTTTGGAAGAGGTTAGCAAAATCTAAGCCAACAGCCTAATTACCCATTTAATTGTAGCCATTTGTTCAATAGTATGATTGCAACAATACAAGTATTTGTATTGGTGCAATCTGCATTTTTGTTACATTCCATTGTTAGGTGCCACTATAGATGTTTTCAAATCAATAATTTTCTGAGCAGCGAAAGGGACTGAATGCCACATTACTATAGCCTTTGTGTTCAACGATGCCGAAGCCAAATGCAGAGCATTGTCAAGAGTATCGAGCAAGCTAACCTAAAAAATAAAGATGGAGGTAGCAATGAGTGTGCAAGAATGACAAAGACTATTGAGAATGTGTAAAAGACAAATAGAAAAATCGAGCACTGGATTTAGCAGTGCCTTTAACCAGCAATGATGCTCCATCTAGCAATAATGTACTCCAAGTGAGTATTAATTATGTACAACGGAACATTTCTCCAATTGCAGAGCAGATGAGTTTAAATGATCAAGCTCCTTTTCTTTACACCGACTACTATTTACATAACAATGCGCATCGAGAGCTTGAAAGGATATTTAAGAAAAATGATTTCTGTTCTGTATGCTACATTTGTGATCATCTGTTGTTCGAAAATGACACAAAGAAACCAGCTGCTAAAGATGTACTATTGATACACACTGCATTTACTGATGTTGACGTCGATATGACCCTTGTGTGTAATAGCTGCAGAGATCACTTAAGAACAACACCATTGCATTACCAAAGTTGGATTCAGTGACAGAGACATGCATACTGACGATATGGCATTCTGGGTCAAGTGATCAATGTGCCTGTTTCACTCAACACTATGATCCATCTATTGCCAAAGGAGATTTGATTGAAACATGCACATCGATCACTTGGCCCAGAATGCCGTATTGCCTGTATGTGTGTCTCAGACACCTCATCTATGCATATAAAATGCAAGATAAAAAACAATCTAGCTATTTGATTGTGTTAGTAAGAAAGCTAGTGTTTAAAGCATGGCTTCAATATTTGGCCGACATTTACAACCTCTTTATCGATTGTATCAAATCATGAAAGATCAGTCATTCTCTGATGACAGTCACATTGAAATTAATTTGGCTAAAGACAACATAAGCGAAGCAGTTCTGATCAAATAAAGTCTAATCACCCAACATTAAACGTTGTTGTTGTGGAGCAACAATAAATATCTTAGAATCCCCCAGAGGAGAAACTAACGTACCGCAGAGATTACTTTTTGATGAGCACGCAGAGGAACTGTCCTTTCCCAGCATTTATCTTGGACAATTCAAGATGTTCAGAGAGAATTTATGCGTGACTCCGTTCATGATGCCAATGAGTGAGCACATATGATCTGACCAATACAGTGTCACTCTATATCATCTCCATCACAGCAATGAAGATAGATTGAGACTCTGATGGTGGCTTTCAAATACATAGGTAAAGATACTAAACTGACACAAGAGAGAGTTCAATCCAAAGAATACATTAACAGCTGTATCTAAAACAATTTGTTTTCGATACAATGTTAAGTGTGATCTATTCGCTATGATTAGACAGCTTGGTAAACCAATGTTCTTGACTCCAGGTGCCAATGAAACTGGTTGGTCACACTTGCTTCAACTATTGTATAAGTTACAGAATAAGGGGTGTGATGTTGCTCACATCATCCTCACTAATAAGTGAGGATGATTTGAGCAACACTGACCAAGCAGAAGGCAATGCTACTGAACGAAGATGCTTAACTTCAAGGTCATGGATGTAATTATGAACATATTGCCGTCAAAACATTATAGCCTGTTTGGTCAATTTTACATGGTCAACCTTTTAAAGCAAATTTCCACATCACAGTAGTCCACACGCACACATTTTGCTGTGGCTAAATAATGCTCCCAAAGATGCTTTGGGTGAGAACGAAGAAGACATTGCAATGATCGACAAGTTAGTGTCTATCTCCGCTAGTGAGGCTTCAGGGAGCATCAAGCTTCAAACTCACAACCATACATTCACATGTTACATTAGCCTTCTCAACGAAGTTCCACCAGTAAGCCCTGCCAGAAGTCAAACTTCTTATTCTCATGATATTTAAGTCCTCTTCTGTGCAATCCATCCATCTTTTCTGTGGTCTTCCTCTTGCCCTCCTACTGGAAAGTTTCCATTTCATTATACTCTTAATTATTCTGCTGTCATCCATTCTCATAGCATGTCCCAATCAGGCAAGCCTCTGGCTCTTCACAAATATGACTATGTCTGCACCCTGAATAAGATGGTCAAGTTCATGGTTCACTCTGATCCTCCAGGATCCATCAACGTCTTGTACAGGCCAAAAACTTTTCGTAAAATTCTACACTCGAACAATTTCAAAAAACATATGACAAAACATATTAATATGTGTAAATGTGTAAGTTTGGATTTTTATGCACTTAGCATTAGTAGCGGCATACGATGCAAGAAAGCAAGCTTATGCAGCATCAACCAAAAAAAACTGCTACGATTTCACCCCTCCATTCGTTCCAAATAACTGTCCAGCTCAGCCTTAAATTTATTTAGGCTATCAACATCCTCAACAAAAGATGGAAGTCTGTTCCACCAATCAACAACCTGCTGGCTAAAGGAAAACTTTGCATATCTATCCTACAACTGTCTTTCCTCAATTTGAATTTATGCCCTCTCAGGTGATTATTCTGAGCAAGAGGAAGAATCCCATCAGCATTGGGCATGCTTAAACCAATCAAGACTTTATACACCTCAATCAGATCACCTCACGGGTGCCTAGTCTCCAAACACTGTAATCTACAAAACCTAAGCCCTTATTCATAAGAGCAACCCTTTGTTCCATTCACTAATCTTGTTGCCCCCTCAGTACTCATTCCAACAGCTCTACATCCTTCTTGAAATGAGGCCTCCAGACCTGTATACAGGTGACCCCCGCTTAACGCTGATAATTCGTTCCGGAAAAACAGAGCGCTAAGTGAGCTCCGCATTCCCATAAGGTAACATATGTATTTGTGAGTTGCAGTCAGTGCCATAGGATATTTCCTAATCAATAATAAACGGTAGTGAAAAGATGCACAAATGTCGGTCAAAATATTTAATATTCAAATATTTGTACGTATAAAATATTTTGCATTACATATGTATATAATTATTTGGTAACTATTTACGTATCAAAATTAAACTTAAAATTCCAATTAAAATCATGAATTTAATTGATCTAAATTAATTTTAATTGATTTAATTTAATTGATGAATTTAATCAAAAAAAATGTGTAGATTTTGGGTTGAACTTTGGCCCTCTTCCAAATAAACTAAAAGGGGTATTAATTTTAAATCTCCCGCAGCGTTACCACCCAACAATAAAGTGAACCGATCCTTCGCCGCTTTGAAACCTGGCATGTTTTTTCTTCTTTCAATATGAAACTTCTTTTAGGCATTCGTTTCCACAAAAGTCCTGCTTCATCTATGTTAAAAACTTGTTGAGAAGTATAACACATAATACCACTCTTCAATAATTTTAACAAGTTCTTTTTTGAAAATTTCGGCTCCTTGATCTGCACTTGCGGCTTCACCCTGGATTTTAAATCTATTCAACCAGCCCTTACCAGTTTTAAATGGTTCCACGTTTTTTTTTTTTAGGTGAGTTTTCTTCAGATAATCATATCGGCTAATCTCTCTCTCTCTCTCTTTTTTCATTTTATAATATTTAACTTAACTGAATTCTGCATTGGAATATTATCTTCAATAAAATTAAAGTCTTTTCATTTCAATCCTAATAGCTGGCCTAGTCCTAGTTGCTTGCAGTAGAACAGCTATCTTTCCCGCTGCTAAAATTAATTCTTTATTTTTTTATAATTGTTCTTACAGTTAAACTTACAAGTCCTAAATTATGGCATATATATCAGCTTGTCGTTGACCGGAATCAATTCGCTTCAAAATGTCTAATTTAATTTTCAAATTCAGTCTTTTTCTTACATTTATAGTCTTCATACTGCGCTCAGACGTTGTTGCTTTTTCATTCTTATCTGCCATTATTAACTCTTCGAAAATGTAACTGCATTGGTTGCATTAATTATGATACAATGTTCAAGTAAACTGTCCGTTATGCACGATGTGTAATACTGTACTGAGTGATGATTAGTCTTTGGATAAATGCATATAATGCAAATATTACAAGCAATATACTTGATCATTTTTTAAAATGTTAATCTCAGAACTGCGTAACAACTCACTGTACTGCAATTAAATTAGCATGCGAGAAAATTTCACTGAGCGTGGGAAACGTTTTAATGCTGTTTTGCTATTCATTTTTAAGCTATTGACTCCATCAAATGAAACAATTTTGTTAAATATGCCAAACATGCAATCTGTAAATGAGCGTTATAGTGATCTGCCTTCTTCTTATATAGTCAGATATGGGTTATAATATAAGAATAGCGTTATAGCGAATCAGCACAAAGCGAACCGCATTATAATGGGGGCCTGCTGTACAGTACTCAAGGTGTGGCCCGACCATCGCCTTATACAAGGGGATAATCACCTCCTTATCCCTGCTAGAAAAATTCCTGTATATCATTGACAAGACACCATGAGCTACACTTGCAGACCATCTGCACTGCTTAGAAAATTTCATATCTGCTTGCACAGTTACCCCCAGGTCCTTTACCACTGTCAGTGTAGTACCACAGAGTTGATACATTACTCTGGGGTTGCTGCTTCCCATATTTCAATGTTTTTTTTTTTTTTTTTTTTTTTTTGACTATAATGCTCATTTACAATCTGTTCAAGATAAGAAACATTAAGTAAATTTGATGTATGACAAATGTCAATAGGATTGCCTTGAATTAAGGAGACGTCCAGTCACGACACTTTTACTGAGTTTACTTGTCAATGTTAAACTTCATTTGCCACCTCTCAGCCCATCTGCTCAACATTTCTAGATCCTGTTGCAGCAGCGTACTGTCATTAGTGTCATTAACAATCCTGCTAACCTTCGTATCATCTGCAAACTTGGACGTTAAGCCTGATATACCATCATCAATATCATTTATAAATACAGAAAACAACAATGAACCCAACACTGAACCCTGAGAGACTCCACTAATAACATTAGTCTACAATGAGAAGTGTCCATTGATTACCACTCTGTCTTTTCCCACTCAACCATCCATTTATCCATAGCAGCAATTTGCCTCCAATGCCACACTGCACCAATTTGTGCAGCAGTCTTCCATATGCAACAGTATCAAAAGCATTTCTAAGATCCAAAAATATGACATCAAAGTTATTCCCTGCATCCAGTTGTTTTGTGACCACATCATAGTATCCAATCAAATTGGTCACACAAGACTTCCCCTTAACAAAACAATGTTGTGTCTGAGCTATAAATGAAGTCTTTTCTAGGTGATCCTGCAGTGCTTCCATTAATTTCCCTGGAACACAAGTTAAACTAACAGGTCTATATGTTTTTCTTGAACAATTTCTCCTCCAATTTACTCTCAGTTATTACAAGATTATCTAGCTTACTGCCAGAGTTTAATACACCTCTGGCATTCCACTGCCTGAATACTCCTCATGTGTGAATGTAGATGCAAAATATTCATTTAGTTTGTTAGCTACCTGAGCAGAATCATCAACAGTTGAACCATCAATATCCAGTGGACCAACCCGATTCATTCCCTTCTTCTAGAGTTTACATACATAAAGAACTCTTTGCTGTTTTTTCTTTGCATCCTTTGCCAACGATTTCTCATAATCTGCCTTTGCCTGCCTAATCTCCTTTGTAGCTTGGTTACGGACCAGATTATATCTATTGTAGGCTTCCATGTCACCGATTAATTTATGTTTCCCATGCATTTTTCTTCTCTGCCACATGTCTCATTAGTTCATCTCACATCCATTTAGGCCTAAACCCTGAACGATATTTCTTAGTTGGTATGTAAAGCCTAGTAGCTTTCAAGATTAATTCTTTGAATGCTTCCCATTTTGAATTTGCTGTTGGTAACATCATCAGTTGGTCTCACCGTACAGAATTTAAATACTGTCTCAGACCTCCGTAGTCGCCTTTACAAAAGCAAAAATGTTTTCAAGATAACAGATGAGGAGAAAAAGCAGTATGAATTGGAACTTAACAACAACAAGTTTGAGCTTCTGTAGACTATTCAGGACCAAGATATTGACAAGGAATACTACAAATTTCTTAAAGTGATAAAGCCCAAGAAATCTATAGGTAAAAAGAAAATCCAAAGAAGGAAAAAATCAGTCAAAGAACACTTTTCATAATGAACAAAAGACGACAAATGAAGAGCAAGATAAACACTGCCAATGAGAAAATTGAGTATACTGAGTTATGCAATGCCATTAGAAAGAGACTCAATGACATAAGATTTAAGCAAGAAAAGTAGAACAAGCATTAAGGGAAATGCAAAGGACTTAAGTCAGCAGCCACGAGCAATAATACAGAAAGACAAATGATACTGAAACTGAATAGCAATGGTTTACTGATAAATAGCAGAGAAGACATAATTCAAATAACAGAAGACTACTATAGAGAATTATACAAGGAGTGAAGGAATGATGCCAGCATTGGGGAATATGGATCACATATCCTTCCTGATGAGGAAGAACACGTGTTGAAGAAGAGTTACGAGAGAGAGAGAGAGAGAGAGAGAGAGAGAGAGAGAGAGAGAGAGAGAGAGAGAGAGAGAGAGAGAGAGAGAGAGAGAGAGAGAGAGAGAGAGAGAGAGAGAGAGAACAAGAGTCAGAAGTAGAAAGGAATCAACAAGAAAGATAATATCCAGCTCAGGACCCTGGTTGTGTCAAGTCCATACTCACCAGATGTGAGTCTCTAGGGTTCTGCCTGGATTATGAAATTATTATTATTTGTGAATTATGAAAAGACATTTGACTCCATTTTTTTTTTTTTTTTTTAATGAAAACCCCAAACAAGAGAGGTATTAGAACATATAGTACTTAGTACCATGCATGAATTGGAGGTTCAGAAGATGAAAGAAGATATTTGTTGACATTTGACTTAACTTCTGCAGACTGTAATTTTCAGGAAATAAGTATGAAAGAAGGTTGTTCCAGAAAACTGTAGTTGAATGAATAAACAAGGAAGATGGAAAGTTGCTTCTTCAGGTTTGAAAGAGAGAGCAGGAATTATAGAAGCCAATTCAGAAGAACAGTGCCCATGGAAATATCTGTAGAAAATGCATGCAGCAGAAACAGTATGTTTATGAGACAGAGTGGAGAGAATCGGTTAGGATGTGTCATTAATTAACCTAACTGCCTTCTTCTCAATGGAATCTAGAAGTCAGAGAGAAGTCTTGGGGACACTGCCTCCATGGTAGGGCAGATTTGCAATTTGCACAGAGTGAACAGCTGTTTGGAAGAAAAGTAATGCTGAGAGAGAAAGAGAAAACTAAATTTTTTAGATGCAGTGGAAGCAATATTTGTAATGTGCTTGTGCCAAGAGAGAGATTAGAAGTCAGGGTAATCCCCAAGAGAGAGATAACATCTTGCCTAGAAATCGGAGTGTCACCAAAGATAAACATAGGAGCAGAAGAATCCTTTTTGCGGGATATAAGACAAGACTGAGTTTTAGAAGGATCGAAATCAACTAAGTTGTCTTTACCCCACTGGAGAATTATCTAGAGATCAGCATTTAAGGAATTAGTAGCAGATTTTCGAGAAGTTGAAGCTGATTGAACAAGACAAAGTTTCTCAAACTGGATTAATAAACAAGAGGAAAAGAGTTGGGGAAAGAACTTAACCCTGGGGAACACCGGCATTAGTGGAGAAGTTAGAAGACAGAACCATCTACATTCAGTGAGCAGTCAGAGAGAAAACTGGATAACCAATTACAAAAAGCAGTTGGCAAACCATAAGATGGAAGCTTGTTTAGAAGACCTTTATTCCAAACAATCGAAAGCCTTTGAGATGGCTAGAGCAATTGCTTTTGTTTCAAGGAACTTTTCCATTCAATTCGTCCATAAATGTGTAACATTAGCCAGAATATCACCAGTGGATCGAAACTGATGGAATCCATACAGGAAATTGTTGATCAGATGGAAGGTTTCTAGGTAGTTTAAGAGTTGGCAGTTAATTGATTTCTCCATTACTTTAGAAAGAGTAGAAGTAATTGCAATGGGATGATAATTGGATGGGAAGGATTTGTCACCCTTTTTAGGAACTGGCTGGATAGGAGCAAATTTCCAAGCAGAGGAAAAAACACCTTTGGAATAGGAAAGTGAAAAATGA
Source organism: Mastigoproctus giganteus (assembly GCF_048544385.1). Taxonomy (NCBI): domain Eukaryota; kingdom Metazoa; phylum Arthropoda; class Arachnida; order Uropygi; family Thelyphonidae; genus Mastigoproctus; species Mastigoproctus giganteus. Next base: position 85,631,716 of record NC_143586.1, on the reverse strand, counting down.
CAGCAAAGAACAGGAGTAAGTTCAGGAGCACAGGATTTGAGAACAAGTGGAGAAATACCATCAGGACCTGGAGCTTTCTTAGCATCAAGATTCGTCAGAATCCTCCTGACATCCTTTTGACAGAAGACCACAGGAGGCATTGAATGGAGAGTGTTGGGAATGGTGGGAGGTGTTTTACCAAGATCATTAATACATGAGTTGGAAGAAAAATGGGATGCTAGCAGGTCAGCTTTATCCTTGGCTGAAGTGACAACAGAACCATCTGGTTTGGACAGAGGTGGGAGCAGAGATGGCCAAAAGTTATGGCCAATAGCTTTGGCAAAAGACCAGAATGCTCGGCTACCATTAGGGCAAGAAGCAAGTTTTCTACTCTTAGCCTGTTCAAACTCTAGTTTGGACTGATTAATAACTGCTTTACAATTGTTGCGAGCTTTGGTGTAGGCAGAAAATGAAACTGAAGAATTAGAAACAAGCCAATTACGATATGCAACATTCTTCTCTTGAACAGCCTTAGCACATTTATCGGAAAACCAAGGTTTAGATAAAGGACGAAATTTTAAAGTGAAGCATAGAATAAAGGATTCCATTCCTACAAGAATAATTTCACTGACATGATCTGAGCAAATGTTGACATCAGAAGTTTTGAAATAGTAATCCGACTAAGGAAAAGAAGAAATGAAATCTCGGGTAATCTCATTTTGCATTCTTGTAATGCCAAACAACATGAGGTTGGGAACAGACATGACATAAAGGCTCCATGGGAGAGGAGACAATCACAAAGTTGTGATCTGAGGTGCCTAAATAACCACTCACTTCGACTGTGTACTTAGAAGGGTTGTTTGTGAGAAAAAGATCAAAGGTGTTGGCTGTATTGTTAGGATTGTCCAGTATTCTGGTAGGTCGATGAACAATCTGTGTGAGGTTATTAGCAATTGCAAAAGCCTCAGCACCTCGATCAGCTGGGTCTGTGTGACTAGAAAATTGAAGCCAGCTGGAATTGTGAACATTAAAATCACCAAGGAAAATTACCTCTGCTAGGAAAGTTGTACTGAAGAAAGTCAAGTTGCAAAGAGAGGAAGTCTAAGAGTTCCAAGATATAAGTGGACTTGGCAGAATGGTTCAGACAACAGATCAATTTGACAGAATGAGGTAGACAGATTTTAATTCACAGAAGATCAAAAAGAGGAGATTCCAAGTTACCATGTCTCTGACAGGGAATATCGGAATGGACATATGCACGATTTGGGCAATTGAGATGAGCAGTAGTTGAATCAACCAATAACTGAATTCTGTCAGAAAAAGTACATTGGGTTTGGCAGACTGCAAGTGGAAATGGACATCGTTGATATTACAATTGAGACCATGTATAGTTGTGAAATGAACTAGGAAGTGTTTGGGAGGTTTAGATCTTTTCGCAGATAAGCTTACTCTATTAGTTTAGCAATTCAGGTTATATTCAATAGTAAGAAAAAAGTGGGGGAAGGGGCCATGCTATATGAAGTAATGAATTTTTTGGATATGGCATACACATGGTAACAATATATCCTTGACATGGCCTCGACAATGCTCCCCCCCCCCCATGCATACACACTACTCGAACTCCCTCCAGTCACTATCTGGCAGAGTAGAGGTAGAAAGATTATGCACTAGCTGATCAGGAAGCCTCCTAGACAGTTACCAATAGGTTCAGTCTGGTCTACACCAGACTAACTAGCAGCCAGCCTGCGAATGCCGTTTTAGAAACATTACCTTATGCTGTAGCTAAGTTCCTGTCAACCCTTCCCACATATCTTCCATCATGCAGTATGACTGATGTGTTTTGAGGTTATGATGAACGCCATGGCGAGATCCAAACTTCCTTACATTTCGGGCGTCTCCATAGCTAGGTGGGCAGGAGCAGAAGCGTGGAAGATATGTGGGAAGGGTTGACAGGAACTTAGCTACAGCATAAGGTAATGTTTCAGGAACTGGAAAGACAAGGCATGGATACCCATATATTATGATTTTGAAGAAAATATATGAGAACACTACCTCCTTTATTAGACTAGACAAAGACAGTAGCAAATTTAAAATTAAGAAAGGAGTTCAACAAGGATACACATTATCTCCGAAGTTGTTTACTGCTGCCCTTGAGGAAGCTTTCGGAAGATTAGACTAGTTGCAAAAAAGAGTCAATGTGAATGGAGAGTAGCTAAATGATTTACGATTTGCAGATGACACGGTGATCATAAGCCACGACCCGAAAGAATTAGAGGAAAATCTTAATCAGTTATGCAAAGTTAGTATGGATTTTGGACTAAAGACAATTTGGCTAAAACAAAAGTAATAATTAACAAGTATGCCACAGAAAGGGATATAATCATTGAAGGAGACGTAATTGTAAAGGTGGATTCATATACTTATCTGGGACAAGTTGTAATAATGATAAATGGCTGGAATTCAAGAGAAGAATACATTTTGGATGGATAGCATTTAGAAAATAAGTCACATACTAAGGAGCAATATCCCAATTTGTCTGAAACGTAAAATAACGAACAAATGTATACTATCTACCATGACTTATGGAAGTGAAACCTGGGCACTTACTAAAAGAATGGAAGAGAAGCTGAGAACCACACAGTGAAGAATGGAACGAATAATAGGAATCAGACTGTTAGATAAAAAGAGAAAGGCATGGATTAGGCAGCAAACTCAAGTAAAGGACATTTTTATCAAAACTAAAGAACTAAAATGGTCTTAGGCAGGACACGTAGCTTGAAGACATGATGACAGATGGACTAAGAAAATAACAGAATGGTACCCAAGAGGAGCTAGAAGAAAACCCGGAAGACAACAATGGAGATGGACAGATGAAATTCACGAGTTCATGGGTAGTAAATGGATGGCTATTGCACAAAACAGAAGGCACTGGAAAGTTGCTGGAGAGGCATTCATCTTGCAGTGGATTGAAAATGGCTGATCATGATGTGGGCTGCAATACTGACACATCACAAAAAATATAATTTTTTAGTTAATACTAGCTTCTAACTGGTAGTAATTCTATCTTTCAAGTCTATAATAGTACAGTGGTACCTTGGATTACGAGTAACTTGGTATGCGAGTGTTTTGCAAGACGAGCAAAAATTTTTAATAAATTTTAACTTGATAAACGAGCGAGGTCTTGCAAAACGAGTACAGTCAGTCCTCGTATAACACGTGTTTACACTACACGAATTCGATCATACACGATTTATAAATAGGGGAACGATATCTTATATAACAGGAACCGAATTCGCTTATGCATGAAGCGCCTTTGTGTTTACAAGAAATGGCAGTCGAACGCAGAATCACCCCAACCGAACGCAACCCGATAGGAATGAAGAGAAGATTTTGAAAATGTATTTATGGTTTTTTATATCAGTGAAGGGGAAACACATTTCACCATAATAACGTAAAAACCAACACAATTCCAGCTATCGGTATAATCGCAAATGCAATTAGATCGAGTTTACTACCAGTTTATAACAGATTCCACTCGCAAGAAACTAGAAATTGTTTTTATTGTTTTATGGTAGTAACCCCTAGAAATGTGCTTTAGTAAAATGTGAGGTGTTAATAGAGTTGTCTCTGCCTTTACGGTGTTGTTTATTCAGTTGCTACACGCGCAGCTTTGTTTATGTGTATCAAGCGTGCCTCCTCGTTTTGTAATTGTGCTTTATTCCCTAAAAATGAGTAAAATAATTAAAAGGTGTGAAAAGGAAGCATCCTGGCGAAGACACTGCAGATTCAGAGAGAAAAAAAAAAACAATATCGATAAACAGAGGCGGACTGGGTCAAAAATTCTTACCCGGGAAAATTTATAGTGGCCTCATACTACGGTTTATGGCCAAAATCACACCGGCCTCCGGCCCACCGGGCTACACGCGTGCAGCTTTGTTTATGTGTATCAAGCGTGCCTCGTCGTTTTGTAATAGTGCGAGCGATGAATCTGATTTCCGTGAAATCCTGAAAAGGAGGCAAAAGCAAGTGTCATTGGAAAGATTCCTTGTTAAAGTCGCACAAAAAGAAAAAAATCAACAGATAGCAGTGATTCCGTTAGAGACAGTGAAAGTCGTCCTACCCAATAATTAATAAATTCGATTGCTTTATGTATATTAAATTTAAATATTAAAAATATAAAAAGGTATGTATTTTGTATTAATCATTTTACAGTATATGAATATTTTTGAGTTTTGGAACAAATCATCTGGGTTTCCATTATTTCTTATGGGGAAATTCGCTTTGATATACGAGTGCTTTGGATTACGAGCACGTTTCCGGAACGAATTATGCTCGCAAACCAAGGTACCACTGTAGATAATTAAGATGCTGGTTTACCTAATTTTAAAGTTGAAACTTATCCCATTCAACCGTAAAATAATCTGACAGTTTCAGCTTATGTTACCAAATATGACATTTGAGTTGTGCCAATATTGCAGCCATCATGCAATATTTTATGAGTGTAACAGAGTGAGTGTGTGTTCCAGCAGAACTTATAAAATTTTTATTTTTGCTGGGTTAATAAAAGTAATCATTCATTGAAAATAAAATAATTAAGTGAGAAAAGAAACTGTTTCTATCTAATGAGTAATAAAATTATATCTTATACTTTACCTACAACCTTGTTTCTGTGCAACAGGTACTATACTTTTAACATACTCAGTCTGACTATGTCCAGTAAGTCCTGGTAAAAACAATGCTATTGGCTGGGAGTTTTTATTACCTTGGAAATGGGTACTATCTAACCAATCCAGAGAAACTATTCCTCCATCATTCAACTTCAGGAACTCTCTTTACAATAAAAAGCAACAAACCTTAAAATTAACTTTTATCTCAAGAATATAATTAAAAAGTAAACAATTTTCTAAAAAAATAACATTTACAATAGTTAATTTTTAATTTGAATTACTATAAAAGGATTACTTGAAAGTTAATTTTCTTGGTTAAATATTGATTAAATATGTTTTGAATTTGTGTTAAGATTCTGTGTTTTGTCTGACAATACTTTACTTACTTTAAGATCTGGAGTAGCAGTTTGAAAAATACCAATTGGTGAGAATTTTTCATCAATAACAGAAATCCTGTTTGGGACATAACCTAGTATTTCATGATCTCAACAGCATGAAAAGTGTTTTGTTCAGTGATTCAGTGCTCCATATTCAAACCAAAGTCAAATTAATAATATTTTGTCTAGGTTATGAAATCTGTGATTTACACAAAAAATCCTCATCAGCAAAAACTTATCAGGCAACTTTTTATTATTTATTTATTGTTGTTGATGGCAAGTGCCCAAATACAGAAAGCACTTGTGGTAAACCTATATACAGCAGGGTAATATACATGTATACTGCTCTGAACATTTTAAGGACTGGGATGAGAAAATCCAATGAGTGCTAACCCAAGGTCATGCAAAGCACTCAAAGTAACACACACACACACACACACACACACACACACACACACACACACACACACACACACACACACACACACACACACACACTTAATAGTTTTAGTGATAGTCAATCCTGATAGAAGAGTAAGTTTCATAAACAATTTCCCTGGGAGCATCTAGATAGTTTTTTTCACAACTTTCCTATCCATGTTATTCTGCCTCCTTAACAGAAAATAATACTGCCTTCAAAAAATTTTGGTAAGCTCTCAGTACACGGCTTTCAATGATGGTGAATGCTATTTGGTGTATATTTTAAAATTATTAAAGTACAGAACTACTGAATACATCATGCTGATTGGCAACTGATACTATAATAATCATGGACACAAGTCCATGATTATTATAGTATCAGTTATAGTATCTACTGAATACATCATGCTGGTTGGCAACTGATACTATAATAATCATGGACACAAGTCCTATCATTTTAACCAGCAAAACTATATTTCATAATGATGAACACAGAAATCAATCTATAACTCAAAAAATCAATAGACAAACATGCGGTACCTATAAATAACAATTATATATCTTATTATAAATGAACATCTTAGCAACAGATTATTTAAACTTTTACAAAAGTTAAGTAGTTGCAATAATACCTTTGATAAGGCAAATCTGGAAGTCTCCCTCTAAGCATATTTGCCAGTGCAGTCTGTGCATGGGTGCCAAAACACCACAAAGTTGGCCAGTAACGTTGCTGAAGAATCTCACAGTGGTCGAGAAGAAACTTTTTTAATTTACCATCACGACAGGCAAAAATTGGTCGCTATGAAAAACAAAAAAGCGCATCACATATAACAAGGTTTGTTTCATTATTATCAGAATGAACTTTCATTCTTTTATGCATTATATACTAACTCCAAAAGTTTCTGATAACACAGTTTTATTATACCAAATAGAGTGAACACCACTTACTGTTATAACAGATAATGTTATCATTGGTATAATGTGATCGCTCCTATGAAGTCCTGATTAGATGTTTATATGTAATTATACGTTTATATATAATTTTTATATGTAATTATACTAATTACATATAAAAAAATATGTAAGAGTAAGAAGAGATGCATGTATACTTGCATGTACACCAATGCTAGATATAGTAAATAAATTTAACGAATTTGAGGTGCTGGTGAAGACATCAAAGGCGGATACTGTTGGGATGCCAGAGACATGGTGACACACAGAGATAAGGAATGCAGAATTGGAATTTGGGGAGTACAATGTGTACAGAAAGGATAGACAGGGAGGAGAGGTCATGCTGTAAGTTAAGAAACACACAAAATCTAAGGAAGTGCATCTAGCTGAAGTGGGTGGACAGTGCAGTGTTGAGAGCAGGACTATGCTATAGGCCTACTGACTCTGAGGAGGTACAACAAACAACTCTACAGAGAAATAGAGTGGGCCAGTAAATCAGATTTGTCTCATAATAGGGGATTTTAATTTCCCAGCTACAGACTGGAATTTGTGTGTTGGTCACTCACACACTAGCAAGACTTTTGTAGATTTATTGAATGATTCTTTTCTACAGCAGCATGTTCGAGATGCAACCAGAGGGAGTAATACGCTTGATCTGATTATCAGCAGTGATCACAGTGTACTGATGTGGGATTTACTCATAGATTTAACTACCATCAGGGGTAAAGGGAAGGGTTTTTGCTTTCGTAAAGGTGACTACAGTTATCTCAGACAGTTTTTAAATTCTTTACACTATGATCAACTGATGATGTTATCACCATCAAATTCTAAATGGGAAGCATTGAAGGAATTAATCTTGGAAGTTACCAGACTTTTCATACCAACTAAGAAATACTGTTCAGGGTTTAGGACTAAATGGATGTCAGACGAACTAATGAGACTCGTGGCAGAGAATAAAAATGCATGGGACACACAAATCATCAGGAGACACAGATAGTCTGTAAACAAATTACAAAGGAGGTTAGGCAAGCAAAGGCAGATTACGAGAAATCTTTGGCAAACAATGATAAGAAAAACAGTAAAGACTTCTTTGATTATGTAAACTCTAGAAGGAAGGGGATGAATCAGATAAGTCCACTTCATATCAATGATTTAATTGTTGATGATTCTGCTCAGGTAGCTGACAAACTAAATAAGTATTTTGCATCTACATTCACACATGAGGAGTTATTTACAAAGGGGAATGGCAGAAGTTTATCAAACTCTGGCAGGGAGCTAAATGATTTTGTAATAACTGAGAGCAACACGGAGGAGAAATTGTTGAAGTAAAACGTAAAAAAACACCTGGAGCAGATGGAATCTATCAGTTATATTGAAGGAGGTAGCGATGGAAGTAAGCAAATCCTTAGCAATGATTATGAGGGCATCCTTGGACTCAGGGGAAGCCCCCATTGACTGGAGATGTGCATATGTTTCCCCAATTCGCAAAGGGTGTTAGAAAGGTGATACAAATAATTATAGACCTGTTAGTTTAACTTCTCTTCTGGGGAAGATAGAGTCACTGGTTATGGAAGCACAGTAGGATCATCTAGACAAGTCTGGATTTATAGTTCAGACACAGCATGGTTTTGTTAGGGGGAAGTCTTGTCTGACCAATTTGATTGGATATCATGATTTGGTCACCAATGGAACTGGATGAAAAACTAAATTTTGATATCATGTACTTGGATTTTAGGAAAGATTTTGATACCGTTGCATAATAAAGACCACTGTACAAGTTGCTACAATGGATAAAATGAGTGGTAATCAATGAACACTGCTCTTCATGGACTAATATTATTAGTGAGTTCCCCAGGGGTCCATATTGAGCCCACTGTTGTTTTCTGTATTTATCAATGATACTGATGAAGGTATATTGGGCTTAAATGTCCAAGTTTGCAGACGATACAAAGGTTGGCAGTGTTGTTAACGACAGTACACTACTGCAACAGAATCTGGAAGAGTAGAGCAAATGAGCTGAGAGGGGGACAACCGAAGTTTAACATTGATAAATGTAAAGTACTGCATATGAGTAGCAGCAACCCCGGGGTAACATATCAAGTGGGTGGAATGAAGGTTAGTGGAGAATGAAGAGGACTTGGGGGTAATTGTGTTGTCAGATATGAAGTTTTCTCAGCAGTGCAGACAGGCTGCAAGAGTAGCTCATGGTGTCTTGTCAATGATATACAGGAATTTCACTAGCAGAGATAAGGGGGTGATTGTCCCCTTGTATAAAGGTCTGGAGGCCTCATTTTAGGAAGGATGTAGAGCTGCTTGAATGAGTACAGAGAAGGGCAATGAGATTGTTGAATGGAACCAAGGGCTGCTCTTACCAAGGTAGGCTTAAGTTCTGCAAACTGCAGCACCTGGAGACTAGGCACATACAAGGTGATCTGATTGAGGTGTATAAGGCCTTGAACGGGTTGAGCAAGCTCAATGCTGATGGGATTCTTCCTCTTGCTCAGATTAAGAACCTGAGTGGGCACAGCCTCAAACTGGGGAAAGAGATGTAGAATAGATGTGCAGAAATTTGTCTTTAGCCAGCAGGTAGTTGATTACTGCAACAGACTTCCATCTCTTGTGGAAGTTGATTGCTTAAATAAATTTAAGGCTGAGCTGAACAAGTGAGCAATGACAGATGGAGTGAATAGATGAGTGAAATGGGAGTTTTTTTTTTTGGTTGATGCTGCATAAGCTTGCATCGTATGCCTTTGCTAATATAATCTGCACTGTAACTTGAAATGCAGGCTGAGAATGTGATCAGTTACATAAGCTAGCAGAAGTCTTGTTCACATCAGAATTCCTATCTATATTAACAGTATGGAAAAGTTGTGTGCATATAACAAGCACAATGCTGCTGTTCATTCAGAGCAGGGGTGGGCAACTTTTTTCATCAGCAGGCCGAATGAAATTTTCATATCATGACGCGGGCCGAAATAGATTGAATTACCAAATTATTAATGTATTTTAAAAAAAAGTAAATACAATATTTAAATATAAGTCGATTATAGATAGGTACAGATAAGAACTACAATTTGGAATAAACATTTTTATTGTTATGATAAAGTAAATACAGAAAACAAAAACTTTAATGTGAGGGATTACATTTGGAATGCTCCTGTTTATGACTTCATCAAAATTAGGATTCAATTCACTAGTGGTTATTCGTAGAACTGCTCCTAAATTTTCATCTGTTATTCTTGATCTAATTTTGCTCTTTGTATTTTTCATTAAAGAAAATGTAGTTTCGCATAGGTATGTTGATCCAAAGAATGCCAAATATTTCTGTGCATTATCCAGAATATTTTTAAACATTTCTGGATTTAACGAGGCATAAAAGACCGTTATTGTTTTTTCAGCAAATTGATTCTTTAATATTAAATTTGATTATAAATTTATCAGTTCCAACTGGATCAAGGTGGTGCATCATTGACATTAAAATTAAATCGTAGGCTTACTAAAGATAGATCTTTAGAAATTTTCTGAAAATCATCAAACCTTCTTGTAAATTCATTAAATAAGTCACTTATTATAGTCTCATATTTCTTAAAATCAGCACATTTCAAGTTTTTTTTCTCCTTTTTGTAAGATTGGAAAGTGAGTTAACTGTTTATTTTGGAATTGCTGCGAAAATAACTCGAGTTTTCTTGTAAACGATTTGACATTTGTATACATATCAAAAATAAATAGTCCTATCATTTATAATAATAAATTTAATTCATTTTGATGCGAAAACATATGAACGGAGAAGAAAAAGTCGTTCAGCCATTGTTCATCTTTTAATTCACAAAATTCATTCAGCTTGTCCTTAGCATTTAAGAAGTTTACAATTTCATCCAACAAATCATGAAATCGTTTTAATACTTTTGCAAGACTAAGCCATCTTATGTCCATATGGTAAGGAATATCAGTAAAATCACATTCAATTTCTTTCAAAAATGTTATGAATTGCCAGTGGTTTAAAGCTCTTCCACAAATAAAATTAACTACTTTCGTTACAACCGATATAACATGCTTCAGGTTTAAAACTCTTTTGCAAAGGGTTTCTTGATGAATTATAATGTAAGAAAATTATTTCTTTTCCTGGAATATGCTTTATTTCGTTGCTTATTCTTTTTAATAATCCAATGTTTTTTCCTGTCAAACTAGGACACCCATCAGTTGTGATGTTGACAATTTTGTCCCACTTTATATTATGTTTTTGCAAAGCTTCTTGAAAAGCTATAAAAAAATCTTCGCCAGTCGTTGTGTCTTTCATAGGATATGCAGAAAGTAATTCCTCCGTAATTTCAAATCTATGATTTATACCTGGAATAAAGATTAAAAGTTGACTCGTATTGGTAATGTTACATGACTCATCTAAAGCCAGTGCATGGTAAGTACAATCTTCCAATTTTAATTTATCATATAAATTACTTGAAATATTATCAATTCGTCTCACAAGAGTTCTTCGTGACAGAGAAATTTTTTCAAACATCAGTTTTTTATCAGGGCATAATAATTCAGCAATATCTATCAAACATTCCTTCACAAAATCCCCATCAGAAAATGATTTACATTGTTTTGCAACCTTATGTGCAACAATGTAACTAGCTTTTGTCAGAGCTCTATCTGTATTTGACAAAATTTTCAGAGTATTTTGTTGCTTATGCAAACCACATTTTAAATTTTCTGCTTCAATTTTCATTTGTTCCGGTGAAAATAGCTTATATTTTACGAAATGTTTTGTAGAAAAATGCCTTTTTAGATTATATTCTTTAAAAAGAAATAGTTTCGTTACAAACCAAACAAACAGCTTTATCGTCTATATTTGCAATTAAATATTTGAATGTCCAATTATCATTGAAAATGCAGCATTCGGCATCAATTTTTCTTTTTTTTTAATTGGCTCATTTTATGGGCTATAAATTATATTAAATTAAAAATTGTAATAAATAGAAAAGGCATAAACTGACATAAAATATCTTGCACCAATATTATTTTTTCAATAAGAAGTCAAACCCAAAGGAACTTCGTTCAATTGATGCTACAATAATAATTAGGAAATAATACTCTTTGACGCTGCATAGAATCACCTGGTTAACTGCTTACTGCTGTACTGGCCGCAATTCCCGATTGAACCGAATTAAGCCGAACATTTACGGTTTACAGCGAGTGTAGTCAGGTATGGATTTTCTATATTTATGCATTTATGGAGGGGGGCCGGGTTCAACATTGTCGCGGGCTAGATGTGGCCTGCGGGCCGACTGTTGCCCACCCCTGATTCAGAGCATAGTTTGGCAAATAGTTGGATATCGATTTGTAGTACAAGTGGTTCCTTTGGAGAAGAATCAGTGCAGACAATTTTTTTTGGTTTCCAGGAAATAAACTTGTGTCAGTAGAAAAATTAAGACAGAAATGAAAAAAATTAATTTCTGTGTTAAACAAAAAATGAAGTCATGGAAAATATTTTCCTTATCTGTGAATTTGTGTTATGTGGAGATTACCTATACATATTTTTTCACCCCCACATTCAAGGCTAAATAAATTAGTTCTGTACCATAACTAATTTATTTAAGCCTTGAATTTATTTAAGCTGTCAACTTCCACAATGACAGATGGAAGTTTGTACCCTCAATCAACCACACACTGACTAAAGGCAAATTTCCACACATCTATTCTACAACTGTCTTGCTTCAATTTGAATTTATATCCCATCAGGCAACTAATCTGGGCAAGAGGAAGAATCCCATAAACATTATTCAAGGCCTTATACACCTCAACCTGACATACCCTCATCACTATATTTTAAAGAATACATAAAACAACAATGGGTCCTGCACTGAACACTGGGGAACTCTACTAATAACATTAGTCCACGAAGAGCAGTGTCCATTAATTACCACTCTGTTATCTCTCACTCAACCATCCCTTTATCTATTGTAGCAACTTGCCCTTAATGCCATACCACTCCAATTTGTACAGCAGTCTTCCACGTGCAATAGTATCAAAAGCTTTTTTGAAATCCAAGTATATGATATCAAAATTATTTTTTTCAATCCATTTCCTTTGTGACCACATTGTAGTATCCAAACAAACTGGCAGACAAGACTTCCCCTTAACAAACCCATCATGCTGTGTCTGAACTATTACTGCTGTCTTGTCTAGGTGATCCTGTATCACCTCTTTAACCAGTAACTCCATTATTTTCCCCAGAACAGAAGCTAAACTAATGGGTCTATAAGTACTTTTGTCACCTTCTGAACTCCCTGTGTGAACTGGGGATACATTTGCACACCTCCAGTCCATGGGGACCTCCCCTGAGTCTAAGGAAGCTCTCATAATTATGGCTAAGGGTTTGCTTACTTCCTTTGCAGCCTCCTTTAATATATCTGGATAGATCTCATCCACACCAAAAGCACTATAGAATGGTACTTTATCCCAAAAAAGGAGGGGGGTTGCCAATCACAAACATCATGGATTCAAAGCAAACAAACAGTGATAGTAACTGCAAAGTCAAAAGAAAATAAAAATCAATTTTATTGGATGTTAAAATGAAAGTGATCGACTGAACATTTAGAAAAGCCAAAGTACATTAAATTAATACTGTGCATGTATGCAATCTGCACAGGCTGGCTGTGTATACCATTTGTGCAAATGCAAAAAAAATCAAGAACAGTTTAAAAGTGTAATACCAGTACAGCAGAGTATATTGTACAGAGACACTGTGTCTGGAAAAGAAGGGGGAAAATTTTGTCAATGTAGAATGAGCATAGTCAGAATGAGTATCAAAAACCAAAACAATTTGCCTCTTAAGTCTGCCTATTTTGCAAAGAAATGATAGAAGTTTATATTAACAGATCGGTAAAAATGAATCAAGAGGTTTAATCATTTTAGTGAAAGTGTTGGGTAATTCAATTGCCTTTTAAAGCACAATAACTTGCATAACATTAAAACAACCAAAGGCACCTGCTATAATCTAAAATAAGTGACAAATACCAATGAAATAGTTCTGTACTGGAAAAAAATGCATGCCCAGTAAAACTTACACATTTTGGGAGGAAAAAGTTCTTCTGGATTTAAAAGCAACTGAAGATTGCTCTATTCTAAGTGAAAACAATTCAAAAGGCAGAGGGTTGTGATTAATCTTCACATTGGACTAATGAAATGGGGTTCCATGAGGATCGACACTGGAACCATGTTTTTCATTTTCTAAAATGGCATCAATGACAGGAAAGAGGACACAATGTCAAGATCAGCACCAGTTGAGTTCTTCAGGAGAACTTAAGACTTTCATGGATGATCAAAAAAGTAGTAGCTAAGTTTTAAAGTAGCAAGATGTATTGCACTTAGGAAACAGCAACTCTAAAATAACTTATACATTCAGTGGGGTTGAACTAAATATAGTAGAGCAGCAGTGTCCAACCTTTTCCCGTACGGGGGCCGCATGCAAAGTTAGATTTGTTTCGTGGGCCACACAGAGTGATTCGAGTAAAATATTGTCACATTTTCCATATCTTGTTACACGTAAAAGGAAATTTCTATTTTCGTGTTACCCTTTTTTATTTCAGGCTATATAAAAAAAAATGCAAATTCCCAGCATGTTTATGTGCAACAAATCTATGTCAGTGATTTATTTTTTAGATTTTATTAAAATTACAAAAATATGAATTACTTTTGTTTTTGTTTAAAAAAAAAATACTTTACTTCTGCTTTTAAATGCTTACTTTAGAAAATTTACAACCTGAAAAGGATCACTGCTTTTCAATATTAAGGTGAATAAATAAATATAATGATAAACCTAAAATTGAAATATTTGAAAATTTCATTAATTTAGACTAGAGGGATTTATCCCCTGCTTGGCCCCCCCCCGCACGCTTTTCTACGTAAAATGTAGAGGTATATGGAGCAAGTCAAATCTTTTCTACATAAGACACCTGTCAAAATGCACTGGTCGACATCTAATCAGGAAATGACCTATGTAATTTTAACCTGTGTATTTGTAATGTGCGTCATTCTCAAGGTCAAATAAATATCATGGTAAAATCCAGAACAGTGTACACCCTCCAATACAGTGGGTAAGCAGTGATTTACAAGTTGTGACTCCAATATATCAACAAATTGAGGAGAACAAAGCAGCGATTAGCAGATGCCACTGCTTTCCCTGCCCACTGTCGTTCTTGGTTGATATGTCTAGGGTGTTTTTCCCCACATTTGCCACTTTTCCCCGTTTTAAAACAGCAGGATGGAGCGATACACACCCTACCTAAGCTAAGCCCCCCCTCCTCAACAACACAAAATCAGAAAAGGGAGGTGCCTTCACCTGTCAATTATCGCTATCTTCCTCGCTTTCATCGAAGTACTGTACCTGTCAGTTTATACTATTCTGGACTTCAGCAAATATGACTATGTAATTATTTACCTGCATTTACATAGGTTACTTAGGAAAAGGCCTTTTGCTCCGGGTTCCATAATGCACGAGGAATATCGTTGCATCCGAAAGAGCAGGACTAAAATATTTAAAAAGTTGAGAAGACAGAAAGTTTCAGAAATGATGAGTTATTCATTAATTAATAACTCATCTATAACAGAGTCTCTCCACTCGCTGTCTCATAGACGTACAGTTTCTGCTGATGCCTTTTCTACAGATACTTCCCCATGGGCACTGTTCTTCTGAATTGGCTTCTATAATTCCTGCTCTCACTTTCAAAACAGTCCAAACATTTGCACCAACCAACATTCACTTAATGTCCAACATCAAACTCACAGAACCAACTTTTTATCTTCCTCGTTTATTCATTCAACTTCCATTTTCTGGAACAATCTTCCTTCATACATATTCCTGAAAATTAGTCTACAGAAGTTCAAGTCTAATGTCAACAGATCTTTCTGTCTTCTCAACCCCCAACCAATGCACGTGTTATAGGTTCTAATACCTCTCGTGTTTGGGGCTTGCTTGATTGATCCCAATAAAGTAGCTATTTTCATAGCATTTTCTTTTATTAGCAGAAAATCTTTAGAATGGAGAACCTTGTAGAATTCAAACAGTTTATTTTCACAGTCCATATACTTATTTTTGAATCATGTTTCGGCTTGAAGATCAATAATTTAAGATCAATAATAAAGCTCAGTACAACATTCAAAGTGAACTAAATTGTCTTTCTCAATTTGAGATTTAAATAATAACAACTTATTCAGAAATGATTTGATGTCACTAAACAAATCAGACCAATTTTCCTTTCCCTTGTAGTTTTAAATTAAGAGCATTTAAATGACTAGAAATGTATGTATGAATTGCAATATCAAAAAGCCACTCCATATTTGATAGCTGTTTTATTGGTTTCCTTTTTTCTGTGTTGAAACATTCAGTGATGTTTCAACAGCCGCATTAAGGCCATGTGATCTTATAAAATTTACAATTGATATAATCACATTCATAACGTGTTGGAGATCCAATACTTTCCCACAGAAAGTTCTTGATGCACAATGCAGTGAATTCCAATCTGAGGTTCAGCTCTGATATCTATCATTTTCTTGGTTATTCTACCCATAAGCCCAATGTATTTACCAATCATATTTTTTGCACCACCAGTTGTGACTCCTACCAGGTTTTTAATATTTAATCTTAACTTTTCAATAGACTGGCAAAAATTTTCAAAAAGATTTTCACATGCAGTTGTTCCGTGCATATTCTTTAGATCCACTAAATCTTCAACTGGTACAAAATTATGATCGATTCCAGATATGAAGATGAGGGGTTGGGCTGCATCATATACATCAGTACTATCATTTAGTGCCACACTAAAATATTTAATTTGTTTTATGTTTTGCAAAAGGTGCTGGAACAAATTCTTTCCAATATCTTCTACTCTTGAAGTAATTGCTTCTTGAGACAAACTAACGTTTTGTATCACTGTTCCTCTCTCCGGACAAATTTCTTTCACAATTTTTAACGAACACCGTTTAACAAATTCACCATCAATAAACAGTTTACTTTCAAAAGTGATCAAATGTACAACTTGATGACTGGCACTTACAGCAGATAAATTTCTTGACTACTTTTTTTTGGTGTGTTTTGTTGTTTTCTTAATTTGTTTTATAACTTTTAACACATTTCTTTTCGCAACACTCTTTATGTTGATCATAACAGTTATGCTTGGAATCAGTGCCGTTTTAAATTATATTCTTTAAATACTCGCACATTTTCTTGAAACACCAAACACTGCTTTTTCGTGGTAATCAATGAAGAAATAGTCTTCAGTCCACCTTGGATCAAAAACACGACACTCCAAATCGATTTTCCCCTTTTGGAACATTTTTAAGAATGATTTTTTTAAAATTCAATATAAATTATTTCAATGCAATGAACAAGTTATATCAAAATACATAACTGTATTTAGTTTTGTATTTTGCCAATCTCATCAGGAAATTTACCTGATGAGATTAGCAAAAGGGCATCCATATGGATTGCAGGAAGTTTTCATTTAGCCAGCAAGATAATTAACTACTGAAATATATTACCTCTATACGTAGTTGAGGCTGACAGCTTGAGCAAATTCAAAGGTAGGCTGGATAGATACTTACACGAGGAGGGTTTCAAATAGGTAGTTTATTTTATTATTTATTAGGTTTTTTTGTCTGGTGCAGCAAAAGCCTATGTCATCCTTGCACCATATGGCTAATACTATAGTTCACATATCACAAACGACAGATTAACAAGGAAGATTGGTTTTGAGTTATGCTGAAAGCACATAAACCAAAGCAATAATTTTGATGGATATCCCCGAACAAACAATGTGCAGACAAAACTGCATCATTTTTAAACAAAGGGCCATCTCAAGTGGCAAAGGATTTGATTACAGTGAAGAAGTTGGTAAGGGAATAATTACTGTATATTAGATATCAACTTTGTCATTTACATTAAGCAGAAAAAGGCCAAAAGGGAAGCCCAGATACACAAGATAACAAAAAAAAAAAAAAAAAAAACACACCCCTTTAGAAACTACAGAAAAGCCTACATTCCCACTGAACATCAAATGGCTAAACAGAAAAATTTACCATGTTAATGGATATTAAAAATGCAAATCATCATAATTATTCACAATTAATCCATAAAAAAATACAAAATATGCAAAACAATTGCAATGAATCTCTTAGAAATACTTCTCTGCTATATACAATAACTGATGTACCAATCCATCAAATATTGCTTAATAAACACTTCAAACATTTAGACTAATATCTGGAGGTGATTAGCAGAGGTTCTAAGGTTAAGTATGTATGTTCTAATTATAAGATTGTTATTTTAGGTTATACACACTAACCTCTAGCAGAAAACGAATTTCAAGACAAACTGCAAAAAATAACACAATTCCAAAAAAATTATGAATTTAAAATGCCACTAGTAATGATCGACACTAACTGGTGCAAAGTTGCACATTTCTCACTGAAACAACAGTGATCTCAGTGCACATATAATTTTTGAATAGCAAAAATCTGAAACAAAATTTGGGACTTCCCCATATATATATATATATATATATATATATATATTTTTTTTTTTTTTAAAGCATAAACAGAAGAAAATTTTATAAAAGTTGCACTCATCATGCCAAATAAGATGTATGCATCATACTTCGTTTCCAGCTGTATTGCTTTTATTAATATACTAGTAATGCTGATCTTTCCAACACCTATCATAGGTGAGTGATAATTGGTCAAAATTTCAGCACAAGTAATTTTCCTCTTTTACAGTTCAAAGGTAATATTTCACTATGAGATATGCTGTTCTGATTCAGATTAATACATTCCCTTGTAGTAGGCTTGATCTAAGCAAGAAACCAGCAAAGGACTTCCACAAATCACACTACCAAGATCCTGAAACATTCTATTTATCTTATGAAAACCAACCATGCACAAGTTTTTGAAGTATTTACAATTTTGCTGTCTTCCATTTCTAGCAATGCTCACCCACTATGTTAGGAAAATTTAACTGATGTACAGCAGTTTCTCTGCTCTGAGGAGAAAACTGCATAAATAATTCCATGTAAACATCAAAAAATATTTTTACAACAAAATGTAAAATACATATGCCAAAATTTATAGGAGGTGTGTTTATTTATTTATTTTTATATAATCTTTTCTCCCAGATTCTGATAAATTGTCTGCTTAAAAACATATAAATTATGAATTTTTACCTTTTCTGAAAGTAAAATCTACTAAAATTACCAAAAAGGACTTTGACCTAGCAATGAACTATGAACACAAAGAAATATACACTTTCCAACATGCAGTTTCTTATCTGAAAATTTCATTAGTCTTTGCTGTTGTTAATAATGCTCTCAGATCAAAGTACAAAGTGTCTGTTTGAAAAGCAGTAAATGGATTCATAAAGATTATATATATATATATATATATATTGCATTTTCTCATTACGTAATACATATCTGCTAATACAAATCGGGTTATTTATTATTTTTTAAACAAATAAAAAAAAAACCAGTGTCCATCAACAATAAGTAATAGAATTTTGCATAAAAAATAGTTACTAATTAAAGGGATAGAAAGAAAAGTAGTAGATAATAAAAATTATTTTGCTTATAAAATTTTGCACCCCTTTGTGAATTGCATGCCCAGTTGATTGTCCAGAAATTGTCTTATCCTGCACATATGCACAAATGTGTAAAGACATTTAAGAATTACAAAAAATTAGTTTCTGAAATTCAAATCTAATATCAATACATTCTTGCCTTTCAACACTCTGCTAACCACAGAACTAAAAGTACCATATATTCATTAATTATTTTGTTTGATATTATTATTGTCATTATCTCCAACATTGCAATCAATATTGGAGATAACGGCTGCCTGATATGTTATTGCTGAGTCTTGGGAAGGAATGTCTTCTCCTGAAACTGTATCTGCAGTCTCTACTAAAGTTGAAAAGCTGGTCCTCAAGAGTAGCTTTGTAGGAATGTGATTTTGGTGATATCATTGAGACTAGAAGATAAACTGCTTCTTCATGATTGTCCCTGTACTGTGGTGAGTGGTGGTGCCAGAACTGTTTGTATTTCCATGGAGTGTAGAGTTCTGGTGACTTGTGAGATTAGTTATGATTCAGTTTTGGAATATACTAGAGTAAGACGGTTCAAAATCTTTCCTTGACTGCCTGATATTTGTCATTGCTGAGTCTCGGGAAGGAATGAATGTCTTCTTCTGAAACTGTATCTGCAGTCTCTACTAAAGTTGAAAAGCTGGTCCTCAAGAGTAGATGGGTAGGAATGTGATATCATCGAGCCTAGAAGATCAACTGCCTCTTCATGATTGACCCTGTACTGTGGTGAGTGGTGGTGCCAGAACTGTTTGTATTTCCATGAAATGTAGGATGAGTTCTGGTGACTTGTGAGATTAGTCATGATTCGTTTTGGAATATACAGGGTTGTTAAAATTAAAGTATGTAGAGGGGTCTGGAGCGAGTTCTAAGGCTCGTACTGAAAAGAAATTTGGATAACAGGTACAATAAAGAATGTGCTCGCCATTTATTGGGAAAAAAATATTAGTTACAAAATTTGTCACTGTATGGCACGTAACTATTTTAGTTACAATTATGCAAACAACTTACATTATTTGCATAACCGTAAATTATTGCCACAGTGCCACTACTCAGCTCTACTGTGCTGTATAAAAGCAAAGCAGTCTCTTCAAAATCATACAGCAGATGTTTGCCTGCACTACAGCAGCAATGCCAACAATGTTGCAGGAAAAGGCACTATTAGTGAAGCTTACTATCAGAACAGCAACAATGCAGCTGTGGCTCTCAGAGAATTCCGGCATCAGAAGCGCATAAGGCACAGGTGGACTTATGACTGTTCATGCTGTCCACAAAATGATTACAAAATTTGAAGCGACAGGACATCTTGGTGTTCAACCAAGTAGAGGTCGAAAATGAGTGGGCTCTGCTCCTCTCCATGTGGTAGCGCAAGTGTGCCAGCTGTTTCTCATGAAGTGGACATGCCGTATTCCACTGCAAGGCTAGTAATGCGTCAGGTGTTGCGGTACCATCCTTACAAGATGCACATGCTACAGCAGCTAAAGCACGGTGATACAGATATTCGTTTCACATACGCACTTTAGTTTCTGGCACGAATGACAGTGGATATCACTTGGCCATAGAACATTCTTTGGAGTGATGAAGCCAACTTCTGCTTAAATGGACAAGTGAATACACACAACTGTCGCATTTGGGCAACAGAAAACCCTTGAGTTATCCAAGAGGTCCCATTGCATTGTCCAAAAGCAACAGTGTGGTGTGGATTTACGGCCACATTCATGATTGGGCCATATTTTTTTGAACCTGTAACACCAACTGGACCCCGCACCTGTTCTGTCACTGGACAGCAATATTATGAAATGTTGGCAAATTTCGCAATACCAGAGCTGCTTGCAACAACGTGGGTGCCTTCAGGATACCATATTCATGCAAGAAGGTGCACCATCCCACATCTACCATTGTGTCCAAAGATTGCTAAGGCAACACTTTACAGACGAATGGGTCATCAGCCGTTGTTTCCAGACATCTTGGCCACCCCGATCACCGGACTTCACCCCATGCGACTTCTGGTTGTGGGATTTTTTGAAGAACCAGGTGTATCGGGAAGGATGTCAAACTCTGGCAGATCTGAAGGACAGCATTAGGCGTCATGTGCCAGCTATTCCAGTTGGCATGTTACGTTCTGCTGTAGAAAATGCTGTTCTTCGAATGGAAACTGTTGACCAAAATGGAGGACACATTGAACAATTGTAGCGCTGTTCAAGTGATTTGTATTGCCACAGTGACAAATTTTGTAACTAATTTTTTTTTCCAAATAAATGGTGAGTGCATTTTTTATTGTACATGTCCAAATTTCTCTTCAGTACAAGCCTTAGAACTCACTCCAGAGCCCTCTACATAGGGATACTTTAATTTTAACAATTGTGTACTAGTGTAAGACGGTTCAAAATCTTTCCTTGTTTGTTAATTGCTGTGATGCAAAATATCTATAAAGAATTCTTTTGAAGGGAGTACCAATGGAGAGAAATGAATTCTGAATTTTGGCTGAATTTCCAAAAGTATCAGAAACTTGAATACAAGCAACTGTTTCTGATTTCTTAGTCCTGCTGTATTGCACATCTTTTGCACATTGCTGGACTGTACTTAAATGATCTGTTTGCTTCTTTTCAGTTTTTCCCATTAAATTCTCAATGCATAATGAACAAACGTGAGACTTATTTTCAAATGTAAATAAATTTTCTTCTGTTACAAATGATCTTGAATTTTCCTCAGACCATCTCTATATTGTGTTCTATATCAATAAAATTCGTAACACTTTTCTGCACAGTTATAACTTAAAATTTAAAAGTTCTCTAATTATGTTTCTTAATGAAAGGCTTGCCCTGGATATTTTTAAACTTTTCCATGAGTTCTGCTTCATGTACCAATCAGCTTGGCAACCAATCTCATCATGTTCTGGTTCTCTTTAGCGAACATGCAGAATCTAAAATGTGTAATCTCTTCTATTTCAAAAATAAATTGGTGGGCATAATGCACTTAAGCTTAAAGATTTATTATTATTTTTTTTCAGATCCATAAAAAAATAATCTTCTTCATGTGCCGTCTCCATCTTGGAGGCCATCAAACACCAGTAGTCTTTTCCCGTCCTACTTTGATGAATTTGCATGTAAACTTTCTCTTTCCCCAGTCCTTCCTTAGTTAATCTATATCCCAGATATTTGAAAAAGTCAACAGGTTTCAGATGTATATTTGAACCTCTTATGATGTGTCCACAGTAGCCTATTTTGAGTCTGTAGATTTTGTTTAATAGTTCTCTTTTGGTGCCACTCATTTGCTATCTACTACCATCTACATTCGACTTAATACAGCAGATTGCCACCTTGTCATTCCCATTTTCCAAAGTCGCTGAACGTGGGCGTCTTCAACTTTCAAATTTCTCTTTCTCATGGCTGATAGCGCACCTTCCTTCCATGTTTTTCTAGGGCATCCTCACCTTCTCTTCCCTTGTGGTAGCCAGTCATATATAATTTTAGGCCATCTCTATTTATTCATGCACAGCAGATGTCCAAACCTCCTATTTTCTATTCGTTCTATATCTTTATCAGTATGCATATGTTTTCTTATTTCCTCATTCACTATCCTCTCTAGCCTAGAAACCCTAGCACTCCAATGTAGGTAGTCCGTCTCTAGGGCCCTAAGCTTCTTTTTGTCGCCTTCTTTCAGTGTCCACACCTCGCAGCCATAGAGAAGTACTGATTCCGCTAACGACTGTCCGATATGTTTTTTAGTCCTCCGGGAGATGTTGTTGTCCCACCATATAGAGCTGAGGGCACTAAGAATCTTCTTACTTTGATGAATTCGGTGTGAATTTCCTCTTTCCCTATGCTTCCTTAGTTAATCTACATCCCAGATATTTGAAAAAGTCAACAGGTTTCAGATGTATAACTTTCAATTCATCAGGATGTTCTGCTGTGCTTAGTTATTCTCTCTTTGTAAAATTGATATTGAGGCCATTAGTCATATGTAAGATGAAATTTTCTCAACATGTATTCAAAATCATAAGCTTCTTGTGCAATGATAACCTGATCACTGGCAAAATTTAGACTACAAAGCTTTCTGTCTTTAATTGGTACTCCCATTCCATAACAGCTTCTTTTCCATTCTTATAAAGCACATTCCAAGAAAACATTAAACAATAATGGTGATAAGCTGCATCCTTGTCTCAGCCCCTTTGTTGGATAGATTGGGTTAGATAAAGCATTCCCAACTTTAATATATGCCACACTGTTATCATACAATTCCCTAATCAGTTCCACAAGCTCTGGATCAACTGACATATTTTGAGGGCTTTCTATAAATCCTTTCTTGGAACGGAGTCATAAGCATTTTCTAAATCAATGAAGGCAAAGAAGATATCTTTTTTCTTTGTTTTTCTATCTCTATCTAACTTATGCATAGGTTAGTTAGTTAGTTATTTGGTTATTAGGAGCATTAGCAACTAAGGCCATATTGCTCTGGGGATATGCGGTGGTCATTCCCCGACCTTTCCGCATCCTCTGTATTTGGTGGTCATGGGCTCGAACCCCAGTCTAATCAAGAAGTGTGTGCTACGCACTGTTACTCCTGACCACCTGGCTATGGAGGCACCCTTATGCGTAGGACATGTGCTTTTGAGCACCTGCCTTTTTGTCCCTTTTTGACGTTTGTCTGCGACAACCCCATTCAAGACTTATATTGTTCGATTCCTCTTTGGAAGAGCTTTCGAGTAGTAATAATTTTGTGTGTGTAGATTTAGCGGAGTTTGAGTTAGGTTAGATTTTAATTTTTCAACTTTAGCCATGGAAGGCTGGATATTCCAGTAACGGCTTATTCCACCCTCCACCCACCCCATTAATTGCCTCCAGCTATGGCCAACAAAGGTTAAACAACCATAGCAACAGAACCTACAGCTATTGCCATAAGTGACCAAGACATTGGAAGCCACACCCTGCGACAACAGGTGAATACCTCAAGGTCAAAAGGTCAGTAACTGTTAATACTCGTGTAATGCTGTATCTAATGGATTATGCTTGATGCCAGCGAAAACTCCTCTCTTGCAACCAACAATAGTACATACATGGTCGAACAACGCTCTTACAAATGAAGCACCCGCCTATTACTTCCTGGGAAAATGGAATAGTAATCTTTGCCAACAAGGAAAACGCCCCTTTAGAGCAGTACCTTACAGCGATCACTGAGAGAGTACCACCGAAAAATATTACTCATGCTTCCAGTGTGGCGGGAACTGTGCTGGTGTATTTCAGCCACCCCTCGTGGGTGCAAACTATCCTGCAAAACGGAATAGACATCGGTCTTCATTACCTGGAAGCGGCACCAATTGCCTTAACACCAACGAAAGTTACAATATCAAACGTCCCACCTGAAATTCCTCAGAGGAATCTTATCCAAATATAGATCCGTAACCGGGAAAATAAGCACAATCTGGAGCAACTATGAAACCAAAATTTTCGCATATAAAAAGCTTTTGAAGGCAACACTTATGCACTTTGCTAACAACATCCCTAAACTCATCAACACCGATTTAAACAGAATCATTTACACGTTTTATACCTCCATTTCCTCACAATGTTTCTTCTGCCACGAAGAGGGCCACATCAGGAAAAATTGCCCACATATCTCCAGCCCTTCTGAAAGTAATAACAGAATTCAGGCATCACTAACCAGGGCAAGCTGATTGTTGGAGAAAATGGAGATACCGAAGAAACTATCAAACAGTGTGAGATGCTTCGCACACCAAACTCGTCAGAAAAAGAAAATTCAACAACCACAGAAGACCAGGACGCATTCTCTTCAGAAGGCCCACCAACAGAAACAAAGTTTTCCTCTGAATCAACCCCAAGACAGTCAATATCCAAAGTAACAAAACACCAAAAGACAATGCACACACTGGTAGGAAAAGAGTTGTTGTTGTTGTTTTTTGGTTTTTAGGAGCATTAGCAACTAAGGCCATATTGCTCCGGGATATGCGGTGGTCATTCCCTGACCTTTCCGCATCCTCTGTATTTGGTGGTGACAGGCTCGAACCCCGGTCTAATCAAGAAGTGTGTGTTACGCACTGCTACTCCTTCCCACCTGGCTACGGAGGCGCCAGGAAAAGAGTAAACCGCTAACAAAAACAACAGGATCGATGAAAAGAAGAACAGAACGCCACAGAAGTCAAACGATCAGATCCCCAATAAGCCCATCATGCCATCAAGTACGGAAATAAATAAGCAAGTAGAAACTACCCACGACTCAAATGAAGAACTTGAATTTCTGGAGGCAGAAGAAGAGAACAACGGTGATTCCCATTATTCAGATGCTTCAGAGGAGGATGGGGAAAGCAACTTTCTCTTCACTAAAGGCTCTTTAACTGTGGAAAAACTACGCTCCTTTCTAAGGGAGGTCCGCGGCTCTCCACAGAAGCTGGTGACAGCTCTGAAGTTCGCCACTAACATACCAGAGCTCATCTCACAACCTAAAGATCTGCATTCTAAACTAAAAGGACAGGGCAGACATGAATAGATCTAAGCATCTGTATTACTTGATTGACAGGCTGGAACAACAATACCATCAATCAGGATGCTAACCGCTCTCAAAATTTGCAAAACTTTTACCATTATTCCTGTAGATAATAAGGACGTTTAGCATGTTGTCACTTAATGCAAGAGGATGCTCCTCTGCATTGCGCAATAAACTGGCCCTTGACCAGGTCGAACGACATCATGCACTACTCCTCCTACAAGAAACAAATATTAAAGCAGACACAAGGCCATCTTTGAAATGGGCAGGCTGGCCATATGTATTCCATCATTCTCCAACCCAACATCATGGAGCAGGAGTGAGTACCGGCATCTATATGCCACAGCAGGACCAACATGCTATTCAAATAACCAACTTCATACACAGCCATATCTCTGCAATAGATCAGGAATACAATTCTTGCTGGCGATTTAAACTGCACTCTTGACCCAGAAATGGACAGAGCGTGATGCACTGAGCATCGCAAATGTTAATCAACAATCTGCAGGCCTTGGTAAACAACAATGAACTGGTCGATGCATTTAGACACCAGCACCCAGAAGAAAAGTCCTACACCTAGAGATCAGCAAATACAGCATCAGGAAGATTCCCTTACCAAGCCCGATTGGACAGATACTACATCCCAAAACACACCATCCCCCTGGTCAGAAGCATCACACATATCCAATCTTATATCTCAGATCACTCCTTTGTCAAACTGCAACTCTCCTTCTCACCCAATTACTTCAAAAGTGGAGGTGCTTATTGGACGTTCAACAATAGCCTTCTTCAAGACAGGGAATATATCTTTAAACTATAAGACCTGATATCCAACCTTGCTCAATCCAAAATCAGATTGGAACCTATGAATGCATGGTGGCCTAGATTTAAAAGTCAACTGAGATCATTTTCACAAATCTACAGCCATCAGAAGAGCCAACAAAAGCGTATTGACCTCTACCAACTTGAGCAAAGACTGAAGCAACTATCACCTGATAGTCTGGCCCATCAGTCAACACTACAGGCCATTCAAACTCACTTGGAACACACAGCCAAAGGCACCCTACTGAGATAAAGATATGACCACAACTCTTTCGGACGCTCCAACCAAATACTTCTCATTAGAACGCAGATGGCACAAAGCAAACACCATCACTGCCATTCAGCCCCAAGACAGAAACATTACTGAAAACTCTGAGCAAATCTTCTCTGAAGTAACCAGATTTTATCAAGAAATATACAGTTTCCAAAGAATCTCTACAAAGGCAACCGAGGAAATCTTTTCGGGACTCAAAAAAATCCGCCCAACAGTATAGAGAAACCAATCACCCTAAAAGAATTTACAGCAGCGTGCAAAGCACTTCCCAAAAATAAACCTCCACCAGGTCTGGACGGACTAACTTCAGAAGTCTTCCAAACCTTCTGAAAGTTGTTGTTATTTGGTTTTTAGGAGCATTAGCAACTAAGGCCATATTGCTCTGGGGATATGCGGTGGTCATTCCCTGACCTTTCTGCACCCTCCGTATTTGGTGGTCATGGGCTCGAACTCCGGTCTAATCAAGAAGCGTGTGTTACGCACCGCTGCTCCTGCCCATCTGGCCCAAACCGTCTGGAATCAACTCAGAGTGCTTCTCTTACAAATGCTTGAAGAAGCACGATCTACCAGATTCTGTCACTACTTCTGTTGCACGACTGATACCCAAGAAAGGAGATCGCACAAACCTCCAAAACTGGCGCACAATATCTTTAATGAACACAGATTTCCAGGCTGTCCCTGTACCCCTCTCCACAAGCCACCGTCCAACTTTCAGTGGAACCTCCCGTACAGGACGAAATGTTCCAAATCGGATGCAGACATTCAGTGGAGACTGTGGCACAATACCCTTCCCACCCCAGTCAAGCTACAAATCTTCGGGTTATGCACCTCAAACTACTGCCTCTTCTGCGCCACTCCAGGTACCCTGGAACACACACACACACACACACACACACACACACACACACACACACACACCCCCCCGGCATGCCTGGTGAACAAGAAACTCTGATCAAATATGCCTTGTATGCAGCAAAGCTTGCCTGCAACCGGGGACATTCCGGGGACTACTGGTACCTGCTCCACTCAGCAGACAGCACACACCACCTGCAACTTCTTATTTCTTTTCGCCAAGGCAACAAATAAGAAGTTGCAGTTGCTTCTATTTGAAGCACACAAGAAGCAGCGACGACATGCCTCCTGTCGACATGTCAGTGCAAAACCTCAAGTGGAGCCTACGGAGGAAGTTGCAGAGCAGACTTCTACTCGAATTCCACTGTAAAAGACCAGAAACTGTGGATCATCTTAACAGTGAATGGAACAGTGGCAGTCATCTCTTCACCATCACTGAAGAGTCAATCACCTTCAATGTGTGAAATACGAGACTGATCCAATGCCAAGAAACTGTCCTTAATTCCATGAAATTGAAATATTGAAACATTTATATTTCTCTCATAAAAGTTTTACATCTTTCTTTTGCTTTTGTACATAGAATGTAAATAGTTGTTGTTAAAAAAAAATGTATCTGCTGTTTATGTTTAAATAAAAAAATAAAAAATAAAAATTTTCTTTTCTCCACTAGCTGTTGTAGAACAAACAAATTGTCCACACAAGAGCAACCTGACCTAAAACCACTTTTGCTCTTCACTTATCTTATCTTTTACCTCCTCTGGTAATTTGAACTGAAGCACTTTAGAGTATAGTCTGGACGTAGTGCAATTAACACTTAAGCCTCTATAGTTTCCCGGATCCAGCTTATTTCCTTTTTTTATATATGGATGAAATATAACTTACTTTCCATTCATTTGGAGTTTTCCTTAGCTGTATACACCTGTTAATCAGCTATGCTATCAGATTGAAAAGACTTGATGGTCCATATTTAATTAGTTCCATTGCTATGTTTCCAGGGCCTGGAGCTTTTTTGTTCTTCATTAATTCTGCAGAGTCAAGAACTTGATATTTTATAATTTCTATCTCCCTTTTATCTATTAGTAGAGGGGTCATTATGATCTGATATTGAGATCATCGCTCGTTTAGGATATTATAAGGATTTTCCCATGTTGACATATCTATAAACTCATTTGAAGGACTGTTTTATTGAATATTTTGTCTGGCCATTTGATTTTCATCATCCTTCTCAATGCCCAGATTTCAAATACTTCTATTCTTTTTACTACATCTTTCTTGAGGGTCCAAATCCATACATTTAAATGGGCCATATGTACCACTTTAAAATTTAGTCTTCTTTTAAGGAATAGTTTTCTTTTGCACAATATGGTCTTCATTTTGCTGAAGTCTGCCTTGGCTAGTCTGATTCTAATTTTGATTTCTTTAGTCTGACCTTTGTCTGAGATGGTGTTTTCCAATATAGTCATTTATTGTCTATATTGTAGTCAGTAGTCATTTATTGCTCTAAGATGTTATTTTTACATTTTGTTTGGAATGCAATTTCATCTCTATTTACACACACATTTTTTTTTTTTTTTTTTTTTTGTACTTATTGAAAGGCCTAGGGTTTCACTTTATTTTTCTATTGTTTCTAACAAAATTTTGAGGTCATTGCTTGCAGTTACTATTAACACCACATCATCTGCATATAACTTAAATTATTAATTGTTGTTCTGTTTAAAATAATTCCTTCTTTCCTATTTTCAAGGGCTTCTTGGACTACTACTACTACTGCTGCTGAGTAAATGTACAATAAGGAAGACCGAGGACACGTCCTTGATTTGCACCACTTTTAATTTCTATCCACTCCTGTTTCTTTGTTTCCAACTCCAATTTCATCCTTTGATTCTAATAAATATTTTTTTATAAATATGATATCTTTTGAATTAAGGACAGTTCTTTTGAGGGTTTTCATTAACTTGTAGTGTTTAATTCTATCAAATGTTTTTTCATAATCTACAAAGCAAATGAATAAAGAGATTTTCATTTCTATAGCTTTTTCTGTTATTTGAGTTAATAGGAAAATAACTTCTCTTGTTCCTATTCTAGGTCTGAATCCAAATTATGTACTGCCAATCATCATTTCACTTTCTTATAAATTCTGTTGTATATAATATCGGTGTTTAGATACACCATAGACACTCTCAAAAAACTACAAAGTAGTTGTTGTGGGCATCATTTGCTCTTTCTCATATTGTGCTCTGCCTTCACGACGAGTTGCCATGATTCTGCACTACCTCAAATAAGTAACGCTTCACTAATAGAGAAGACTATTGTTACTTATTCTCAGTGAGTACCACCACCCAGACATGTTTCAAGGCTATTGGCCTATCATCAGTGGGTGGGCAGATACCCTAGTATTGCAGACATGACGACCCAGTTGTGAAGTTAGTCGCACAATATGAGAGATGCCAAAAGGTGTATAAGATAATATGTCTGGGTGGTGGTACTCACTGAGAATAAGTAACAATAGTCTTCTCTATTAGTGAAGCGTTACTTATTTGAGGTAGTGCAGAATCATGGCAACTCGTCATGAAGGCAGAGCACAATATGAGAAAGAGCAAATGATGCCCACAACTACTTTGTAGTTTTTTAAGAGTGTCTATGGTGTATCTAAACACCGATATTATATAGATATTAAACTCTTAAAGTATTATGCCAAGTGCATTTAATTATTTTAAAAATTCTGTTGTGTATGATCCCAGGGGCACACATCTAGTGAGTATGGGCTTGGCACACCCAGGGTCCTGAGCTAGATATCATCATTCTTCTCTTTCTTGGTGATTCCCTTTTTCTCTGTCTCTCTCAGGGTAATTCAGAATTTATTTTTGCCTGGTGCAGCATAGGCCTCAGGCTTCCTTGCAACATAAGGCTAATAATAATAATAATAATAATAAAAAGAATTTTGTTTATATGAATCGAGGGGATTCTATGTTCGGTGCACCTTAGTGTGTTTGGTATTGGCACTGTGATAGAAATATTCATTTCTTCTGGTACTTTCCCTGCTCTATAAATGTTATTGAGGAGGCTTGTTAATTCCTTTATTCTTAAGTCGCCTATATTTTTAATGATTTCTATTGAGATGCCACTGTCATCTGTTCTTGCTGACTACTCTTCTTTCCTGTCTTGAATAGCATATCTTACTTCATCTTCAATGATTTCTGACCCCCTTATCTCTTCATTTGTACCTGGATGATCCCTTTGGTCATCATAGTTCTTTTAAATATTCCTGCCATATAATCTTCCTTTCTTCTATATTCATTGTTACCTTGCCTTCTTTATTCATATACATCCTGTCCTTACTATTTGTTTACCAATTATTTCTTTGTACTGTGTATTTTCTATTTTTTTCCATTCCTTTACATTTGTGATCAAGCTATGCTTCTTTTGCTGTGGCAATTTCTTTTTTGATCAAATTGTCTATTGCTAATGGGGTTTATGTTTTTATGTTTCTTTCTCTCATCCAGTAGATCCAATATTTCTTCTATCATACAAGCTTTCTTTTCTCGTTTTTCTTGGTTCCGATAACTATTTCTTTTATTGTATTTTTCAGCCTTTTCCAATATTCTTCATTGTTTATCCTTCTAGTATTACCTATTTTATTCTTTTACCAAGTTTAAATATTGTTCCATTACAGTGTTATTAAGTCTTTCAATGTTTAGTTTTGTTAGATTCTCTTTGGTGCTTTTCATTTTTTTTTTCAGTTTCATAATTAAGATAACTAAAAGATTGTCGTTTGTTCTGCAAGCTGCACTGGGATAAGTTTTTGTATTGTATATCATGTTTCTAAACCTTTTGTAAATTAAAATATAGTCAATTTGATTTCTTATTATTTTGTAGTTTGTATTACTTGGGAATTTAATTGTAAAATCTTCTTGCAGGAGGTGTCACTCCAGGTGTTAGCTATTATCATTTTGTACTTATTACAGAATTCTACCACCCTGTCTCTTTTCTGTTACCACAGCCAAATGGCCCCACATTTTCCATTTCTCTTCCTTTGCCTACTTTGACATTAATGTCTCCTATTAAAATATTTATTTCATGTGTTTTGGGAGTGCATAGCACTCTTCTACATCCTCATAAAATTCTTCTATTTATTGATTACTCACACCACAGTGTTGGCGCATTATGTAGTCCATTATGTAGAAAGAATAGGAATAATAATTACAATAAGAAAAAGAATAATACAAAAGCTAAAAAAATATATTCATGCAAGAGCCAACTTTAATTAAAAAAAAATAAATAAAATTATTCATATCTGAATAGAAGAATGC
This sequence comes from Mastigoproctus giganteus, assembly GCF_048544385.1. Lineage (NCBI taxonomy): Eukaryota > Metazoa > Arthropoda > Arachnida > Uropygi > Thelyphonidae > Mastigoproctus > Mastigoproctus giganteus. The sequence goes on along the minus strand of NC_143586.1, from coordinate 85,599,935 downwards.
TTTCTAGGGAAAAGGAAAAAAAATTAGGAGAGGTGTGATGATGTCTCTTCTCTCGATATACTTTGCTGGCTTGAACAGGTGTGTTTTTTTGAAAAATAACATTAGTCAAACTGACTCATGTTAAGAAAACTGAACTGAATGGTGAGGCATTTTTTAAATGGGAATATGATAGAATTAATGCATTTTTAAAGCTGCTTTCGAATGTTTAATATTTTATTTTCCTAGCACCCTCAGTTTGCAAGATTTTAGTTTTCCCAAACTTAGATTTTGGTTTATCTGTTCATATTAGTTCGACTATGGATTGAGAAGTTCTGGAGTCAGTTTTTCAGATCTCACTGCAGTAATCAATTCTGGTCAAGTTCTAGACTATTCTGTCTTACCTGCTCCCTACATATAAGATAGTTTTTGATGCCAATAGTGTTAAATGTGCTTTTAATGTCAATTCAATGTGCATTGATGAATTCATCAGATAGGTTTTGTTGTCCGCAGTGATCACACAATTAAATCTCACAGACAGTCTATAATACCCCTATTAAAGAAAACAGATGAACTTTTTTTTTTCGGGCTACAAATCAGGTGATCATAACAAGAAGTGTGTTCATATCTATGCTGGACTAATTGTGCTTTGTTTCTCAGAGGCTGGTTAAAAAATAAAGTATCATTGACACTTACTATTCCCATATGAAGGGAGCCAAACAGTCATGTCATCTATTGTTATTTTTGCAGAGCTCAAATTGAAGGATGTAAAAGGAAAGACAAAAAAGAAAGAACTTTCTTCATATTTTGCTGTGGAACATTCACTTTGTTAGTGTAATGATGCTGATACTCTTGAAAGAGAACATAAACCAGAAGAATGGAAGCTTTTCACTAACTCTTTAAAATTAAGTCTAAAACCCATGCTACTCGCACAATGGAAATCCATCCATCTATACCAATCAATCCCGCTGTCCACAGGAAAAAATTCTATGAGAACATGGAACTTCTCTTAAGAAAAATACAGTACAATAAATACAAGTAGCACATCTGTGGAGATTTCGGTTACTGGGATCCTTTGAAGAATTTTTTAAAAGCCATGGACAGGAATGGAGATGGATTTCAATATTTAAAACTAAAGTTTCCATGCATTAGTAATGTCAATATCAAAGAGAGATTAGTTGGACCACAGATCAGAAAGTTACTGTACGATGAACATTATGAAAACTTTTAAAACCTTTGTAATTAGAATCTTAGAAATCCACTAAGAAAGTTTGCAAACATTTTTTGGGCAAGGACTATAAAATCTCAATTGAGAATTTATTACAAGCCTACCAAAATCTTGGTATGCTTGTAATAAATTCTCAATATTTCTCTAAAAATACACCTCCTTCATTCTCATTGAGATTTTTGCAGATAACCTGGGACATATTAATGATGAACATGGTAAATGTTAACTAAGGTGGAAGTTCATTATGCTTGCAGACTTGCTGGAGTTAGATATGAGAGGCTCCTGATCATTATAAAAGAATAAGCAAACCAAATTAAACTGACTATATTTTCACACTGCCTACTATAATACATGTCAAAATTTTATTAAAAATTCCAATAAGTATAACTTATTGGAATTTTTAATGAAATTAAACTGCATTCCTCTCTAAATCTGTGGGCGTTAGACAGTATCCAACTTCAAATTTGGATTCAGCTCAAAATCCATGAAATGTACCATATTTTGAGGAAAAATATCAAAAGTTTAAAATTTGTCCAGTGTTAATGTATCTATACCAGTTATTATCATATTGATAATGATTATTATTATATCTATTTCAAATCAAAAATAGGCATTTATACTTTTGACTTACTTGTATACACTTTTAATAGCAAGCTAAAACTACTTCTTTTCCAACTCCTGGAAAAATTATACGATTTATCTTTTCAAGAAAATCTTAACCTCATCTCAGATAAATGACTGGTGGCAAATTTTGTGTACTCATTTAACATTATCCCAAAAAATTATTCTTAATACTGCTGTTACTTATTTTACTTTAAGATTTTTTCTCCGAGTATTGGAAGAGTTGAATTGAATTTTTTTTTTAAAAATTGCAATTAATAATAAAAAATTGTTTCCTATTACAATGTGATCTTAGATGATATTCCTCAAGGAAGCATATTTCAGGCACTATTTTTTTTCAAAATCAAGTATCCTCTGCTTCAGTGGCTTCATTTAATTGCACATGAAAAATTAATGGTAATCACTCATTCACTGGAGGATGCTAACTCTAATATAAGGATGGTTTTTTTTAGGAGCATTAGCAACTAAGGCCATATTGCTCCGGGGATATTCAGTGGTCATTCCCTAACCGTTCCGCATCCTCCGTATTTGGTGGTCACGGGCTCGAACCCTGGTCTAATCAAGAAGCATGTGCTACGCACTGCTGCTGCTCCTGCCCACCTGGCTACGGAGGCACCTAATATAAGGAAAGCAAATTACAAAGTTAATATAAAATATCCTAACTACAAAAGCATTAAATCAGACATTCAACTGGATGTCATATACTTTTTTTTTTTTTTTTTTTTTTTATGAAAACCCCAAACACGAAAGGTATCAAAACCTATAGTACTTAGTACCGTGCATGGGTTGAAGGGGGATGCTGGAAACTTTGCTCTAGAGACTAAACATGGGTTTCACCACTTCAAGCCTCCAATAAGCAAAGTGGTGATATTTCACCGGTTGACACTTAGATAAATCTATGGCGTTTGTTGCTGTTAATACCACTGTTATATATTATAAGCCTTACGTCTTAGCATCATGCAGCCAATACTAATAAATTAGTATTGGCGGCAACTAACACATTAGCGTTAGTTGATGCATGTGATGCAAGAAAGCAAGCTTATACAGCATCAGCCAAAAAAAAAAAAAAAAAAAACCCTCCCGATTTCACCGACCTGGTCACTCCAAATGTTTGTCTAGTTCAGTCTTAAATTTATTTAAGCTATCAACTTCCACAACAACAGATGGAAATCTGTTCCAGCAATCAACTACCTGCTGGCTAAAGACTAACTTCCACACATGTATTCTACAACTGTCTTTCCTCAATTTGAATCTATGCTCCCTCAGGTTCTTAATTTGAGCAAGCAGAAGTATCCCGTCAGCATTGAGTCTGCTCAAACCATTCAAGGCCTTATACACCTCAATCAGATCACCTTACAGGTGCTTAGTCTCGAGATGCTGCAACTTGCAGAACTTAAGCCTTTCTTCGTAAGCACACCCCTTTGTCACTCTCTCTCTCTCACCAATCTTGTTGCCCTTCTCTGTACTCATTCCAACAACTCTGCATCCTTCCTAAAATTAAGCCTTCAGACCTGTACGTAGTACTTTAGGTGTGGCCTCACCACTGCCTTATACAAAGGGATAATCACCTCCTTGTCTCTGCTAGCAAAATTCCTATATATCATTGACAAAACTCCATGACCTCTGGCAGCCTATCTGCACTGCTCAGAGAACTTCATATCTTGACTGCACAATTACCCACACCAGGTGTTTTTCATTCTCCACCTACCTGAGTGAAGTACCACATAGTTGGTACATTTCTCTTGGATTACTGCTACCCATATAGAGTATTTTGCATTTGTTAATGTTAAACTTCATTTGCCACTTCTCAGCCATTTGCCTAACTTTTCTAGATCCTGTTGCAGTAGCATACTGCTTAACTGTCATTAACAACCCTGCTAACCTTTGTATCATCTGCAAACTTGGACATTTAGCCAGATATACCTTCATCAATATCATTGATAAATACATAAAACAACAATGAGCCCTGCACCGAACCCTGGGGAACTCCACTAATAACATTAGTCCACGTAGAGCAGTGTCCATTTATTACCACTCTCTGCCATCTCCCACTCAACCGTCCCTTTCCATTGCAGTAACTTGCCCTTAATGCCATACTGCTCCGATTTGTACAGAAGTCTTCCTTATGCAACAGTATCAAAAGCTTTCCTGAAATCCAAGTATATGATAACAAAATTATTTTTCTCATCCAGTTCCTTAGTATCCAATCAAATTGGCGAAACAAGACTTCCCCTTAACAAATCCATGCTGTGTCTGAACAATTACTGCAGTCTTGTCTAGGTGATCCTGTATCACCTCTTTAACCAGTGAATCCATTATTTTCCCTGGAACAGAAGTTAAACTTTCAGTTATGTCCATAACTGAAAGTCTACCCATTCCAAAAGTTTCACAATGTAAAGACCTCTGGGTCATATTTCATAATAAACTGAGTTTCAAAATATCTGAACACAAAATAAAAACTCTAGGGGGCTTTCTAGATACTCAGGGAGAACCTACCAGTATAAATATAAAATATATATATATATACATTCCTAATTCCTCTTATGATGTATAAGGACATTATTTGGACAGAGACAGCTAAATCTAATCTAAAAATTATTTCTCTGCTTAGAGTACTCAAATGGTTATTTGTTATTTGGTTTTTAGGAGCATTAGCAACTAAGGCCATATTGCTCCGGGGATATGCGCTGGTCATTCCCTGTCCTTTCCACATCATCCGTATTTGGTGGTCACAAGCTCGAACCCAGGTCTAATCAAGAAGCGTGTGCTATGCACTGCTGCTCCTGCCCACCTGGCTACGGAAGTGCCTTACTCAAATGGGAATACATGAAAAAGGACATGGTTTCACATAGTGAAGAAAAACACATAACATCTAAAATATACACCAATCTCTCTGAACTAATTGATGCAGTTAGAATATTTGCTAAAATGATAAATTCTTGTATAGCTATACTCCCTTTCTGGGATAAAATTAGCATAAGAATTCTTAAAAAGAAACTAGATCCAAAATTTTTTCCAAAAAATATTTTGAAAATAGTTAATGAAATTAATTTTGATCCTTCACTTTTTTCTTAAGAAAAAGAATATTTCAGTTTGATTATTTCAACTAAAATTTGTAAATTAACTAAGACTCAGATCTGATTTTCTACTATAATATATTAACATCAATATTTTATTCTTCTGTAGCTCTCTAATTTCATGTAATGTGGTCAATTCATGTTAAGTATATGAGGCCAGGTAACCTCAGTAACTGAGTGGTCAGAAGCTGGAGTGCAGTTCCTGACGTATTTAGCAGTTAGGGATTCAGGCCCCTGACTGCTAAATACAGTCGATCTGCCAATCTGCATTGGACCAGCATGGCAGATTATGGTCCATTTCCCTCAACATGAATCATTGAGGAGGCTTCCATCCTGCAGTGGATTGATAATGGTTGCAGTTTACCTTTTATATGAGGCTATACTATGATTTCATTATAGATGTTCTTTTTTCCATATACAAGCTTTTGTGCTGTCAAGGGTGGGTCTAAGTTTATATGATACCTGATGGAACAGTTCTATGACTTCATTAAAAAATAAGTGGTGGATTTCCAGTAACTTCGTCTTCCCCCCAGGGTTTTCTGATTCTTCATTTTCTTCAACGCATGTTTTAACTCATCGGGAAGGATATCGGGTATGTTGTATGTGTTACTAATTTGCAATCCATCTTCCCCACTGCTGGCATCATTCCCTCGCTCCTTATATAATTCTCTACTGTAGTCTTCTGTTATTTGAATTATGCCTTCTCTGCTATTTATAAGTACACCATCACTATTCTTAAGTTTCAGTATCATTTGTCTTTCTGTATTACTGCTCATGGCTTCTGATTAAAGTCCTTTGTTTTCCCTTAATGCCTGCTCTACTTTTCTTGTGTTAAATCTTCTTATGTCCTCCCTGAGTCTCTTTTTAATGGCTTTGCATAACTCAGTATACATAACTCTTCATTTGTTGTCTTCGGTTCATCATGACAAGTGTTTCTTGACTAATTTTTCCTTCTTTGTTTTTCTTTTTACCTATAGATTTCTTGGGCTTTATCACTTTCAGAAAGTTGTAATATTTCTCATTGATATCTTGGTCCTGAGCCGTCTGCAGAAGCTGAAACTTGTTCTTAAGTTGCAGTATATACTGCTTTTTCTCCTCTTCTGTTATCTCAAAGACCTTCGTATTATTTACTCGAGTCAGCTTTTCCTTTCTTTTCTTACATCTATATCAAATATGCATCTTACCATTCTTTGATCACTTCCAACATTTACCTTGTTTAGGATGCTAACATCATTCACGATATATCTTCTGTTAGTGAAGATGAAGTCGATTTCATTAGTTCTTAATCCATTTTGGCTCTTCCATGTCCACTTTCTGTTCACCCTTTTCTTGAAAAAAGTGTTAATTACTGACAATCATTGAGATTCTGCAAATTCCACAAGTCTTTCACCTCTTTTACCAATTCCAAAATTTCCTATAGTTTCCCTTGCTGTGCCGTTTAGTTTGTTATTTGGTAAGTCCCTTTCTTCCTGCCTATACCGATATTCCTTACTGTAGTCTATCCAGTTTTTTCAATTCTTTTCGCTTGCTTCTGTAAGGTCATCCATGATCTGTATGCACCACGTATCATAACCTCTGGCACATTCCATCATAATCTTACAGCAAAATTCAAAATCTAAATTTGCCTTCACAACATGTGGCAACCACACACGTACACCACAGCATACAGAGCATGTCGGAAACACAAGCAAGAACATTGCTGTTTTTTTCATAATTTCGGTGGATCCTATAGCCCATTTCCTAGATCTAGAAACTACATTAATAAACAACAAAACTACCATCAACCTGTACAACAAACGTGATACATTCAACTTTAATATAGTCAACCTCACACAATGGAATTCCAATATTTCCAGAGGAATACATGCTACCGTTATACTAGCGCAAAGCATCAGAATAGCAAAATCCATACACATCACGTATGTAAATAGTGTATATACAATACACTAGGCCTCTGTGGTGTCTTACAGTCTAGAAAACTTGTACCTACCAATTGGCCTAACACAGTGTATTAAACTTGTGTGCTAAAAAAAAAAAATAAATAAAATAATTTTTTTTTTTTAAGCACAAGCTAGGAGCCGCTAGCATTCCCACACATAAATATACCGGCACCCCGCCATCTCGGTCTTTTGGTCAGCTTTACAAAGTAACGGTAAGTCCCTTTCTTCCTGCCTATACCGATATTCCTTACTTTAGTCTATCCAGTTTTTCAATTCTTTTCGCTTGCTTCTGTAAGGTCATCAATGATCTGTATGCACCACGTATCATAACCACTTTTATTGGCACATTCCATCATAATCTTACTGCAAAATTCAAAATCTAAATTTGACTTCGCAACACATGGCAACCACACACATGCACCATAGCATATAGAGCATGTCGGAAACAGAAGCAAGAACATTGTTGTCTTTTTCATAATTTCGGTGGATGACCTCTGATGATGACACTGAAATTGTGAAGGACATCGCAATGTTTTTTCATCTTGGTCGCTTTTTCATTTCTTATCTTTATTTTAATTTCCGGTCCATTTCTTCCTCTTTTTCCTACCGTATATCGCTCCCAGTGTATACCATACCATTCATTAGATTTAATTCAATAAAATCTCCTTCTCGCGTTCTACTTACAATATTTTATTCATAAAATTTTATATATATATATATATACACATTATGGCTGTAGGGTATGTTTTGTTAATGCAGTGTTCCTGACCCATAAGCTATATTATCTTCTTTTTAGTACTGGCACTTTTTTCCCCATATATTAATTAGCCTCTTTATACCATTATTCTTTATTATATATATATATATATATATATATATAAACAACAGGGATGAATATAAAAGTTATTAGACAGATCAGATTAATGTCATCAATAGCAGATTGTACATTACATCAGTCTGTAATGTAGTTATTATAGTAAAAGCACAATAAGTACTATACAGATACTGAACATGTATATGAACACAACAGTATACAGCAGGCCATAAGGCCAAAATAACTTATAAAGACTAAAATAGCCCATGTAGGCCTACAAGGCCAAACTCTGGAAATAAATCCAGGGAATGAAAATGAAAAAAAAAAAAAAAAAAATAATAAAAATGAAAAAAGTCCCTTTCAATGTATATCTACCGGTGTAGAGATACATTGAAAGGGACTTTTTCAAGGGCTAACCCTCTCAATATATCCTACCAATAATTAACAGAGCTATCTGTTTCTGATTTCCATCTGCCTGTTTATCAGTGTACAAATCTTAAACTTAATTTTGTTATAATTTAGTAGCAAACAGGCAAGATAATATTTAGCCCAACAGATAACTTCGAAATATAGAAAAAGGAAATAAGAAAAAAGAAGGCCAACTATAATTTTCAACTTCTGTTGTGGTATTATTTTTTATTTATACAAAAGCAAGCTATAGCTAATACGGAGAAAGGAAGTAGGGATAAGTATAGTAATAGTACCTCAGTTTCCCTCGAATTACTCTAATAGATCTTGAGCTATGAAAAATTAGGGTTAGATAGTAAAAAGTGAAAAGTAAAGAAAAAAGCATTTATATAATTGTACATGGGATTTAACCGGGAGCATAACTGCCTGACCCTTTAGTAAGGGATCCTGGTATGTCTATAAGAGGACACCTTATGGTGTTAAATAGATAAAGATAATGATGAAATATAGAATAATATAGAAAATTAGAGGAATAGCTAATTCCTAATACCCAATTACTAACTGATTTATCATAAATTATCCCATTACACAAATGGTATATGTTCTATACTGAACAAAAAATAAAATAAAGAATAGATAATTTAGAATGACCAATAAATAAGAGTCAGTAGTTAACAACTGCTCACCACATTGAACTGTTCTACACGAAAGAATGAAAAAGTTGAGCACATGTTAATATATACCAAACAATTAGTGACACCAGCACCCTCACAGTTCCGAAGTCTAAAGGACCAACTAATTAAATAAAATAAATAATATTAAACCAAAAGCAGCAGCGCCCTCTGAATTTTTTTGAAAAGATTATTGAACTAACTAATAATCTGAAATTACAGTTGAATTGTTTAGAGAAGATCCAGTGAAAATGAACAGATGGCCCTCAATTGAAAAAACTTGATATATTTTACCATACAGTAATGAAGAAATCTTTTTAAAGATGAAGTTAAATACCATTTAAATATGAAATTAATTCCTACCTTAGGAACAAATATAAGTACAATTTTTACACACACACACACACACACACACACACACACACACACACACACACACACACACACACACACACACACACACACACACACACACACAACATGAATACATATATGTATTTTCAAGGCCAGTTCAAAAATAACCTAAAGAAATCTTCCATTAAGTGCTTCCATCTCTCATCAGGTTCCTAAGTAATTGTAGACAGTTTATTGTGAGTGGAAGAACAAAAATAAATTTTAAAATCATAGGAGACCTTGCTTGTCGACCATTATTTTCCAATTCTGACTCACAAAAGCAAAAATTCTCTGAAATTTAGATTCAGAAGTTGATGAAATTGAATCAAGTAATAGACAAATAGAATTAATAGATAAATAAATAGAGAAGATAATAATTCATCAAAAAAGAAGCAATGAGAATTTTTTAAAAATTCTTTTGCAATTTTTTCACAATTGTTTTAGGTTCTACTTTTATTTTGAAAATAATTTCATTCTTTTTTAAATATTTCAATTTGTTCTTATTTTGGTTTGATTTCCCAATATTAGATTGAAATTACAAATTTGTGTAAAATACAATGTTCATTTTTATGAATTTTCTAAATTTTTCAACATTTTTAAAGAACTAACCCCTCATGGCTCATATAGTGTTCTGAAGATGCTGACCCACTCATGAAATGGTTAAACAGATGACTGAGATTTCTTATAATTGTTATTAAACTCTCTAATGCTTAAATCACTGTGAAACAATATAACTGATTCATGATTATTAAGTAAAGAATAAATGACATCTCTAAACAAAATTTTTAAATATAATCTAATGGTTTACCTTTGCAACACCAGCTAAATAATATATGACAAAAATAAAGCCAAAGCTCAGCATTAATGCCAAACGAGGATTAGAAAGATACAGCAGCATTGCTGATTCTAAGAGTGAGTTTGAAGTTCCAAATGATGCCATTTGTCAACATGTACTAAAAAAATACAAGAACATCATGTAAGTACAACATGTACACTCAATATCACAATGATTTAGAACCAGATATTATACACCAGTAAAAGTAAAATGCCAACTTACTTAAATTAAATACATTATTAAATTTATTAATTTTTTTTTTTCATTCTTAAAGATGTAATAGAAAAAACAATATGATCAGCACTCTTCACTGCTGCTAATGTTTAATGTACAACAGATGCAATATTACAGAAAAAATAAATTTGTAAATTACATAGTACTCTAAAGGAGGCATATATGCATTAATATTTTATAGCACAGTCAAGCAGAAAGTGGTTACCAAAACTAACTGCAATTACAAAAACATCTATTCTCATTGGGGGGGGGGGGATTTATGATGGCTACAAAGGTGTAGAAAACTCTTGTCTTCCAAGTAATTTAATTTTATTTCTTGTGTCTCCTTTTCTCAATTTAAATTCAAATTGAGAAAAGACGGATGTAGGATAGACGTGAGGAAATTTGCCTTTAGCCAGCAGGTGGTTGGTTGGTGGAATAGATTTCCATCCCTTGTCGTGGAAGTTGATAGCCTAAATAAGTTTAAGACTCAACTGGACAGGTATTTCGAACGAACAGAGGGGTGAAGTGGAAGTGATTATTTTTTATTTATTTATTATTTTTTTTTTTGGCTGATGCTGCATAAGCTTGCTTTCTTGCATCAAATGGCTCTGCTAATGCTAAAGTACAAAGTTCAATTTTAAGGCTCCTACATACATTAGTATTGGCAACTAATTGTTGTAATTGTATTGATAATAATAATACCAATATCAATATTATTATTATAAAATTATATTATTTTGTTAATATGCATTAAAGAAGGTTCTCAAGGAAATTAAAGTTCATATGGGTGTGGTAGACACTAAAGGATATTACAGAAATACTTCTTGCTTTGGCTGTTAAATTCCATAGTTTATCAGTGAAAAGGTGGTCACAATTTTCTTTCAGAAATTTTCAAAATATACACCTTGGTGTATATTTTGAAAATCAAAAAATATACACAAAACAGAACATTATATAGTAATTATAGAAGAAAACTGTTCCATCTTAATTTCAGAATATTTTCCTTTGTAACAACAAGAGGTACTGCAAACAATTTTCCAAATTAACAGTATAATCGGTGACTACTGTCAGGGAAACGGAGCACATATTGTGCAAAAAGGATAGGTGGAACAGGACAGGGGTATGTCTGCCAGGGTGAAAAGTTGATGAAGTTGTAGAGCAGATATCTTTTAAGGGCACAAAGGGTGATATCATTGTACACGTTGTCACTAATGATATTAAGAGTAGGAGACAGGCAGAATTACTTAACAAGTACAGGTCGATGTTGAAAAAAAGCCGTGAGTTAGGGTTAAATTTGAAAGTGTCTGCAATTCTGCCCAGACACAATAGGAGGGAGCATATGATGAGAGCCATGTCGATCAATTCGGCCCTGAAGAGATTGTGCAAGGCTCAAGGGTTAAAATTTTTCTCGGCCTGGTCTGTGCTTGTTAACAGGAGAGACTGCTTCTACAGGGATGGCATACACTTCAATAGAAAGGGTGCAAGAATATTTTCTGATGCTTCAAGGCAGAGTTAGGTGGGTCAGAAAACTGCTAGCTTGGGGGGATACAAGGACTAATAGATTAACAGTAGCCGCTGGCAGAGGTGAAAGTGATTCTTGCACTACTTCTATTGAAATGCAATTGAGCAGCAGCCTGGAAAGCAAGGCAACGGGGATTTCCAGGACTGCTGGGAGTCATAGTGGAACAAGTAAATACATGGGCTGTGTTATGGTAACTAAGAGTAGAAACAGGTGCATGTACACAAATGCTAAGCCGACCGGGCTAGCTGGGTGGGTAAAGAGCCTACCTGACAACCCAAAGGTTGCGGGTTCGATTCCCGCCTCGGGCTTGGATCAAAGTACTACAAAAACCTTGGGAGGTGCATTATGGCCACAAAAGCCTATGCGCCAACAACTACCAAAAAAAAAAAAAAAAAAACACACCAATGCTAGGAGTATAGTTAATAAATTTGAAGTGCTAGTCAAGACATCAAAAACAGATATTGTTGGGATATCAGAGACATGGTGTCACACAGAAACCCTCTTGGTACACAAGAAGCTCTCAGTCAGAATTGATCATGGCACATGACTAATACATCTCCACTGTTCTAGATTATTATTATTAGCCATATGGTGCAAGGAAGCCTACGGCTTATGCTGCACCAGCCAAAAAAATTTTTCTGAATTACAGAGAGAGAGAGAGAGAGAGAGAGAGAGAGAGAGAGAGAGAGAGAGAGAGATATATATATATATATATAGGCTCAGGACCCTGGGTGAGCCAAGCCCATACTCACCAGATGTGAGCCACTGGGGTTATAGGATAAATCAATTGCTATAACACGACCTTAAAATCTTTAACTGAAAGAGGTAGGAAGCTATGCTAAAAACAGTTCCTTTGAATAATATCTACAGGGTCTAGTGGTTACTGCATGAAGCAGGCACACATGCAATTTAGTTTTCATAAGACAACCAAAGCATTAACATAAAAATATACGGATATCGATTATATATATATAATCTTAATGGATATTAGGCACGCATCATTTCCTAACCATATACAAACATAGCATTTAGCAACTTAAATGGAGAATATGGCATAACAATGCAAATGAGTTTCAGTACAGATAAGGTTATTTACATCACCAATTATATATTTCTATTATTCCTGCAAGTGGTCTCTCTCTATATTCATAAAATTGAGATGCTGGTGCATCAATTGATTGTCACTAGAGGTGGCAGGTGCTTAGATCTAATCAGTGATGCTTTTAACTATAACAATTAAAACTGAATGTTGGTTGCTGCCAGGAATAACATGCACCTGGATCCTATCAGCGGCCATACAGCAGTACCTGGGAAGCTGTGTGTGTTGCTTGTAAACAAAACTGCTATGATGTATGCATTGGCCATTCCAGGAGGTAGTTTTAGATGATTTAAATAACAAAATTTATTCTTTAATCTTTTTATTTAACTTGGAGGAAATGTAATTTGGCTGTTTTGAAGAAATGATGCATTCTCATCCATATATAAGTCAAATAATTAGTTTTATTCAATGATAAATGTTTACATTGTTAATATTCTTCAGTATAATTGTCTGCAACCACACATTTGTTCCACTGTGCTCATAACTGATAAAAATATTTTTGGAAGTCTTCACTTGTGAATGCTTTTTAGGTAGTCTATCATGTTTTACTGGATTTCTTAACCGAACTCAAATCAGGGTCTGACATAGCTAGTGGTCAGGAGCAAGAGTGCAGCGGCATGCACTCTTTTGACTGAACTGCTATTCAAGCCCACTTGACTGTTAAATACGGTTAATGACTGTATTCATGATTTATTGTAAACTCCTCAGACCTGGTGGTAATGCTGGAGTATAAACAAAAACATTTTCCTTCTGTGTCCTGTTTTTAATATTGGGGATAATGAAAAGTTGCATGGTGCCAAATCAGATGAATAAGTGGAATGTTTTTTTTTGGTCATACTGTTGAAATTTCATCATTTTCAGTATGTGCAACAAATGAAAAAAAAATGCATCCACTCAAGGTAGCTTTCTACTAGACTGGCATATAACAAATTAAAAATTGGTGCATATATGCAGGTGTTGTTATGCACCCTGCTCACGATCTTTTAGCTAGATCATTCACAAATCCTTTTGATCAAACCTTGTAAAATTAGGCATTCCTGATGTATAAAGAAATACCAGTATATTTCTTTATACATCAATGAGATGTCAAAAGCATGCCACAGGAGTAATGCTTAATGCTGGCTCAATTGCATCTGAAGTTGTTGGATGGCTATGGATTTCTATTCTGAAGAGCCGGTGACTAGGGAGGCCAATGTGGTAAGCTGAATTCAGTATCATATTCTTTGAACCAGTTCTGTACAATTCTGGCTTTGTGACAAGGTATATTATCCTCTTGAAAGAACTCATTTGCAGATACACTGAAGCCAACATCAGCATGAGACAGCAGGATCTGGAACCCATCAGACAAGGCAACATTTTTTCCAACCCTCCAATGTCCAGTGTAAATATTAAGACCAATGGAATTATACCTGCTTGTTTATTTGTTGACAGGAGTAGAACAAAATTTAGCTGTCAGCAGCAATACCCTATCCACTACAAGGTACAAGATAATATACCTCTTCATTTATCACTGTTCTACCAGGTTATCTGGCTGACTGTAGCCTTTCTGTTACCCTTGTCTTGCCAACCTCCACTGGCCTCTCACAACAACAACAAACTGTTTCAAAACAAGATCACCAGGGTCAAAATTATTTGAATGTTATTTGGTTACAAAAACAATCTCAACAAACAATGGTACGTGAAAACCCTAGCAAGTTCAGTCATTTATATCTTTTGTCCTGTCCATTCTTGCACGGTATGAACATGAGATGCTGTTACTGAATGAGTAGCCCATTTCACAAAGTGGAAATGGTGTACCCATTAAAGCAGCCACCCAGTGTGTGATGAGTAGGGTTTAATGTTGTTGCTTGAGTGACATATACACTGTGCATGGGAAATGCTAGTATAATAAGAATTTAAAATCTTCCCATTTTAGTTTTAATAATGCACCCATATGCTGTTTCTCAAAAGTAATGAGAACAATCTTCAATTGTTACAGTGAATTCATTAATTTACACAATTGTCCTTTATGCAACTGAAATCATTAATTGAAAATCTACCTTGTGGTCAAAAAATAAAACAATCAGCATGAATACTATAAGAAGGTATATAGGATTTATATAGGCACTAGATAACATTAATCTTATAGAATAATATATAATTAATTTAAATAAATTATAATAATATCGCTACAGCAAGGTTTCCTTACCAGTCTATTTGGAAAAATAAAATTAATGCATTGTAAATTGTCGATCTAGATTAGAATTTATTTTTGTAAATTCCAGCCAATTATTTAAATTGGAAATTATACACTATTAAAATGAAAAACATTAACATCTAGAAAACTATATTTGGCAACAAAATCAAGATTACATAGAATATCCCCTTTGAAAAAAAACAACTTTGCAGTATTTTTTTTGTATGAAGTTTTAAGATTGTTAAATCATACAGATTACCATTTTACATGAGTGATCACTTAATTATTAGCTACACTACATAACAGTAAGTAACCCCCAGACCAGAACAGCCACAAGGATGCTGGCCCCAATATTGACTCAACTGCTTCCACAGCTGATTTATATTGAATGGTTGCATATTTCTACTCCAAACAGCTCATTCTGCGTCATCCCATAGATATCACACAGGTCTAGAACCAGTTCTATACAATTCTGGCCTTGTAACAGAGCATTTTTTTTTTTTTATGAAACCTCCAACATGAAAGGTATCAAAACCTATAGTACTTAGTACCGTGCATGGGTTGAAGGAGAAGTATTGGGGGGGGGGGATGCCGGAAACTTTGCTCTAGAGACTAAACATGGGTTTCACCACTTCAAGCCTATAAGCAAAGTGGTGGTATTTCACCAGTTGATGAAAGTCATCTACCACCTATAATATTATTATTCTGTTGTAAGAACCCAATCAACAAGGTACAAGTTCTGCTTTCTGAAATGCCTCTTTAGTTACCACTAATTTGCACTGGCTGAATGTTAATTGGTTATTGGACCAATCTCAATACATGAGATATGGTCATACAAAACCACTAAGGTTGTGGTTTCCGAGATATCCCTACCAACGTGTCTGTCACCGACTGCTATGCCATATTCAAAGTCACTTTTGTCTTATCCATTCTCATAGTCAATTACATATACAGCATCCCTATGTATTTGCCCAACTGCTTTGTGCACAGTATGAGCTGGTAATACTGTTACAGTAGTGCTCCATTTCATAAAAAGGGTAAGGGTACCTAATAAAATAACTACTCAGTATATACCAAGTTTCTCACCTAAAATGTTATTCTGTGTTACAGATTAAATTATGAAGAGAAAGCTACCTGAACTGTATCATCCTGACAGTGAAGTTTGGTGGAAGCAGCATGATGGTCTGGGGTTGTTTTTTATAGTTTGGCCTGGAACCAGCAGTTGTTTTGGACAAAACCATGCAATATACACTGCAGGATCATTTAGACAAGACTTCAGTTATAGCTCAGACACAGCATGGTTTTGTTAAGGGGAAGTCTTGCCTGACCAACTTGATTGGATACTATGATGCAGTCACAAAAGAACTGGATGCAGGGAATAACTTTGATATTATATACTTGGATCTTAGAAAGGCTTTTGATACTGTTGCACATGGAAGACTGCTACACAAATTGGAGCAGTGTGACATTGGAGGCAAATTGCTGCTATGGATAAAGGGGTGGTTGAGGGGGAGAAGACAGAGAGTGGTAATCAATGGACACTGCTCATCGTGGACTAATGTTATTAGTGGAGTCCCTCAGGGCTCAGTGTTGGGTCCATTATTGTTTTCTGTATTTATAAATGATATTGATGATGGTATATCAAGCTTAATGTCCAAGTTTGCAGACGATACAAAGGTTGGCAGGGTTGTCAAGGACACTACTGACACTATGCTGCTGCAACAGGATCTGGAAAGGTTGAGCAGATGGGCTGAGAGGTGGCAAATGAAGTTTAACATTGACAAATGTAAAGTACTACACATGGGAAACAGCAATCCCAGAGCAACGTATCAACTCTGTGGTACTACACTGACAGTGGTAGAGAATGAAAGGGACTTGGGGGTGGTTGTGCAGGCAGATATGAAGTTCTCTGAGCAGTGCAGACGGGCTGCAAGAGTAGCTCATGGAGTATTGTCAATGATATACAGGAATTTTTCCAGCAGGGATAAGGAGGTGATTATTCCATTGTATAAGGCAATGGTCAGGCCACACCTAGAGTACTGTATACAGGTCTGGTGGCCTCATTTCAAGAAGGATGTAGAGCTGCTGGAACGAGTACAGAGAAGGGCAACAAGATTAGTGAATGGAACAAAGGGGTGCTCTTACGAAGAAAGGCTTAAGTTTTGCAAATTACAGTGTCTGGAGACTAGGCATCAGCGAGGTGATCTGATAGAGGTGTATAAAGCCTTGAATGGTTTAAGCATGCTCAATGCTGATGGGATTCTTCCTCTAGCTCAGAAAAATCACCTGAGAGGACATAAATTCAAATTGAGGAAAGACAGATGTAGGATAGACGTGTGGAAATTTGCCTTTAGGCAGTGGGTGGTTGGTTGGTGGAACAGACTTCCATCCCTTGTGGTGGAGGTTGATAGCCTAAATAAGTTTAAGGCTCAGCTGGACAGGTATTTTGAACGAACAGAGGGGTGAAGTGGAAGTGGGTTTTTTTTTTTTTTTTTTTGGCTGATGCTGCATAAGCTTGCTTTCTTGCATCAAATGCCTCTACTAATGCTGATGTTAATAATGTATTACTACATTGTGGGAGCACGTTGAGGAAGGGCCATACCTATTCAGGAGGGCAACATTCCATGTCATACTGCTCGCATTGTGACAGAATGGTTTGAGGAAATGAGCATATAAAAGTTGGAATGTAGTGTACTATCATCAACAAAACTAAGAAATGAATTCCAGTAAGTAGAAGTAAATAAATATACATTAGGAATTAACTTATCCACTTGCATTAGTGGTCAAGTTAGTGATCAGAGTGGTCATAGAAAAAACTGGATACTCAATTGCAAAAAACAGAGGGAAATCCATAAGATGAGAGCATATTTAGAAGATGTTTATGTCACATATGATCAAAAGCCGTAGAAATTTCAAAACTACTTAAGTTTTGCTAAATTTTTCCATCAAATTTGTTCAAAGATGAGTAAGATAAACCAAGCCTAGTTGATCACTGGGCTTGGCTTATTTACTAGTTTACTGACACTAACAAAATTTATTGGTGATCACTGATCAGATGGAAGGTTCTGAGATAGTTTCAGGGATTAACAGTTAATGGATTTCTCTATTACTTTAAAAAGAGTAGCAGTAAGTGCAATATGGTGATAATTGAATGGACTTATTAGGTATAACCCTATACAATAGTTTATACTGTAATACATACAAGGTTATGTCATATTTTTCAGACTATTTCTTCCTCTAGAAATATAAATATGGATATCATAACTTGTCACACTTTGTTCATATTTTCTTTCAAAGGGTTGTTAAAAACAAACCATTTATTAAAAGGTTTGTTAAACTTCATTAGAAAAATACGTAAACAATGATGAATATAACTGAATTTTTCTCATTAAATTTACAGCAATCACCTCAGTTTAAACTAGTAATGGGCTTAATCCAATGATTAATAAAAAATTATTTTAATTGATTGCAAGCAAATTAGCTGATTATGAAATCTACAATAATTGATATCATTTTTATCTGATTATAAGCAAATTAGTTGATTATGAAATCAACAATAGTGATTGAACAGAACTCTACATACATACACACACTGAACGGACTATTGCTCAAGTGGGCAATAGTCATAAAGTGCTAGTTTTTGATTTCATAATCGCCTAATTTGCATACAAGCAATCATGAAAATTCCATAATCAATTTAAAATTATCATCCATAATCAATTATTTCCATTATGACTCCTGATTATGTTTGCCACTAATATACACAAACCTGAGTTTAATGAATAACATCCAATGAAACAGGTTTTCCTGTCCACACAGACCTCGTAACATAACTGCAAAACATTCTGATAGTATTTACCATCAGTTATAATATTTTCACAATAAAGTAAATTTAAATCACAGCTCATGAGAAGGTTGGCTTTGCTCTGCACAACTGGTTAGGTGCAGTAAAATGCAGTATGGCAATATTTGTTTTCAGCTGAACTCCAGATTATGGGTATACAAATGAACTAATGAGACTCGTGACAGAGAAGAAAAATGCATGGGATGCATATAAATTATCAGGTGACGCAGAAGCCTGTGGCAGATATAAGCTAGTCTGTAATCAGGTCACAAAGGAGGTTCGGCAGGCGAAGGCGGATTACGAGAAATCTTTGGCAAAAGATGCTAAGAAAAACAGCAAGGATTTCTTTACTTATATAAACTCTAAAAGGAAGGAGATGAATATGATTGGTCCACTTGACATCGATGGTTCGACTGTTGATGATCCTGCTCAGATAGCAAACAAACTGAATGAGTATTTTGCATCTACATTCACACGTGAGGAATTATTACAATTTAAAATTGGAAGAAGGTTATCAAATTGTAGCAGTGTGCTTAATGATTTTGTAATAACTGAGAGCAAAGTGGAGGAGAAATTGTTGAAGTTAAACATAAGAAAGGCACCTGGGGTGGATGGGATCTATCCAGTTATTTTAAAGGAGGCGGCAAAGCAACTAAGCAAACCCTTAGCCATAATTATGAGAGCATCCTTGGACTCAGGGGAGGTTCCCACGGACTGGAGATGTGCAAATGTGTCCCCAATTCACAAAGGTGGATCGAAGGGTGACACGAGTAATTACAGACCAGTTAGTTTAACTTCTGTTCCGGGTAAAATAATGGAGTCGCTGGTTAAAGATGCATTGCAGGATCATCTAGACAAGACTGCAGCAATAATTCAAACACAGCATGGGTTTGTTAAGGGAAAGTCTTGTCTGACAAATTTGATTGGTTATTATGATGTGGTCACAAAGGAACTGGATGCAAAAAATAATTCTGATATCATATACTTGGATTTCAGGAAAGCTTTTGACACTGTTGCGCATGGAAGACTACTGTACAAATTGGAGCAGAATGGTATTAAGGGTAAGTTGCTACAATGGATAAAAGGATGGTTAAGTGGGAGAAGACAGAGGGTGGTAATCAATGGGTGCTGCTCTTCGTGGACTAATGTTATTAGTGGAGTCCCACAGGGTTCGGTGTTGGGTCCACTGTTGTTTTGTGTATTTATCAATATTGATGAAGGTATATCAGGCTTAATGTCGAAGTTTGCAGATGACACAAAGGTTGGCAGGGTTGTTAATGACAGTAATGGCAGTGTGCTACTGCAACAGGATCTAGATAATTTGGGCAGATGGGCTAAGAAGTGACAACTGAAGTTCAACCTTGACAAATGCAAAGTACTGCATATGGGTAGAAGTAACCCCAGAGAAACGTACCAACTGTGTGGTACTACACTTAAGGTGGTAGAAAATGAAAAAGACCTGGGAGTAATTGTGCAGTCAGATATGAAGTTTTCTGAGCAGTGCAGACAGGCTGCTAGGGAGGGTCATGGGGTTTTGTCAATGATATATAGGAATTTTGCTAGCAGGGAAAAGGAGGTGATTGTCCCTCTGTATAAGGCAATGGTCAGGCCACGCCTTGAGCACTGCATACAGGTCTGGAGGCCTCATTTTAGGAAGGATGTAGATTTGCTTGAGCGTGTACAGAGAAGAGCAACACGATTGGTGAGGGGAATGAAGGGATTCTCTTACCAAGAGAGGCTTAAGTTCTGCAAATTGCAGTGGCTGGAGACTAGGCACCTGCGCGGTGATCTGATTGAGGTCTATAAGGCCTTGAATGGGTTGAGCACGCTGAATTCTGATGGGATCCTTCCACTTGTTCAGATTACCAACCTACGGGGACATAAGTTCAAATTAAGAAAGGACAGATGTAGAATAGATGTGTGGAAATTTGCCTTTAGCCAGCGGGTGGTTAATTGCTGGAACAAACTTCCATCTGTCGTTGTAGAAGTTGATAGGTTAAATAAATTTAAGGAGGAACTGGACAGGCATTTGGAGGGAATGGTGTGATTTTTTTTTTTTTTTTTTTTTGGCTGATGCTGCATAAGCTCCTACACTTGCTTTCTTGCATCATGTGCCACTACTACTACCTACTACTACTACCTTGTCACTTGACCACAAATCTGTCCCGAACTTGGCGTTGAACAAATTCGGGACGAATTCAAGCAAACGAAGTGTGAAGTTTTTAATCGACTTTCATTTTTGACTAGTGAAAAATAGTTAGGTTAGTTAATGCCAGTAATTCGAGGCAGATTCAAGCAAAAGAAACCACTTCCTCAGGAGATGTACCCATAATCTGTATATAACTTTTGTTTTCTTTTATGTCATAGTACAGCAATTTTTCAACATTCTAGCAAATTCGGAAATCATATGTATTTATTTTGACTTTAACAGACAATCGGCTTTAGCATACGCGGGCCTTACCTGCATTTAGTCCTTAAATTAAGATTTTTCTATTAGTTAAGATAAAAGGACAAAGCATATGATTTTAAATAATTTTTACTCTGCCTTGTACTTCAAAAAAACAGTCCTATTAACTTCCATTTTCTTCATGATATCCTCATTTTACATTTTCGCTTCTAATGTCTTCCTTTTCAACCAGTGGTGATCCTAATATTGTATGCTGTCTGGGGAAATAGCATAGAATATACCCACGTGATGCTCACGCGACTATTTCACAGCCATATCCAAACATTGTTTTTAGATAAAAAAACAAAACAAAACAAAAAAAAAACTGTTTTACCTTATACAAAACAGCTCTGTATAGAGGTAAATGTAGTGTGAAGTACTTGAGTAAGAAATAGGTATCTTCATTTGAAACTAAGCTTGTAAGGTATGCATTCCAATACCTACATAGCACTACCGCAAAACTAGTTTGTGTTGAATAGCAAAGATAGTAGTAGTATTGGCATGTGATGCAAGAAAGCAAGCGTACGAGCTTATGCAGCATCAGCCAAAAAAAAAAAAACATTCACACCATTCCCTCCAAATGCCTGTCCAGTTCCTCCTTAAATTTATTTAACCTATTAACTTCCACAACGACAGATGGAAGTTTGTTCCAGCAATTAACCACTCGCTGGCTAAAGGCAAATTTCTGCACATCTATTCTACATGTCTTTTTCTTAATTTCTTAATTTATGCGCCCTTAGGTTCGTAATCTGAACAAGTGGAAGGATCCCATCAGAATTCAATGTGCTCAATCCATTCAAGGCCTTATACACCTCAATCAGATCACCGTAAAGGTGCCTAGTCTCCAGCCACTGCAATTTGCAGAACTTAAGCCTCTCTTGGTAAGATTTGTTCTGTTTGTTTGTTATTTGGTTTTTAGGAGCATTAGCAACTAAGGCCATATTGCTTCGGGATATGCAGTGGTCATTCCCTGACCTTTCCGCATCCTTCCGTATTTGGTGGTGATGGGCTCAAACTCCGGTCTAATCAAGAAGCGTGTGCTATGCACTGCTGCTCCTTCCACCTGGCTATGGAGGCGCCCTCTTGGTAAGAGGATCCCTTCATTCCCCTCACCAATCTTGTTGCCCTTCTCTGTACACGCTCAAGCAAATCTACATCCTTCCTAAAATGAGGCCTTCAGACCTGTACGCAGTACTCCAAAGCGTGGCCTGACTATTGCCTTATACAGAGGGACAATCACCTCCTTTTCCCTGCTAGCAAAATTCCTATATATCATTGACAAAACCCCATGACCTGCCCTGGCAGCCTGTCTGCATTGTTCAGAAAACTTCATATCTGACTGCACGCACAATTACTCCCAGGTCTTTTTCATTTTTCTACCACCTTAAGTGTAGTACCACACAGTTGGTACGTTTCGCTGGGGTTACTTCTACCCATATGCAGTACTTTGCATTTATCAAGGTTAAACTTCAGTTACCACTTCTTAGCCCATGCCGCCTCCAAAGAGACCAATGCCGAATATACCAACTAATAAAACAGGTCAAGGAAAATACCGAAACTTGAAATATTTCCTCGATAATCTTTTACTCCTATACAACTTACTTCACATCGAATTCTTGTTTCAGGTCTAAATAAAACCAGTTAGCAAAGAAATACAAGTTCACAATTACGAAGCCTTTACCTCTTAGAACCAATCTACAAATACCAATTAATTTTCTGTTCATTCGATTCAGTAATTTCATAACTGAGCAGAAAAGTTTTTAAAATATATTCTAACAGGTAACATTGCAAGTGAAAAATGCTGTCACATGTAACGATCTGCAACCGCCCAATTTAAATCAAAAATGTAAAATAGAGAAATATAATTTTCAAGGTAAATCTGTTTAATTAATATGATTAGAAGATATAATTAACGAGTTACCGTGACTCAGGCAAAAACCTTCAGTTTTTCTTTTTAAACGACAGCTAACTATCACTATTCCTACTGTCTACCAACAAACTAAACTAACTGCTCGGCACACTTACTGCAACTGCCGCACCAAAACTCTCGATAGACAGCTCATTGTAAATCTCTAAATGTCATCTTTCTCTAGACTTCACACCTGTTTGATATTACACATGCGTTTATCGTAATACTGTACTTTTTTTTTTTTTTTTGTTTCGTAATGTTTCACATGACCACAAGGTGGCTGCGAAGTCGAGAAATGGCATCTCGCATTAATAATTGTCCATTTGGATATTTTGCACTTGAAGGAATATCATACTTTAAAAGAATGTGTTATTGTTCGAGTTTTGAATTTTCTGCTTTTGCATTCTTTACGAATGAAACTATAGTAAATGAAATAAATAAGCTGGAACATATGTGAAGTGGGTTAGCCGGTGTGCACTGTGTGATGCAAATGCACTTCGCGAATAACATAATGTAAGCCTTTTCAGTTTTTTAAATCGAGATTTATTACTTATTTACGTTCAAGTGATTCAGGCTATGTTTCTAGACAAGGGATTTCCTTCCTGTAATGTTTTCAAGTGTACTTGTCGCAGTTTCATTCCTGATAGGACTGGCAATGGTTGACAAGTTCAGTAGTGTAGTGGGTGTAGCTGTATGCGGTTTAGTATCTTTCTTTACTATAAATTCAATTTTGAAAAAAATTTTACTCAGACCATTTCCAAAAGAAAGTCTTCCACAAAATGCAAACACTACAAGGTATGGTCGCGCAGTGCTAGATATGTCTTATATATCAGATATCATCTCTTTCATATATGCTAAGTTTAAAAGAAAAGAGTATGCCAAACAGAATAAGAAAAGCGGGCCTAATTGTTCTTCTTCTTCCATAACCTTATCGGATATTGATAATATTGCAGTTATTACACGAAATAATGAGATAATTAGAAATTGTGGTGTGACAGTTTCGCTATCCGAAGAAATAAAAACATTTGTTTATCATATATCCTCTGGTTATATACAATCATGGTATATAAACATTAGCAAAAATGATGATTTCATCCACGAGCTGAATTATGTTCTCCAGGATGTATTAGAAGCTATATGTAATAGCTTTTCTAGCATAAATACTACAAAATTTTTCCAGAAGGTATTGCTAATTTATCTCCATCACTTTTCCTGCTATTTACAGGCTGTTGAAACAGTTCAGAGAGCACTAGGAAAAGCACGCATTAGAGACTGTTTTGGAATGCAACAAGAAATTCAAAAAGCGTTTAAGGTAAGTCTTTTGTTTATTTTTTTTATCTGCTCCGAACTGTAATATTAGTTTTGGGGAAATATTTTTTTTGGATATGTAACAAAATGGTTACATAGTTCCAGCACTTCACTATTGGTATAAATTAGTATGTATTTTGGTGTTCTTTTCAAGTTCCTTGAAAGTATTTCAGAGTATTCCTTATGATTGTCAGCAGCAGTTGTAAAGAAGTTAGTAATAGTATTAGTAGTGGCAAATGATGCAAGAAAGAAGCTAATATAGCATCAGCCAAAAAAAACTCTCCCCACATCACCCGTCTGACTCATCTGATAATTGACTAGTTCCTTCTTAAATTTATTCAGACTACCCATTGCCACAATACCAGTTGGAAGTTTGTTCCAACAATCAACTACCCACTGGCTTAAAGCAAATTTACACACATCTTTCCTTAATTTTAAATTTATGGTGCCCAGCTTCCAGATTGTGCAATTTGCAGAACTGAAGCCTTTCCTAGTAAGAGTATCATTTGGTTCCTCTTACTAGTCTGGTTTCCCTTCTCTGTAGCCATTCCAGCAGATCAACATCCTTCCTAAAATGAATGGTCCAGTCCTCTGTGCACCTCTCAAGATGTGGCCTAATCATTGTCTTGTAACAGGTTAATCACCTGCTGGCAGAATTCCTATATGTCATTGATAGAACCACATTAGGTGTCCTGGCACACTGTATGCACAGTTATCCCAGGTCTTTTTTGCTTGACACTGCTCTCAGTGTTATATCACACAGTTGGTATGTTATTAGGGTTGAACTTGAAAGTGTCTGCAATTCTGCCCAGACACGATAGGAGGGAGTATATGATGAGAGCCTTGTCGATCAATTCGGCCCTGGAGGGATTGTGCAAGGCTCAAGGGGTAGAATTTTTTTCAGCCTGGACTGTACTTGTTAACAGGAGAGATTGCTTCTACAGGGATGGGATACACTTAAATAGAAAGGGTGCAAGAATTTTTGCTGATGCTGTCGAGGCAGTGTTAGGTGGGTCGGAAAACTGCTAGTTGGGGGGGATACAAGGACTAATAGATTAACAGTAGCCACTGGCAGAGGTGGAAGTGATTCTTGCACTGCTTCTATTGAAATGAGCAGAAGTCTGAAAAACAAGATGCAGGATATTTCAGAGACTGCTGGTAGTCATTGCGGTACAAGTAAACACATGGGTTGTGTTAGGGTAGCTAAGAATAGAAACAGGTGCATGTATACCTGCGTGTACACCAATGCTAGGAGTTTGGTAAATAAATTTGATGAATTTGAGGTATTGCTCAAAACATCAAAGGCAGATATTGTTGGGATATCAGAGACGTGGTGTCACACAGATATAAGTAATGCGGAACTGGAATTTGGGGAATACAATGTGTATAGAAAGGATAGACAGGACAGGAGGGGAGGAGGGGTTATGCTATTAATTAAGAAACACATAAAGTCCAAGGAAGTGAAGCCAGTCGACATCGATGGACAGGGCAGTGTCGAGTCAGTTTGGTGCGACATAAGCATAGGGAAATCAAAATTGAGAGTAGGAGTGTGCTATAGGCCTAATGACTCTGATGAGTATAATAAGATATTGTACAGGGAAATAGAGTGGGCCAGTAAATCTGAGAGTCTTATAATGGGGGACTTTAATTTCCCAGATATTGACTGGAATTTGTGGGTTGGTCACTCGCACACTAGCAAGGCTTTTGTGGATTTATTGGATGATTGTTTTCTACATCAGCATGTTCGTGAGGCAACAAGAGGGAGCAATACTCTTGATCTGATTATCAGTAGTGATTCTTCATGCATTAAGAACCTGCAGATAAATGAACCACTAGGTGGCAGTGATCACAGTGTGTTGAAGTGGGATTTACTCAAGGAGGTAACTACCATCAGAGGTAAAGGGAAGGGTTTTTGTTTTCGTAAAGGCGACTATGATGGTCTGAGACAGTATTTAAATTCTATACAGTGGGACCAACTGATGATGTTACCAACAGCAAACTCAAAATGGGAAGCATTCAAGGAACTAATCTTGGAGGCTACCAGGCTTTACATACCAACTAAGAAATATTGTTCAAGGTTTAGGCCTAAATGGTTGTCAGATGAGCTAATGAGACATGTGGCAGAGAAGAAAAATGCATGGGATACATACAAATTAATGGGTGACATGGAAGCCTATGATAGATATAAGTTGGTCTGTAACCAAGTCACAAAGGAGATTAGGCAGGCAAAGGCAGACTATGAAAAATCCTTGGCAAAGGATGCAAAGAAAAACAGAAAAGAGTTTTTTACATACTTGAACTCGAAAAGGAAAGGGATGAATCAGATTGGTCCACTGGATATTGATGGTTCAACAGTTGAGGATCCTGCTCAGGTGGCTAACAATCTAAACGAGTATTTTGCATCTACATTCACGCATGAGGAGTTATTCAGGAAGGAGAATGATGTAGGTAAAGTAAACATTGGCAGTGAGCTGGATGATTTTGTAATAACTGAGAGGAAAGTGGAGGAGAGATTGTTGAGGATAAACATAAAAAAGGCACCTGGGGTGGATGGGATCTATCCAGTTATATTAAAGGAGGCAGCAAAGGAAGTATGCAAACCCCTAGCCATAATTATGAGAGCTTCTTTGGACTCAGGGGAGGTGCCCATAGACTGGAGATGTGCAAATGTAACCCCAATTCACAAAGGAGGATCAAAGGCTGACACAAGTAATTATAGACCTGTTAGTTTAACTTCTGTTCCAGGTAAATTAATGGAGGCACTGGTTAAAGAAGCACTGCAGGATCATCTAGACAAGAATTCAGTTATAGCTCAGACGCAGCATGGTTTTGTTAAGGGCAGGTCTTGCCTGACCAATTTGATTGGATACTATGATGTAGTCACAAAAGAACTGGATGCAGGGAATAACTTTGATATTATATATTTGGATCTTAGAAAGGCTTTTGATACTGTTGCACATGGAAGACTGCTGCACAAATTGGAGCAGTGTGGCATTGGAGGCAAATTGCTGCTATGGATAAGGGGATGGTTGAGTGGCAGAAGACAGAGAGTGGTAATCAATGGACACTGCTCAACGTGGACTAATGTTATTAGTGGAGTTCCTCAAGGTTCAGTGTTGGGTCCGTTGTTGTTTTCGGTGTTTATGAATGATATTGATGATGGGATATCAAGTTTAATGTCCAAGTTTGCAGATGATACAAAGGTTGGCAGGGTCGTTAAGGACAATACTGACGCTATGCTGCTGCAACAGGATCTGGAAAGGTTGAACAGATGGGCTGAGAGGTGGCAAATGAGGTTTAACATCGACAAATGTAAAGTGCTGCATATGGGAAACAGTAACCCCAGAGCAACGTATCAACTCTGCGGTACTACACTGACAGTGGTGGAGAATGAAAAGGACCTGGGGGTAATTGTGCAGGCAGATATGAAGTTCTCTGAGCAGTGCAGACGAGCTGCAAGAGTAGCGCATGGTGTCTTGTCAATGATATACAGGAATTTTTCTAGCAGGGATAAGGAGGTGATTATTCCCTTGTATAAGGCAATGGTAAGGCCACATCTTGAGTACTGTATACAGGTCTGGAGGCCTCATTTCAAGAAGGATGTAGAGCTGCTGGAACGGGTACAGAGAAGGGCAACAAGATTAGTAAATGGAACAAAGGGTTGCTCTTACGAAGAAAGGCTTAAGTTTTGCAAATTACAGAGTCTGGAGACTAGGCACCGGCGAGGTGATCTGATAGAGGTGTATAAGGCTTTGAATGGTTTGAGCATGCTCAATGCCAATGGGATTCTTCATCTTTCTCAGAATAATCACCTCAGAGGGCATAAATTCAAATTGAGGAAGGCCGGATGTCGGATAGATGTGCGGAAATTTGCCTTTGGCCAGCGGGTGGTTGGTTGGTGGAACCGACTTCCATCACTTGTTGTTGAAGTTGATAGCCTAAACAAATTTAAAGCTCAACTGGACAGGTATTTCGAACGAACGGAGGGGTGAAATGGGAGTGGGTGTTTTTTTTTTTTTTTTTTTTTTTTGGCTGATGCTGAATAAGCTTGCTTTCTTGCATCATATGCCTCTGCTAATGCTAATGCTAATGCTAATGCTATTCTATTATTACTGCTAACCATATGCGATATCTTGTATTTGTCAATGTTAAAATTTCAGTTTCCACTTCTCAAACCATCTGTGTAATTTTTCCATATCATGTTGCAGTGACATATGCTGATTAATAACAGTAATCAGTGTCCTTTGTATCATCTGCAAACTTAGTCATTATGCTTGATTTGCTTTCATCAATGTCATTAATAAATATTGAAAACAACAATGGGTCCAGCACTGAAACCTGAGGGATTCCATAGTCTAAGAAGAACAGTTCCCATTGATAACCGCTCTCTTTTCACATATTTACGATTCCTGATTACCATTATGATTTTGATTTTTAATAGAGTGAATAAAAATAACAATATAATGATATTTTTGTCAGTTGTCATAATAAATTAATAACAAAGATGACTTAGAAATATAATAAGAAACCCTTGTTAGGTAGCGTTAACATGTTCTCTTTGAGATTAAGCAACATAGTAAACAAAGAACTTGATGAGAGGTTACACAGGCCAGACTAGGGCTTACAATACCGGTCAAGATCTTAATACAATTATTTCGGTATTTTTAATTTATGAAACTAGTATTCCAAAAACAAACGTTTTTATCAATAAATTTTGGTGACAGTTAATAAAGTAAGGAAAACACAAGTACTGTAATTACTTGAATTCAAGTTTTAAATAAACATTTATTGCAATAATAAATATTCTGAAAAAAATCATTAAAAATACAGTTATTCTAAAAAATACATTGTTACTGCAAAGTTTAGTTATGTTTAAGCATCCACACTACCTGTCTGAATAAAGTGAGCTCTTAAGAAACATAAGCAATCAATAGGATAATCATTTAAAATAGATCTAATTTTGGTACATATTTGATTAGCGGCAGAAAACGCCTTTTCGGATTCTATTCTGGTACTATTGTACTGAGACGATCTCAGTCCATGTTTTCTAGGCTTTGAACTTTTTTAGAAAAAATAGTTAAAAGTATTTCATTAATTTCCGACTCAAGTTCATCTTTTAAAATCTCATTGGAGTCAGGCATTTTCTTATTTTGGAAAGAATTTGCGGAACACTGATGTTCTGTTCCATGTTGGTCTTCCAGGGTTGAATTATGTTCGTCATTTTCTGAAGGAGGAAGACGTTTTATTCAGTGAAGTATAATTTTCACTATATTATTTTTAATGAGTCTGGGAGAGAGCAAAGAGTGGGGATAAGGAATAAAGAGAGCAAAGGAATTTTTCACATATATAAATGCAAAGAAAAGAAGGACAAATCAGATAGGACGCATATGTAATTGCGTGGGATAGTATTAGATACCCCAACTGATGTTGCACATGAACTCGACAGTTACTTTGCATCGATATTTACAGAAGAAAAATCCTTCAGGTCAATGAGAAATTATGGGAATGAAGTTGAAAAAAAATGTAATTAATGATGTTGAAATTTCACATGTTGATTTAATGAGAAAACTTTTGTGCCTACAGGCTAGTAAGGCTCCTGTGGTTGATGGCATATACCCTATAATCTTAAAGGAGGTGGCAAGTGAGTGCATTGAACCATTAAGGCTAGTTATGAGAGCATCACTGGGCTCAGGAGAGATTCCATTGGATTGGTGTAAATTGGAACATAAAGGCGGTTCTAGGAGTGTAACGGGAAACTATCGACCAGCCAGTCAGTAGGGAAAATCATGGAGGCAATGATCAAGGATGGAATTCAGGATCATTTAGATGGAAATGGAATTCTGTAGGATACACAGCATAGTTTTGTAAAGGGAAAATAATATTTAACAAATCTGGTTAGCCATTTTAACAGGTCATTCATGAGCTGGATTTAGAGAATAATTTCGACATTTTTATTTAGATATCGGCAAAGCATTTGACTCAGTCCCACATGAGGGGTTACTTAATAAGTTGGAGCAGGCTGGAATCATAGGGAAAATCCTTAGATGGATAGCACGATGGCTTGAGGGCACAAGGCAGGGGGTTGTGATAAATGGTTATTCCTCAGATTGGGTTAATGTAAGAAGTGGGGTTCATCAAGGATCAGTATTGGGACCACTGTTGTTTTTGATTATCTTAAATGACATCTATGAAGGGATATAGGGTGTGATGTCTAAACTTGCAGATGATGTGAAGATCAGTAGAGTAGTTAATGATTGCAGCCAAGCAGAGCTTCTTCAGAGTGACCTAGATAGACTTCCGGGATGATCAGAAAAGTGTCAGCTATATGCTTTAATTCTACAAAATGCAAGGTCTTACACCTGGGGAAAAGCAACCCCAAAATAACTTATACATTTGGTGGAGTTGAACTAATGTCAGTAGTGGAGGAACGGGACTTTGGAGTTACGATACGGTCAGGCATGAAGTTGTCTGAGAATTATGGATGGGTTGCAATGTTGCATAGTGTCCTATCGATGATTTATCGGACGTTTGCTAGTAGAGATGAGGATGTCGTAATCACATAAAGGTGATTTTATAACCTTTATGTGATTAAATTATAAACTTTTTTTTTTAAATTAGTACAGAAAAACCGGTATTTTTATATCAATACTGGTATTTGAATACTGAAAAAAAATGACCAGGATCTCGGTATTGTAAGCCCTAGGCCGTACAATAATGTTCAAAACTAGCTCTGCTCCTGGGTGCTACTGACATGAGTTTACGAACAGTAGGCGCATTCAAGCAGTAGCATTGACATTAGTACAGGCACATGATGCAAGAAAGCAAAATTATATACAGCATCAGCCAAAAAAAAAAAACCTTTTCTATTTCACTGATCCATTCTTTTCAAATGTTTGTCTAGTTTTGCCTTGAATTTATTTCAGCTATCAACTTCCACAACAACAGATGGAAGTTTGTTCCAACAATGAACTACCCACTGGCTAAAGACAAACTTCTGCACATCTGTTCTACAACTGTCTTTCCTCAGTTTGAATTTATGCCCCCCTCAGGTTCTTAGTCTGAGCAAGCGGAAGTATCCCATCAGCATTGAGCCTGCTCAAACCATTCAAGGCCGCAAAGGAGCCTAATCTCCATATGCTGCAACTTGCAGAACTTAAGACTTTCTTCATAAGCGCACCCCTTTGTTTCTCTCATTAGTCTTGTTGCCCTTCTCTGTATTCATTCTAACCTAAAATGAGGCCTCCAGACCTGTATGCAGTACTCAAGGTGTGGCCTGACCATTGCCTTATACAAAGGGATAATCACCTCTTTGTCTCTGCTAGCAAAATTCCTATATATCATTGATAAACCTCCATGATCTACTCTGGCAGCCTGTCTACGCTGCTCAAAAAACTTCATATCTGACTACACAGTTACCCCCAGGTATTTTTCATTCTCCACCTCCCAGAGTGTAGTACCACACAGTTGGTCGTTTCTCTTGGGTTACTGCTACCCACATACAGTATTTTGCATTTGTCAATGTTAAACTTCAGTTGCCACTTCTCAGCCCATCTGCTCACCTTTTCTAGATTATGCTGCATGAGCATACTGTCATTAACAACCCTGCCAACCTTTGTATCATTTGCAGAACTTAAGACTTTCTTCATAAGAGCACCCCCTTGTTCCCCTCACTAGTCTTGTTGCCCTTCTCTGTACTCATTCTAGCAACTCTACATCCTTCCTAAAATGAGGCTTCCAGACCTGTATGCAGTACTCAAGGTGTGGCATGACCATTGCTTTATACAAGGGTATAATCACCTCCTTATCCTTGCTAGCAAAATTCCTGTATATCATTGACAAGAGACCATGAGCTACTCTTACAGACTGTCTCTATTTATCAATGATATTTACAAAGGTAAATCAGGTTTAATATCCAAGTTTGCAGACTATACAAAGGTTGGCACTGTTGTTAATGACAGTATGCTACTGCAACAGGATCTAGAAAAGTTGAACAGATGGGCTGAGAGGTGGCAACTGAAGTTTAACCTTGACAAATGCAAAGTACTGCATATGGGTTGCAGTAACCCCAGAGTATTGTATTGACTGTGTAGTACTACACTCAGAGTGGTAGAGAGTGAAAAAGACCTGGGGGTAATTGTGCAGTCAGATATGAAGTTTTTTCTGAACAGTGCAGACAGTCTGCAAGAGTAGCTCATGGTGTCTTGTCAATGTTATGCAGTAATTTTGCTAGCAGGAATAAGGAGGTGATTATCTCCTTGTATAAGGCAATGGTCAGGCTACACCTTGAGTACTGTATACAGGTCTGGAGACCTAATTTAAGCAGTGTCTGTATCCCCTTCCTTCTAGAGTTTACATGAGTAAAGAACTCTTTGCTTTTTTCTTTGCATCCTTTACCCAAAATTTCTCGTAATCTGCCTTCGCCTACCGAACCTCCTTTGTGACTTGAATACACACTAGCTTATATTTACCACTGGATTCTCTGCCACCTGATAATTTATATGCATCCCATGCATTTTTCTTCTCTGCCATTCATCTCATTAGTTCATCTGATATCCATTTAGGTCTAAACCTTGAACAGTATTTCTTAGTTGGGACAAATAGCCTAGTGGCTTCCAAGATTACTTCCTTGAATGCTTCCCATTTAGCATTTGCAGTTGGTAACATCATCAGTTGGTCCCGCTGTATAGAGTGACCAACCCAGAAGTCCTAGTCAAATCTGGGAAATTAAAATCCCTATTATAAGACAATCTAATTTACTGGCCCACTTTATTTCTCTGTACAGTTGTTCATTATACTCATCAGAGTCAGTAGGCCTATAACACAATCCTACTCTCAATTTAACTTTCTCTGTGCTTATGTTACACCAGACTGACTCAAAATTGCACTATCCCCCCCCATGTCAACTGGATGCACTTCCCTAGATTTTGTGTTTCTTAACTAACAGCATAACCCCTACTTCCTTCCTATCATGTCTATCCTTCCTGTACACATTGTACTCCACAAATTCCAATTCTGTATTCCTTATACCTGTGAGACACCATGTCTCTGATATTAGCATTAGTAGAGGCATTTGATGCAAGAAAGCAAGCTTATGCAGCATCAGCCAAAAAAAAAAAAAATAAAGTAAAATAAATAAATAAAAAATAACCACTTCCACTTCACCCCTCTGTTTGTTCGAAATGCCTGTTCAGCTGAGCCATAAACTTATTTAGGCTATCAACTTCCACGACAAGGGATGGAAGTCTGTTCCACCTACCAACCACCCGCTGGCTAAAGGCAAATTTCCGCACATCTATCCTACATCTGTCTTTCCTCAATTTGAATTTATGCCCTCTCAGGTGATTATTCTGAGCAAGAGGAAAAATCCCATCAGCATTGAACATGCTCAAACCATTCAAGGCTTTGTACACCTCTATCAGATCACCTCGCTGGTGCCTAGTCTCCAGACACTGTAATTCACAAAACTTAAGCCTTTCTTCATAAGAGCACCCCTTTGTTCCATTCACTAATCTTGTTGCCCTTCTCTGTACTCATTCCAGCAGCTCTACATCCTTCTTGAAATGAGGCCTCCAGGCCTGTATACAGTACTCTAGGTGTGGCCTGACCATTGCCTTATACAAGGGAATAATCACTTTCCTTATCCCTGCTAGAAAAATTCCTATATATCATTGACAATACACCATGAGCTACTCTTGCAGCCCGTCTGCACTGCTCAGAGAACTTCATATCTGCCTGCACAACCACCCCCAGGTCCCTTTCATTCTCTACCACTGTCAGTGTAGTACCACAGAGTTGATACGTTGCTCTGGGGTTGCTGTTTCCCATATGTAGTACTTTACATTTGTCAATGTTAAACTTCATTTGCCATCTCTCAGCCCATCTGCTCAACCTTTCCAGATCCTGTTGCAGCAGCATAGTGTCAGTAGTGTCCTTGACAATCCTGCCAACCTTCGTATCGTCTGCAAACTTGGACATTAAGCTTGATATACCATCATCAATATCATTTATAAATACAGAAAACAATAAAGGACCCAATACTGAACCCTGAGGGACTCCACCAATAACATTAGTCCAGGATGAGCAGTGTCCATTGATTACCACTCTCTGTGTTCTCCCCCTCAACCACCCCTTTATCCATAGTAGCAGTTTGCCTCCAATGCCACACTGCTCCAATTTGTGCAGCAGTCTTCCATGTGCAACAGTATCAAAAGCCTTTCTAAGATCCAAGTATATAATATCAAAGTTATTCCCTGCATCCAGTTCTTTTGTGACTGCATCATAGTATCCAATCAAATTGGTCAGGCAAGACTTCCCCTATAACTGAAGTCTTGTCTAGATGATCCTGCAGTGCTTCTTTAACCAGTGCCTCCATTAATTTTCCGGGAACAGAAGTTAAACTCGCAGGTCTATAATTACTTGTGTCAGCCTTTGATCCTCCCTTGTGAATTGGGGTCGCATTTGCACATCTCCAGTCCATGGGTACCTCCCCCGAGTCCAAGGAAGCTCTCATAATTATGGCTAAGGGTTTGCTTACTTCCTTTGCTGCCTCCTTTAATATAACTGGATAGATCCCATCCACCCCAGGTGCCTTTCTTGTGTTTATCTTCAACAATTTCTCCTCCACTTTACTCTCAGTTATTACAAGATTCTCTAGCTTACTGCTGGAGTTGAATACACCTCTGGAATTCCCCTCGCTGAATAACTCCTCATGTGTGAATGTCGATGCAAAATATTCATTTAGTTTGTTAGCTACATTTGCATCATCAACAGTTGACCCATCGATATCAAGTGGACCAATCTGATTCATCCCCTTCCTTCTAGAGTTTACATAAGTTGCTGTTTTTCTTCGCATCCCTTGCCAAGGATCTCTCGTAATCTCTCTTCGCCTGCCTAACCTCCTTTGTAACTTGGTTACAGATCAACTTGTATCTATCATAGGCTTCTGTGTCACATGTTAATTTGTATGTATCCCATGCATTTTTCTTCTCTGCCATGTGCCTCATTAGTTCATCTGACATCCATTTAGGACTAAACCTTGAACAATATTTCTTAGTTGGTATATCCCAACAATATCCTTTGATATTTTGACCAGCACCACAAATTCCTCAAATTTGTTTACTATACTCCTAGCATTGGTGTACACCCAAGTATACATGAACCTGTTCTTATTCTTTGCTACCCTAACACAGCCCATGTATTTACTTGTTCCACGATGAGACTCCCAGCAGTCCTTGAATTCCCCTGCAACTTGTTTTCCAGGCTGATGCTCATTCCAATAGAAGCAGTGCAAGAATCACTTTCACCTCTACTTGCGGCTACTGTTAACCTAACAGTCAGTGTTTCCCCCCCTCAAGCTAGCAGTTTTCCGACCCACCTAATACTGCCTCGATAGCATCAGAAAATATTTTTTGCCCCCTTTAGGTTTAAGTGTATCCCATCTCTGTATGAGTAGTCTCTCCTGTTAGCAAGCACAGACCAGGCTGGGAAAAATTCTACCCCCCAATCCTTGCACAATCTCTCTAGGGCTGAAATTGATTGACAAGGCTCTCATCATATACTCCCTCCTATCGTTTCTCGGTAGAATTGTAGACAGTTTCAAATTCGACCCAAAATTCATGGCTTTTTTTTTTTCAACACTGATCTGTATTTGTTAAGTAATTCTGCTGTTTTCCTACTTTTAATGGTAATAGTGCCAATATTTATAACAATATCACCTTTTGTCCCCTTAAAAGAAGATATCTGTTGCACAATATCAATAACTTTTGCCCATGGCAGACATACCCTGGTCCTGATCCGCCTATCCTTTTTGCACAATATATTCCCCGTTTCCCTGAGAATAGAGTCACTGACAACAACTAGTTCCTGTGAGACCAGCATATTCTGCCTCGGGGATTGCTACTGTGCTGCCTGATGATAAAGTGCAAGCTCTGGCGTTGATGTGGGCAGCTGAGAGCTGGATGGGTCCCCCTATTTAAAGCATCTACCCTGTTTCAAGCTCTCATAAAGGCCCATAACAACATTGAGTTGGTGCCTAATTTCTTCACACTCCTTACGTTGAGCACACACAAAGACATCCCCTCTTAGCAGTATCATGCGCCGTTCTATATCCACAAATATCAAACAAGCAGTACATTTCAAAAGGCTGCGATTCACGAGGACAACCCCTACACAGTTCTCCCCGAGCCACAGCACTCCCCACTATCTTGAGCCCCTTTGCTTTGCTGCTCTGTCTTTAGGCATGAATTCAATTCAATTTCAACACAATTAAAAATATTACTATTAAAAATTAAGAAATATAGTAAATTTTTATATTACACTATATTTCCAAATATATATATATATTTCTGTATAAATATTTCTATATATACTATCATTGAATTATATTAAATAAAGTTAAATTATAATGAAATAAATAAATAAATAATTAATTAAGCATTCATTAGAGGCAGCAACATGCAATTGGCCTCCATATGAAGCTGAAATACATCCAATATGTGAAATTAAATAAAATAAAACATAAGCCAGTAGTAGTGCAAAAATTGTAGAGCGAAAATTAACATAAATATTTCTAATATTTCTATATAGATATATATATATATATATATATATGCACTGATAACACTATATATGCAGTGATAACACTATATATATAGATGTGTGTGTGTATATATATATATATATATATATATATATAGAATCCAAATATTACACGA
Source organism: Mastigoproctus giganteus (assembly GCF_048544385.1). Taxonomy (NCBI): domain Eukaryota; kingdom Metazoa; phylum Arthropoda; class Arachnida; order Uropygi; family Thelyphonidae; genus Mastigoproctus; species Mastigoproctus giganteus. The sequence goes on along the minus strand of NC_143586.1, from coordinate 85,562,739 downwards.
GTTAGATTGTAAAAATATATAAAATTATTAAGTGTTACATATAGAACTAACCAATTAATGCCATCAAACGATAGAACATTACATCGGACGTTAAGTATGTCCAAATTAGATAAGTTATAGTGTAATGTAAGTACCTCCATAGTTTGAAAATCGATGTAACCACTGGCCAACCGTACCTCCAGTATACATGAAAAATACATGAAAAATATAAAATATTAGGTTAATTAACATAATAAGCCTTACATGGGAACCCATTTTGGAAGAGACTTTGTCGAGGGCTAAACCCCTACAAAATGACCAACCCATGTTAGACTGAGCCATCGGTTTCTGTTATCATCTGCCTGTATGCCAAATCCCAAATATCCATAATAATGGATAATTCATCTAATTTAAAAATTAGGTTATAGTAAAGACTATAAATCAGTATAAATCTAGCCGTCCAAAAAGGGGGTATGTCTAACCAAAATTTGTAAGAATACAGGCTGGATGATATTTAGCCCGACTGATCGCTGCAACATTATAAGCACAACTGAGAAATTATTAATATTTGCTGAACAATTTGCAGAAAAAAGGAATAATTTGGTAACTAAAGGCGAATGGAAAGTAGTGTAGTTAAAGCAATAGTACCTCACTCCCCCTCGAATTACTCTAATAGTTCGTGAGATATGACAAAATAAGGCAAGAGGATAGATAAAAGTGAAACAGAAAAGGAAAAGCAATTTATCGATATTACATCTGGAAGTTACACTCCCGGTTATATCCGATGTAATATCGATAAATTGCTTTTCCTTTTCTGTTTCACTTTTATCTATCCTCTTGCCTTATTTTTTCATATCTCACGAACAATTAGAGTAATTCGAGGGGGAGTCAGGCATTTAAGGAATTGGAAGTAGATTTTCGAGAAGTTGAAGCTGATTGAGCAGGGCAAGGTTTCTCAAAATGGAAAGTGGAATGCAATGTGCTATCAATGGCAAAACTATGGATAGGATTTCCAGTCAATGGAAGAAGGTCATTAATATATAAGAGGAAAAGAGTGGGGGAGAGAACTGAACCTTGAGGGACACCAGCATTAGTGGAGAAGTTAGAAGACAGAGCCGTCTACCATCACCCTCAGTAAATGAACAGAGAGAAAACTGGATAACCAATTACTAAAAACAGTTGGCAAACCATAAGATGGAAACTTGTTTAGAAGACCTTTATGCCAAACACGATCGAAAGCCTTTGAGATGTCAAGAGCAACTACTTGTGTTTCACCGAACCTTTCCATTGAATTAGTCCATAAATGGGTAACATAAGCCAGAATATCACCAGTGGATCAACACTGACGGAATCCTTGGCGATCGTTGATCAGACGGAAGGTTTCTAGGTAGTTTAAGAATTGGCGGTCAATCGATTTCTCCATTACTTTAGAAAGAGTAGAAGTAATTGCAATAGGACGATAATTGGATGGGAGGGATTTGTCACCCTTTTTAGGAACTGGCTGGATATGAACAAATTTCCAAACAAAAGGAAAAACACCTTTGGAATAAGAAAGAAAAAAGGCGGCAAAGAATGGGAGTTAGTTCAGGAACACAGGTTTTGAGAACAAGTGGAGAAATACCATCGGGACCTGGAGCTTTCTTAGCATCAAGATTCATCAAAATCCTTCTGACATCCTTTTGAGGGAAGACCACAGGGGGGATTGAATGGAGCATGTTGGGAATGGTGGGAGGTGTTTTACCAAGATCATTAATACATGAGTTGGAAGAAAAATGGGATGCTAGCAGGTCAGCTTTATCCTTGGCTGAAGTGACAACAGAACCATCTGGTTTGGACAGAGGTGGGAGCAGAGATGGCCAAAAGTTATGGCCAATAGCTTTGGCAAAAGACCAGAATGCTCGGCTACCATAAGGGCAAGAAGCAAGTTTTCTACTGTTAGCCTGTTCAAACTCTAGTTTGGACTGATTAATAACTGCTTTACAATTGTTGCGAGCTTTGGTGTACGCAGAAAATAAAACTGAAGAATTAGAAACAAGCCAATTACGATATGCTGCAACATTCTTCTCTTGAACAGCCTTAGCACATTTATTGTAAAACGAAGGTTAAGATAAAAGACGAGATTTTAAAGTGGAGTGTGGGATAAAGGATTCCATTCCTGCAAGAATAATTTCACTGACATGATCTAAGCAAATGTTGACATCAGAAGTTTTGAAACAGTAATCCGACAAAGGAAAAGAAGAAGAGAAGTCTCGCAGGTCATCCCATTTTGCATTCTTGAAATGCCAAACAATACGAGGTTGGGAATAGCCATGAGATAGAGGTTCCATTGGAGAAGAGACAATCACCAAGTTGTAATCTGAAGTGCCTAAAGGACCTCACTTCGACCGTGTACTTAGAATGGTTGTTTGTGAGAAAAAGATCAAGCGTATCGACTGTATGATTAGGATTGTCCGGTATTCTTGTAGATAAATGAACAATCTGTGCAAGGTCATTAGTAATTGCAAAAACCTCAGCATCTCGACCAGCTGGGTCGGTGTGACTAGAAAACGGAAGCCAGCTGGAGTTGTGGACATTAAAATCACCAAGGAAAATTACCTCACTGTTAGGAAAGTTGGACTGGAGAAAGTCAAGTTGTAAAGAGAGGAAGTCAAAGAGCTCCAAGTGATTAGTGGAGTTGGGAGAACGGTAGAGACAACAGATGAATTTGACACAATGAGGTAGAGAGATTTTAAGCCAAAGAAGATCAAAAAGAGGAGATTCCAAATTGCCAAGTCTCTGACAGGGAATATCAAAACGGACATATGCACAAGTACCACGTTTGAGGCGAAAGGAATCGTACAGTGAATAATTTGGGCATCTGAGTTGAGCAGTAGTTGAATCAACCGATAACTGAGATTCTGTCAGAAAAAGTACATGGGGTTTGGCAGACTGTATGTGGAAATGGACATCTTTGAGATTAGAATTGAGACCACGTATATTTGTGAAATGAATTAGGAAGTGCTTGGGAGGTATAGATCTTTTCGCAGATAAGCTTGCTCTATTAGTTTGACAATGCATGGTGTATTCAATAGTAAGAAAAAGTGGGTGGGACATGCTGTATGAAGTAATGAAATTTTTGGATATGGCGTACACATGGTAAGAATATACCCAGATCCTTGACATAACGTCGTGTCGACAATGCTCCCCGCATACACACTACTTGGACTCCCTCCAGTCACTATCTGGCAGAGTAGAGGTAGCAAGATTATATACTAGCTGATCCAGAAGCCTCCTAGAGAGTTACCAATAGGTTCGGTCTGGTGTACTAACCAGCGGCCGGCCTGCGAACACAGTTTTAGAGCTGTACCCTAGAAATGTAAGGAATACTGGATCTTGCCATGATGTTCATCATAACCTCAAAAGTCATCAATCATACAGCATGATGGAAGAGAAAGGGAAGGGTTGTCTGGAACTTAGCTCCAGAGACTAAACATGGGTTCAACCACTTCAAGCCTCCAATAAGCAAAGTGGTGGTATTGCACCGGTTGATGAGAGTCATCTACCACCTAGTACAGCCTGGTAACATAGAGGGGCGGCATTGCTCCGTGTGGTGTGGGTGCCACACCTCGACCCCCTGCTTACGTTGGTTCACACCTGGGTGGTCACCCACCATGTACTTGTGCATGGAGGTTATACCCAGGATTACTAACAGTCCCACAATCGTGAAGGCGCAAGCAGAGGATTTGGCTGTCACAGACCGTCTGGACTTCGCCGAAATTGGGTCCACTTGACTTGAATGTCACCCGAATATCAGTTCCATCAGCGTTTTAGACTCCTAGGTAGCAAGTACAGCTAGTCTGGCATATCTGAGAGAATGTCTGTGACAACCTCAAGGACCAAGTAAGTTCCAGATGATTTCAACGTCGTTCATGAGGGTCAGCCATCAAAATCAAGCAAAATGCAGCAGAAAGTAAGACCTCTGTTTTTAACATGAAATATACATAGCACGTGGTAAAAAGATATATCTTTTTACCACGTGCTATTGCTAATGTTCAGAAGCCAGGTTAATCGTAATGCTAATATATATATATCATGGCTGACCCAACAGAGGCTGAGAAATGATAGATAATAAGAAATTTAGGTAGTAAAAAATTACTAAAAATCATTGAAAGTTGAAATCACGAGATGGAGCAGATGGTCAGGAATCGTACTTACTGTTTCTGCAAGCTGGAGAAGTGGGGACGGTCGTCCGATGTACTGCAAGGAGAAAAGAATGCTATGGTCTTGTTTCAGTGACTATATGGTATGTAGAAGCGACCAACTTCATACAACAGTTTGCTAACATTTACAGATTTACAATTTATTTATTTATAAATATATATTTCTTTATCGTTTTGCCTCCTACTGAGTTAATGTTATATGAATTTTTATCTCATATCAAGTTTAAGTTATATGTATTAAATTTTAGCATTAAGTTTGCAAAATCTAAGAAGTTATAATCAGTGGTGAGCTGTGAATATTTTATCAATGGGTTCGCAGTTTTTCCGAGCGACCAATCAAATTTTCTTCGAGTAAATTTGATTGGTCAAGGAAGTGACGTCATCCTCGGCTTTCAGAAAAAAGGAACATTTTGATGATTCAAGACCATTGTACAGCACATTCTACCGAGACACTTAAGTTGACAAATATATGGCTTTTGTTTTTACTCCTCCCCCCAATACTACCAGTTTAATGCAACCACTGGATCAAGGCATTATTTATAACCTCAAGAGAGCATATAGAGCCCACTTGATAAAATACTTGATCAGCAACATAGAAGGAGGGAACAATTTGCAGCTGAAATGGAATGTCTTGGATGCTATCCGTAATCTTGTTATTGCTTGGGAAAGTATTATATGAAGTGTAATAATCATCTGCTTCAGAAAGAGTGGCTTTGGAGAGAACATTATCGAAAAACATTGTACAGCAGACGAATGCGATAGCATTAGTAGAGACTAGCAAGCTTATGCAGCATCAGCCAAAAAAGAAAACAACACTCCCATTTCACCCCTCCCTTCATTCGAAATACCTGTCCAGCTGAGCCTTAAATTTATTTAGGCTATCAACTTCCATAACAAGGGATGGAAGTCTGTTCCAACTACCTGCTGGCTAAAGGCAAATTTCCGTACATCTAGCCTACATCTGTCTTTCCTCAATTTGAATTTATGTCCTCTCAGGTGATTGTTCTGAGCAAGAGGAAGAATCCCATCAGCATTGAGCATGCTCAAACCATTCAAGGTTTTATACACTTCTATCTAGTGACGAGCTGTGAATATTTTAACAATGGGCTTGCAGTTTTTTCGACTTTCTACCGAGTAAATTTGATCAGTCACGGAAGTGATGTCATCCGTGGCTTGCACTACAGGCGCTTCCCGCGGTTGCACTACTAGTACTGTGATTATAGCGCATGACGCATTTTTCCCGACCGGTATGATATCTTGAGTCGGGAAATTTAGGGAGGGGCAGTTGCAGCTTATTACCCCTTTAACCATGCATATAAGTGAATGTGTAAAATGTTCCTAGGTCTATCTAAAAACAAAAAAAAACTTTAAAACCTGGTCGTCATGCCTTGCCTTATGATGATAACTGGATACGGCGGTGTCTGGAGTTCTAACATTTTAGAATTTTTGAATAGTATGACATCACAACCATGCTTCCTGAAGTTACTACTGCAGTAAGTATGATTTCAACAATACAAATGTTTGTCAATAATTTCTTTTTTCGTCTTGCATTTTCGTTACATTCCATTGTTAGGTGCCCCTAACAGTTGCGTAAGTTGCTTCAACTACAAGATTGGTACATCAATCGGTGCTATTTTACAGAGATATTTAGATGCGTTGCACTCACAAGTATACATCTCTTACTTTGGTTATCATAAATCCGTTGTATCTTGGCTTCCAGAAATTATGAAAATCTGTGAATGATCAATAAAATATTTACAATAAAAAAGCTCTTTTAGTTTGTAATCGATATATACAAATCACAATGCTTAAAAGAAACGTGAAGGACATCTACCACGCGTGCTCGGCATATGCGTAACTTTTTTATTCGATTATTTTTATTACAACTAGGCAAATATAATGGACATATTTAATATTGCGAATAAAAAATAATACGAAATATTTCCCATATCACAAATAACATAAAAACTATCACAAAGCAGTCCACAATATAAAAACAAATATTACATAAAAAACAAACTTTCTAGAAAAAGTACACAAAAAATCACAGATTACATGAAAAAAAATTATTTCACAAATATTCAAGAAAATTTTATTCTAAAAATTGCCAATTTACTTTTTTTCGATTTTTCCATTTACTTCTCTTCGATTTTCTGCTTTGCTCAATAGCTGAGTGATGATTACAGAGGAATGATTTGATGTAACGATCCGGATCAAATTAAAGCAAAGGTTTTCCATTTAGATGTATGGTCATCATAATCTGCAACGTGTTTAATTGTCAACATTATTCATTCATTCACTCAATAGTATTCAATATGCTGAATGCTCGCTCAGCTTCAGCACTGCTAATGGCAATGGTTTCAAAGATATTTCTGGCATTCTTAATTGAAAAGGCAATTTCACTCGATTTTAAAGATAAACTGTCTTCGACAAAATCTCTAAAATCATTAATTTTTATTTCATATTTTATCAGAAAACTTAAATTTCTTATTCGATTTTCACTGTCTTGCCACCGAGACAAAAGTTTTTTCAAATTCACGATTTTGGGTAGCATATGTTTAAATTTTTTTTCAATCGTATTGTTATTTTCTTTATTTAATTTAAAATCACCCTGTTCCATTAATAAGTTATTCTTTAAGGATAAAACAATGCATTTAATAACTTGTCACGATGTAATTTTTTTACTTTCAATTTTGATTCCTTCAAATTGTTTCCACCTCAACAACATGCTCTCAATTTTAGCTTCATAATTTCCTTCAGAATTTTTCAAATTAGCAATAGCATTGATAGTTCGAATAATTAATTTATCTTCTTTTACCATTGCGATTCTGTAAAGCTTCTGAAAGGTAAGAGAGCTCTTGCAGGATGTTGACCATTAGTGCTAAATGGTTAAGAAATTACAAATTTAAAAGTCAATTTAATTATCCCGAATATTTAACTTATGTTTCAAAATGTTTGCACAAAGCAGGATGATTCCTCCAACCCACAATTGCCGTCCACCAGCTAAAAGCTGACCGTCGTGGCCCGAATACACGACCAATCTTTATAGTTTCCACATCACGTTCTTTAGCAATCATCCTTAATTCACGCAAATTTTTTGGAGCTTGGTGATAGTTTTTTTTTTTTTTAAATTATTGCCTGTATGCCATTATATTTTAGAACATTTTCTACACAGTGAACGGCTCAACAAAGTTTCAAAATCTGCCAACATTTCATCTTCGTAAAGTTTATATAATATCTCAGTTGCCTCAATTCCTCCTCTACGTTACTCTCCCACTAGTTCTTTGAATACAGTGCAAAAAAGTCTGAACCACACAGATATTCAGCTACTGTGACCATGTAAACATAGACAGGAGACCTTTACTGGAAGAAAGGATCACTCACTTCTCCCAAAAACATATGACTTCTTGTAGGAGTAAAGGGGAACCACAACACAGGTTGACCAGAGGCTATAATCCGTGTCGAGAATCTTCTTAATTCTCTGGCTGGCTATGGAAAGCATATTGACTAGCGCAACTTCTCAGTATGTGACTGCATAGGTTTTATGGACACCACTAACATTGTGAAACGGTAATCCCTTTCACCTTTAATTCGCACTTTCTAATTACCTAAATTGCCTCAAGGCCAGAGGTGAGAACAGTGCATACACAGTTGTCTCTCCTAATCCATTCGTTACATGAAAATTTTCTTTGTTCAATGGAAACTATTTTAAATGTAATTACAATGGGGAATCAAAAAAATTTGCTATAAAGAAGTTCGTTAAACAGAGGTCCGACTGTAATTAAATCAAAAATGAAGCAATTTTAAAATACATAACCGATTGATTGTGCCATTAAAATGCTGTGAATGGGGCCCCCGCTCGCCCCGCCGTAGTTTTGGTTCTGGATACTCAATAATTGCATTCAGGATTTCATTTGTAAAATAAATATGAACAGTGGGCTCGCATATTTTCAAAAAAAATAACAATGGGCTCTCGCGAGCCCACTATAGCTCACCACTGCTTCTATAGCCGACCGGGCTAGCCAGGTGGGTAAAGTGCCTGCCTGGCAACCCAAAGGTCGCGGGTTCGATTCCCGCCTCGGGCTTGGATCAAAGTACTGCAAAAACCTTGGGAGGTGCACTATGGCCACAGAAGCCGATGCGCCAACAACTACCAAACAAAAAAAAAAAAAAAAAAAAAACCACTGCTTCTATCAGATCACCTCGCCGGTGCCTACTCTCCAGAAACTGTAATTTGCAAAACTTAAGCCTTTCTTCGTAAGAGCAACCCTTTGTTCCATTCACTAATCTTGTTGTCTCTGTACTCATTCCAGCAGCTCTACATCCTTCTTGAAATGAGGCCTCCAGACCTGTATACATTACTCAATGTGTGGCCTGACCATTGCCTTATACAAGGGAATAATCACCTCCTTATCCCTGCTAGAAAAATTCCTGTATATCACTGACAAGACACCATGAGCTACTCTTGCAGCTCGCCTGCACTGCTCAGAAAACTTCATATCTGCCTGCACAATTACCCCCAGGTCCTTTTCATTCTCTACCACTGTCAGTGTAGTACCACAGAGTTGATACGTTACTCTGGGGTTACTGTTTCCCATATGTAGTACTTTATTTGCCACCTCTCAGCCCATCTGCTCAACCTTTCCAAATCCTGTTGCAGCAGCATACTGTCGGTAGTGTCCTTAACAACCCTGCCAACCTTTGTATCATCTGCAAACTTGGACATTAAGCTTGATATACCATCATCAATATCATTTATAAATACAGAAAACAACAATGGACTCAACACTGAACCCTGAGGGACTCCACTAATAACATTAGTCCACAATGAGAAGTGTCCATTGATTACCACTCTCTGTCGTCTCCCCCTCAACCATCCCTTTATCCATAGCAGCAATTTGTCTCCAATGCCACACTGCTCCAATTTGTGCAGCAGTCTTCCATGTGGAACAGTTTCAAAAGCTTTTCTAAGATTCAAATATATACAGTGGATTCCGGTTATTTGGGCCACCGGTTAATTGGGACAGCTGTTTATTTTGGGGCAAATCTTAAAAAACAGAATCCAATCGAGAAAATAGCCGGGGTGTACTTTGCTTAATTGGGACAGCATACCATTTAATTTGGGAAGGAGACTGCAGCACTGGAGATTACCCTACGATTGTCTCCCACGTATACCACGTGGTTCAGTCGAAATTCTGGAGGTCAAGACCATAAAACAATTAAAACTATTAGCAGTCACCTGTTTATTGGGCTTTTCTGTTAGTGAAATCTATCATAAAAGGACAGTAAACTCGATCTTACTGAATTTGCGATAATACTGACAGCTGGAATTTTGTGGGTTATTATAGTAAAATGTGTTTACACTTACAAGAAATCTTCAATCATATAAAAAAAATTAATTTTCTCAAATTAATTAATCAGATCTCTTCATTCCTATTTTTAAAGCTTTGTAACTCTTTTCTCCGTTCTCACTTGCGGGTATTGTGTTACTTGCAATTTGTGTGTGCCGTGTTCTTTATTATTGATTGCTTATCTTTTTACTGTTTTAAATTTTAACCCACACCCACAAATGTCAGTGAACAGAAATGCCAACTAGTTCATATGTATGTATTAATTATTCCAATTATCACATATCATTTAATTTTTTTAATTGGTAAGTTAATAAAGGGTAAATTTGTGCTTAATATATCTTTGCTTTTATAGCCTGTGGATAATATTCCTCCTATTTTTGCTAATTAGAATCGTGTTTAATAGAATTAAAATTCAATTCACAAACGTGATCACAATGACCGGGGCTTACTGCACATCGTATGGTGAATGGTACTTTACTATGTTGAGTTCGTTGTAACGTGATTTGATTGTACAGTGAACCAATTGTAAAGGGGGGTACATTGTATTTTTAACAATTTGCATGAAACTTCGGATAATTGGGGCAGCCACTTAATCGGGACAAAATGCACTAGTCCCAATGTGTCCCAAATAACTGGAATGGACTGTAATATCAAAGTTATTCCTTGCATCCAGTTCTTTTGTGACTGCATCATAGTATCCAATCAAATTGGTCAGGCAAGACTTTCCCTTAACAAAACCATGCTGTGTCCGAGCTATAACTGAAGTCTTGTCTAGATGATCCTGCAGTGCTTCTTTAACCAGTGCCTCCATTAATTTTCCTGGAAGAGAAGTTAAACTCACAGGTCTATAATTACTTGTGTCAGCCTTTGATCTTCCTTTGTGAATTGGGGTCACGGTTCACAAAGTGAATTGTGAGGAATCGTAAGGCAACAGTGAGGAATTTGAAGGAGTATATGGATTTTGTTGGCAAATTTGAAGAGTTTGTGAAGGTGGATGATGAAGTTGCTACCACTGCAATGCCAACACCAGAAGAGCTCTGGGTATCAAACAAAACAATGATGTTTTTGTTACCAGTGAAAGTGAAGTGCGCACACTTCCATCTAAAAATGATGCCTAAAATGCATTGAACATAATAGAGAATGTGTTGGCCTGCAGTAAAATTGATAAAGAATCAACTATGGCATTTGATAATGTCTGTGCTGTAGTTAAAAATGAATATATAAAAAAAATTTGCAAACAACATTGGATTTTTTCTTTAAATTAGATTAATTTATTAAAAAGTTAATGGTTTGTATGTCTCCTTTTATATTACAATTGTAATTTTTTTTACTGTGATACTAAAATTTGGATATATCAAAATATATACTATACAATATTTTCATTTCTGTTAATATTGCTTTTCTCTTAGTACAAATAAAATAAAATCTTTAAAAAATATGTTATTCCTATTACTGTATTACTAGACAAGCTTTGTTTTTATTTTATTTTATTAATTTATTTTTGATATTATTATTAGTTATTATTATTCTTATATGTACAGTATGTACCAAAAAAAAAAAGGTAAAATTTTGACACTTTTGGGAACCTCGTTATTACAAAACTTGAAAATTTAGTTCCCTTGAACTCTGTATTAAGGAGATTCCACTGTATATCCTCTTTAGTGACTGCTTCAATCAGAACACCATTGTTTCTGGTTTTCCTAAGGCTGTTAACTTTCACTTCCTTCAGTTGAGGTTTCAATTTAGTCAATACCGTTTCTTTGATTTCTTCACTACTTTTTAATAAGGATTTCTCTGTTTCCTTTAATATTATTACATTTGCATCCTTTTTGGGAGGTTCAGTCTTTTTTGTCCTTGTTGAGTCTGAGCTTTGTGGCAGCTCCGACAGCCTGTGCATAAGTTTGTACATTTATGCCTTTATATGCTTCCTTTTCAAACTTTAAAGCCTCAACTCTGGCTTTTAACACTGTTTTCCACATTCAGTTCGTTCACTGTGCTCTCTAATATCGTCTATATTGGACTATTTGTAAGAGTATTGCAACTGTGATTCTGCTAGCCAGACGTGTATTGCTAAAAAAAATAGTACTGGAATGCTCATTCTCCAGAAGACTATATGATAATGCCACATCGACTGTACAGTAACTGAATCAGACTTTAGACTCACGGTTCATAGAATAACCAGTTATAGCATTCAGCTCGTGGCGAAACAAAATGCAGCATTCGCACACATCACAATATATCTCATTCGTTGGATCTCTTTATCTAACACATTATACTTTAATAAGAAACGTTCAAGTTTCATTGCGAAATTTACATTTTTGTTTTTAAATAAATTTTTAAAGAAATCTATTAATTTTAAAGATTACTATTAAAATATATTTTTAGTAGCAATGGGTAAAATAGATATTCCCCCCCCCCCTTGATTATGCCATTGTTTCATAATATTAGGTGTATAAAAAATTTAATGATTTTTCTATTATGACATTCAGAAAAAAGTACCGGAAAGGCATTCCGGCCCAAAATACACCACTGCTGCTAGCAGCCATGAAGTCTTCCAAATGTAGTTTGGTAGCTACTGTTTGGTTTACTGGGTCCTTTAAGTTTGCAATAGAGGCCAGCTTTTCTATAAGTTCTTTGCCCAGGGTTTCTTGCATTTCAATTGCTTCTTGAGTTTTTGGTTTTCTATTTCACTTAGCACTAAGAGGCCCAGGTGGGCAGTTTTATATTTTGTCATTAGATTTGCTTGCGGGGGTGTTTTCCCACGTTCGCAATCGATATATGTTTCTAGTGCATTTTTAGTTCTGGTTTCAAAATCGGCGTTTTGCATACTTTTGTGCATTTGTTTTGAGTTTCTGCATCTTAAATAGCTTATAAGATGTCAGAAGACATTGAGAGTTATCTAGTGATACTAAAGTTATGCTAAAATTCACAGAATAACTAGAAATATTAGCGTTTAAAGTTGTGTGGGAGATGGAAGTTTCTGGAATTTCTAGTTCTATAACAAAGAAAACTATTTTAATTTCGTGTAAAATATCCGAATAAAGTATATTAATGTACTCTATATGATAGATAAACTCTATTTCACCATTTGTAATAGTAATATTTCTATTATTTCTATAGTTCTGAGCCTTGACAAAAATAGTAGGCGGTTACTGCACAATCGCTTCCGTTAGCAATATGGTGATTGCGAAGCAATGCAAACAGGTCAGAAATGTGTAAATAGGCTAATATTATAACAAGAAAAACCCTTATTTGTGATTCTTCAACTACAGGCATAAATACTTACCTTTAGTTTCCTCTGGTCCATGTTGGAAAATGCCAATCCTAAAAAAAGTGGGTTATTGGGAATGCCTTCCTCCAAAACAATCAAGTGCTGCTCACCACTACACGTCTTACATCCTCGACGACTCGTGCTCAAGAGCCTGAATGCACAGCAGAAAAAAAGGCACAAAACAAAGCTTGGGGCATATTTCAATGATATCCTACTGCTGCCAATTTCTTAGCCTTCAAATGTGCTCGCGCCAAAGCACACTATATTCGTCATCCGAGCCAAAAGGAATCATGGACCCATTTTACATCTACTATTACCCAGTCGACCAGCATTAAAGTTGTTTGGGACAAAATCCAAAAAATGAAAGGAAAATATATATTGCACCCTTCATTGGGCCTGGAATATAATGGATACAGTATCGCATCTGTTATATTCCATGAGAGACTTCTTCTACCATCTCTTCAACATCCTCTTACTCTCTTCAGTTCCTGGTCCTGAAAGACGAAAACATTGCCAATTAACTTAAAATCTGAGGATTCTCATCCTTATAATATTATATAGTTAAAAACAGCCCTTCCATTTTGAAATGATAATACATCTCCCAGCTAAATCCATGGACCAGTTGCCCTTTCTGTACAATAGGATCTTTTTAGAAGAGCAGTTTCTGGATTCCTGGCATAAGGCAATTATGCTTGCCAGAGACATAGCTAAGTTTTCAGCACCCTTGGCAAATTCGTGGCTATGCGCCTTTTTTCGATAATTGGTAAAATCATAATAAATAAGTACAGTCAGACCTCTGTTTAACAAACTTCTTTATAGGGAATTTTTTTATTTAGAGATAAATGTTTTCATTTTACCAAATTTTTTTAGAATTCGGTAAGTAGAATTTTATTCTTTATTGAATTGAATTTTTTTATTTCTTCGTTTTATGGAAACAAAAATTTTCTTTGTTCTACGAACAAAGAAATTACCATCTGCAACTCATTGGAACCCGTAAAACCTATCCAACTACCTGTCCCACATTCCGAGAAGTCAAGCTGGTCAACACTTTCTGTGTATCCATAGCCAGTGGGCAGACCATGGCTCTGGTCAACCTTCTATTGTAAGCACCCTGTTAGAGATTTAAAAGAGTGGTTTTCCTTTATCCTGACAAGCAGTCATCTGTTGTTTTGTGGAAGTGAAACAGCACCATTTCAAAATTATTGGCCTATCATCGAGCACAACATGAGATACAGAGGAAATGCCTCCCACACTACTATCATAGTTTTTTCTTAAGAGTTATCTATGGTGTATCCACACCGATATTATATATAAAACTTACTCTTAACATATTATGACTTGTTGCATTTAGTTATTTTAAATAATTTCACTTCGTACTTTTGTTGCTAACAAATTAATTAATTCATTCTGAATTTCTGGAGATAAATAATTAGTGTGGTGTTTAATATGCGATTCCAAAGCATTTTTCATACTGTCAAATTGGCTGACAAATTTTATAAAATTTAAATATACGCCACAATTTTTTTTTCTTCGGTATCGATATTACTAACATGTCCACGAAATGCCAAATTATTTTCAGCATAGAACAATATAAATTTCAGTATTTTCAATATATGCACCATTTCGAAATTTTGCTTCTTAGTGCTGCTTGTGCAGCATCATCAATTAGTCCACCTTTTTGAAGATCCTTTTCTAATAATTTCCATTTTGTGAAATTGTTTGTGTTCTAATGAATTCTCATGAAAAAGAACGTTTGGATTTAGATGTTTCCAATCCTTAAATTCACCTGAGCTGCAAAATGGAACATTATTTGTGCCAGATACAAATAATAGGCGCAGAAAACATATTGTCAGTATATTACATCTTTTTTTTTTTTTTTGCAATAAAATAATCATTTCCTCTTTTTTTTATTTCCACGAATTGAAACATCGGCCATTAGTGACAGGATACTTATTTAAGACTAGCTCAGGACCATGTTGTACCATAAGAGATTATTTTTGTGGGTATTAAAGTTCCATGTGGTTGGATCATTAAATTCACTTTCTAATTCTTTTAAAAGAACTTCAACTGTTTGAGCTTTTTCTTGGACTTCCATTTCAGTGGCATCATCATTTATTTCATCTTCATTCCAATCATGTTCATTTTCTTTGTCACTTTCAAGTTTGGAGTGGCTTATTGTAATCTAGTTTTGTAACTAGTGGAATGTTTTTTTCTAATTTCCTCTTTATGCAGTCTTTCTACAAGGTACTGATGTCTACTTTTTTTCCTTTGGTGGCATATCTAAAATTAATTTGGCCTTATTGTTTTATTTAAATTATAAATCACAATATTCACAATTACCTGTTTATATAGCAATCACAAAAACACTAACTTATTCAGTTTGTACACAATGCGTGAATTGCGAACTACTATGCATTCGAGCATGTGCTGATGAAGCGATGCATTTGGGGTTACTTGCATGGCTGTAGGCCACACATTACGAAGGAATGGGCCAGCCACAAGTTGTAAATCCCTAAGCTACAGTATATAGGTGACCTGTATGATATGTATGAAAAAAAAAAAAAAGAAAAGTAATTGCCAAATTTCTATTTGTTTGATTTGAATGGTTTGACATATCTTTCTAAAGAAGCTAAATATAGAATTTTGTGAAAATTCATCCATTGGGAGTTGAGTTGTGTGCAAACAGACAGACTGGGTAAAGGTAGTAGCTGCTCTATGTTATGTGTGAATGTGCCTAAAAAAATAAAAATATGGAAATTGTTTTTTTCTAATTTCTGTTTTTGTTATGTAAATTTTTATACTTTTAAGTATTATTTTAAAGAGGTTTTTTCTTTTTCCCCAGATGAAGCATCCTGCACTGAAGGATCATCTAACTGAATGGTGCTATTTGAAAAAAATTGTAGGAAAAGTGGTAGATGTATTAGGACCAGTCGAATTATTAACCTGTACCTTACTGAACACAATGGTTATTGAAATACTAGCCCAAAATATGCTGCAACCACTTGTGAACCTACTTTCTGATCCAGAATGGATAAATACATGTCTTCTTAAGCTCCTTAATCATAATGTATACTGTACGTATCGAAATGCTTCCAGATCCCAAACTGTTGATATATTTTCTCACATAGAATCTGAAGGCAATGTAAGAAATGAACTTCAAACAGGAACTCCTCAAATTCATAAAGAGTTAATTGTTCCCAATAATATTTCTAGAACACTTTCTAACATTGAATATTTTCAAGAAGAAAAGGCTTTTGACAATGACATGTCTGAATCTTTAGCAAATTCTGAAGTTGAATTCATACCATCTACATCATCACTAATGGAACAGCTAAGTGTACCAAGTGAATTGCATTCATCTGAAATAATAGAAATGCATTATTATAAAAATTCTGATGATTGGAATATTCGTGGTGATACTAATTTGGAAGTTGAAAATGCAGCACTGGAGTGCTTTAAACTGTCCATAAAAAAAGGAAGGGCACACAGTAATGTAAACCTTTCTGAGAAAGGTACATCTGCCACAGATGATGATGATGACACATCTAGTAAATCTGACACTGAAACTGGAAATCAGAGGATAATGCGATCCCGCAGTTTGGACCTTTTGTCACATATTCGTTTCCCTAATCTTCTACCATTAACTAATTTTGTTACTATTAGTAAGCGAGGAAAACATAAGCTTGAAAGAAAATCTCCTCAAAAGGAAAAAAAAGGAACTGAATCCCCTGCAGATGTTGAAGAGGCAGAAGAAGCAATTGAGCAACCACAGTTGTTTATTAATATTACCATTTCTGGTACAGAACAACAAGTTGAACCAGGTGGAAATATATATACCCTTTTTTCAATAATGGTAAGACTAATATAAATTTTCAATTGTATGGTATTTTTTTTTTTTTGTGTTTTTATTAAGGCAGTTTCATTTTACTTCTAGTAAATTTTATATTCAGTTATGGTTGTAATAGTATTGTCAATCTCTCATCATTTTTTGATGAGAGATTGACTTGCAGTGATATGTTTAAGAATTTGTTTCTTTGGTCTACCGTTATATATCCTTTCAGTGGTAGTTTTAACATTGTTTTACTTAGTTATATGGCTTCATTCCATGTGATATGATGTCTGTAAAAGTCTAAACAAATCACCAATTCATGAGCTTATATTCATTTCTTTATGCTCTTTTTTGTTATTCTTCATACATATAATCTTCTATAAAAATGCTCCTTTATATTTAGTTTTTATGAAATGTTATGCTTAAAAAAGGGGAAGCTTTATTTGATATTTAGAATGTTGATTATCCAAAACAATGCCATGTAGTTCCACCCACATACACTGTGCATATATCGCTTTATTTTATATGAATTAAGTTCTAAGATGCTATGTTTACCAATAGCAGTAAAGGTAGTAGTAAAAGGTTCTGCACTCCTGTTCAAAGTGGTCTTGATGTATTTATAGCCTTAGTTGCTAATGCACCAATAAAATCCAAACCAAACCTGTTCAAAGATCAGGTCAGAATAAGAGCAGTGCCAATATGACACACTTTGCCAAGAATCAGTACTTTTGCTGATATACTTTAATATCAAACCAAAGTAATAATACCAAAAGCTGAACTCTGTATCAATGTCAGGATTTGGAACTTTACTCAAGAAGCCTGCTTGCAATGTGATCAATAGAGTTTGGATTTTTATGTATTATCATATTCATTTTTCATTTACATAAAGGCATGAAACTTAGTATGTCCATGTTACATGGTCTGATGATCATAAAGAAGTGTTTATAATTTCATATTTT
This sequence comes from Mastigoproctus giganteus, assembly GCF_048544385.1. Classification (NCBI taxonomy): domain Eukaryota; kingdom Metazoa; phylum Arthropoda; class Arachnida; order Uropygi; family Thelyphonidae; genus Mastigoproctus; species Mastigoproctus giganteus. The sequence goes on along the minus strand of NC_143586.1, from coordinate 85,545,151 downwards.
ACACATTGTCATAATTTCCAAAAATATATGAAATATCATATTTAATAGCATATTTTATACTTGTTGACATAAAACTTTCATATTTTGTCTTACAATAATCAACAAATTATTTATCAAATTGATTTAAAATATATTTCTAAAAACCCGTGGGAATTTACATTTAATCATTTCACATTCCAGCGTGGGTGGGCACGAGTGGCTGAATTCCAAAGTTATTTTGATTGGCTCTTTTAGTCACTCACAATGACACCGTAGTGTAATTTTAGCTATAATTTAAAACTTTTCAGTAGTTTCGCCTTATACCGAGTTCAACGAATTATTCGTTCAACTTATTTTATACAGTAGAAACTGCAGCTGTTGGCGAAATGAAGCCAGAATTGAGCTTTTTAGAAATGGATTTCTTTTGTAGAAGAGGCTAAAGACACATACCAAACGGATGGGAAAATAATATATTGCAACGCGTGCAATAAAGAGGTACGGAAATTAATTAATATGTGTAATATCGGTGTAGATACACCATAGATAACTTAAAGAACAACAACTATGATAGTAGTATGAAAGGCATCATTTTGTCTGTATCTCATATTGTACTCTTCCTTCACAACGAGTTGCCCATGAATTACACTACCTCGAATAAGTAATGCTTCACTAATAAAGAAGGCTATTGTTACTTATTCTCAGTGAGTACCATCATCCAGACGGCACTGTTTCAAAGTAGGTAAATCAAAATTGAGAGTAGGAGTGTGCTATAGGCCTAATGACTCTGATGAGTATAATAAGATACTGTACAGGGAAATAGAGTGGGCCAGTAAATCAGAGAGTCTTATAATGGGGGATTTTAATTTCCCAGATATTGACTGGAATTTGTGGGTTGGTCACTCACACACTAGCAAGGCTTTTGTGGATTTATTGGATGATTGTTTTCTACACCAGCATGTTCGGGAGGCAACTAGAGGGAGTAATACTCTTGATCTGATTATCAGTAGTGATTCTTCATGCATTAGGAATCTGCAGATAAATGAACCACTGAGTGGCAGTGATCACAGTGTGCTGAAGTGGGATTTACTCAAGGAGGTAACTACCATCAGAGGTAAAGGGAAGGGTTTTTGCTTTCGTAAAGGAGACTATGCTGGTCTGAGACAGTATTTAAATTCTATACAGTGGGACCAACTGATGATCTTACCAACAGCAAATTCAAAATGGGAAGCATTCAAGGAACTAATCTTGGAAGCTACCAGGCTTTACATACCAACCAAGAAATATTGTTCAAGGTTCAGGCCTAAATGGTTGTCAGATGAACTAATGAGACATATGGCAGAGAAGAAAAATGCATGGGATACATACAAATTAATGGGTGACGTGGAAGCCTATGATAGATATAAGTTGGTCTGTAACCAAGTCACAAAGGAGATTAGGCAGGCAAAGGCAGATTATGAGAAATCCTTGGCAAAGGATGCAAAGAAAAACAGAAAAGAGTTCTTTACCTATTTAAACTCAAGAAGGAAAGGGATGAATCAGATTGGTCCACTGGATGTTGATGGTTCAACAGTTGAGGATCCAGCTCAGGTGGCTAACAATCTAAACGAGTATTTTGCATCTACATTCACACATGAGGAGTTATTCAGGAAGGGGAATGTCGTAGGTGAAGTAAACATTGGCAGTGAGCTAGATGATTTTCTAATAACTGAGAGGAAAGTGGAGGAGAAATTGTTGAGGATAAACATAAAAAAGGCACCCGGGGTGGATGGGATCTATCCAGTTATATTAAAGGAGGCAGCAAAGGAAGTAAGCAAACCCCTAGCCATAATTATGAGAGCTTCTTTGGACTCAGGGGAGGTACCCATGGACTGGAGATGTGCAAATGTAACCCCAATTCACAAAGGAGGATCAAAGGCTGACACAAGTAATTATAGACCTGTTAGTTTAACTTCGGTTCCAGGAAAATTAATGGAGGCACTGGTTAAAGAAGCACTGCAGGATCATCTGGACAAGAATTCAGTTATAGCTCAGACACAGCATGGGTTTGTTAAGGGCAGGTCTTGTCTGACCAATTTGATTGGATACTATGATGTAGTCACAAAAGAACTGGATGCAGGGAATAACTTTGATATTATATATTTGGATCTTAGAAAGGCTTTTGATACTGTTGCGCATGGAAGACTGCTGCACAAATTGGAGAAGTGTGGCATTCGAGGCAAATTGCTGCTATGGATAAAGGGATGGTTGAGTGGCAGAAGACAGAGAGTGGTAATCAATGGACACTGCTCAACGTGGACTAATGTTATTAGTGGAGTTCCTCAGGGTTCAGTGTTGGGTCCATTGTTGTTTTCTGTATTTATAAATGATATTGATGATGGTGTATCAGGCTTAATGTCCAAGTTTGCAGACGATACAAAGGTTGGCAGGGTTGTTAAGGACACTACTGATACTATGCTGCTGCAACAGGATCTGGAAAGGTTGAGCAGATGGGCTGAGAGGTGGCAAATGAAGTTTAACATTGACAAATGTAAAGTACTACATATGGGAAACAGTAACCCCAGATCAACGTATCAACTCTGTGGTACTACGCTGACAGTGGTAGAGAATGAAAAGGACCTGGGGGTAATTGTGCAGGCAGATATGAAGTTCTCTGAGCAGTGCAGACGAGCTGCAAGAGTAGCTCATGGTGTCTTGTCAATGATATACAGGAATTTTTCTAGCAGGGACAGGGATGTGATTATTCCCTTGTATAAGGCATTGGTCAGGCCACACCTTGAGTACTGTATACAGGTCTGGAGGCCTCATTTCAAGAAGGATGTAGAGCTGCTGGAACGAGTACAGAGAAGGGCAACAAGATTAGTGAATGGAACAAAGGGTTGCTCTTACGAAGAAAGGCTTAAGTTTTGCAAATTACAGAGCCTGGAGACTAGGCATCGCCGAGGTGATCTGATAGAGGTGTACAAGGCTTTGAATGGCTTGAGCATGCTCAATGCCGATGGAATTCTTCCTCTTGCTCAGAATAATCACCTGAGAGGGCATAAATTCAAATTGAGGAAGGACGGATGTCGGATAGATGTGCGGAAATTCGCCTTTAGCCAGCGGGCAGTTGGTTTGTGGAATAGACTTCCATCGCTTGTTGTTGAAGTTGATAGCCTAAACAAATTTAAGGCTCAGCTGGACAGGTATTTCGAACGAATTGAGGGGTGAAATGGGAGTAGTGGTTGTTTTTTTTTTTTTTTTTCTTTTTTTTTGGCTGATGCTGAATAAGCTTGCTTTCTTGCATCATATGCCTCTACTAATGCTAATGCTAAAATGCTAAAGCTAGTTGGGTTTTCATCAGTGGATGGTGGTAAGACAAGTAACAACAGTCTTCTCTATTAGTGAAGCGATACTTATTGAAGGTAGTGCAATACATGGGCAACTCGTTTTTGAAGGAAGAGCACAATATGAGATAGACAAAATGATGCCTTTCACACTACTATCGTAGTTGTTCTTTAAGAGTTACCTATGGTGTATCTACACCAATATTATATAGAAATTTAAACTCTTAAATATTATGCCTTGTTGCATTTAGTTTATTTAAGTAAATTAATTAATTACCTGGTAATAGATCTATCATTTTTTATTTTTGGATGCTTCGATATATGGACATTTCAAATTTAATGCTCATGCATGTTTAGTTTTTTCATATAAATCGGAAAATAATAATAATTTTTATAAATAATCCTAAATAAATATGTAAATACATTTTTAAGGTTCCGTGTGCAAAAGTATCCCAATTACAACAGCATAACGTTACTGCTTTGCATGAAGCAAACTTAAGGAGAATTTCAGGGGTGCGTACTACACAGCAGCTGCTTACTGCAGAAAACCAAAAAAACACTAGATACATTGTTTGCCGATTTATGCCAAGCAATGGTTGCCGCAAACATTCCTTGGAACAAAGTGAACAATCCAGTCTTCAAAAGCTTCTTGGAAAAATACTGCTCCTGAAAAATTCCTGACGAATGAACGTTACACAAAAATTACCTTGAGGACTGCTATAAATCGGTATGCTCTCCTTGATTTTATTAAATAATTTATTATTTAATAAAATCCAAAAGACTGAATGCTGTGTAGGCTATATTTTAATTAATTAATTTTTTTATTACTTGCAGTGTTTAAATAATATTCACGAAGATATTGGAAGCAGCTGTGTGTGGGGTTCAGTTGATGAAACCATGGATTGTGAAGGATATAGCTAATTTTATTGTTGGAAAGCTTGATTCAGATGAACCATCTAAATCGAATCTCAAAGGTTCTGGATAAAACTAATCGTGCAGCTGTTGCTAGATTCACCTTTCGCAGTGATGCATCTGTATCATGGCAGCCAGTGCTATGTTGCCATTTTTGAATAAAGTCCTTGTGTACCGTTTTGTTTCCGTTGTTGTGTTGGTCTTGTTTCCTTCATCATTTCTGTACGTCACGAGGTTCCTTTGGTATGCTTTTCGCATATGCAAAATTTCCCACGTTTTAGAGGATACGGCAGTTGAAGGACTTCCTCTAGCTCCCAATGTCATTAAAGCGTTTAATTTTGCGATGATCACATCTTGTGATGTTGAGAGGTCCTTCTCTGCTTAGAAGGACCTCTCTTCCTTGAGAGGTCCTTACAAGCGAATATTAGCAGATGATACAAGGAAATTAACTCCAAAACATTTGGAGTGGATACAGCTATCGCAATGCAATGGAAAGTACTTAGCAACTTAAGTGTTAGTAGCCTAGTACCTTAGCCTATACATTTTGGTTTTTGTATGTTTAAAAAAAATATATTTTAATGTTTATATAAAAAAAAAAAAAAAAAACTTGCAAATTGTGATATTTTCATTATATTACTTGTTAGAAATTTGTATAACAAGTCGCTGTACAACTTTAAAAGAATAAAAAAAGTAAATATTATCATTTATACGGTACATCGAGGTAAATTATTTAGTCATATTTAGTTAAATTTAATGACATATTTTCATCATATTTTTCATCATATTTAAGGTCATAAAAATCCGAACCCTAGTGATCAACATATTGCCAATGGTACTGTGCTACCAAGGTTGTTGACGAGTTGCAATTTTCACAGCATGAGTATTGATTTTTGACAAAGTATATCATGTTCTTTTTTATTTATCAATGCCACTTGATAGTGGCATTTGTTGTCATGTACTTATTTTATTCCAGTTATTATATTGGTATCAGTTGCAATCCTTTAGTCTAACTTTCCCCTTTGCTGTGTAATCACACTGTTATTTTATATTTAGCTAGAGACATTGCCATGTTGCATTGTAAAAGAATTAGTATAGATGATTTTAGTGCTGAGATTGACAACTTTGTGTGGATTAATGAATATACAGATTATGAATTAAATAGGGGCATTAAGGAGGAGGAGGAGGAGGAGGAGGGGTGGGGGAAAATGTGGGGGGCCAAGATCAGCATCATGAGTTACAAATAAGGAGAATTGCAGGAGAAAGGGGCTCAGTGAGCCTGTTTGTCTTAGGGACTATGTTATCTTTCAACACCATAGAACTAAGTAATTTTGAAGAAAGAGACAATGATATTGAAGCTGACAATACTGGACCATAATTCTGCTACAACCAAATTTTTTAATGAATTTTCCAAAATCATGCTAATGATGTACAGTGTAAAGTGTTTTTGGGTCAAACTGCAGGGTTCCCCTCATCCTCGTAGTATACATTGTCATGTGATATAGTACATCGTAAAGGCCAGAGATTTAAAAGTGTATGGATATTGTGATGTGTAATGTTTTGTACCGTTGGATCACGATGTATAAGTGTGTTAGTTGTCTGACGGCACCAGGGGTTTCCCCCATCTCCGCAGGCTAGTAATGTACTGTTATACCTGGTGATATTCGCGTACACGTTTTCATAGGTCTTCATTTAACCACGAAGGCAAGCGAACATAAAGGTTATTACAGTAACTTCTATCTGCTTCCCTTCTCTTTCCTTCCCTTACTTGGGAGGTGGAGGAAAAACTATATGGAAGTGATCACTTCCCCATGATAACCACCCTAACTAATGGTAGACTGCCTTCCATTTAATTTGCATGGAAGATTGATCAGGCTGAGCGAAATGCCTTTCAACATCTGGCAAATCTTGACATCGCTATAGTCATCCAGGAGCCTATCACATACATCATATCACAAAGTATTGTCCATACAGCTTCAATTCCAAAAACATCCACCTGGTTTCCACTATTTCCCAAACCTTGGTGGAATTCAGAATGCGCAGCAGCAAAAAATGCACAAAACAAAGCCTGAGGGATATTCCGCTGATATCCCACAACTGAAAATTTAATATCATTTAAATGTGCACATGCAAGAGCATGCTATATCTAACGTCAAAGCCAAAGGAAATCTTGAATTAGTTCTACATCCTCGATAACCCAGTCTGCTTGTTCAAAAGTAGTCTGGGATAACATCTGGAAAATAAAGGGAAAATATCCACCAAGCCCTTCAGTGATCATTGAGCACACTGGCTGCCCAATTGCAGATTGAGCTGCTGCAGTTGCAAATACTCTAGGGGGAAAATTTGCAAAAAATCTCTGCAATAACATCATTCCGCCAAAGTTTTTGGCCCTGAAAGAGGAAAGTGAGAAACATACATTAAACTTCTCTTCAAATTTGCTTGAACCATATAAAAAGCCCTTTACATAGGAAGAGTTAACTGCAGCACTCTTTCTCACATGTGCAAGTGCTGTGGGGCCAGATGACATCCATTAGGAAATGATAAAACTAGTTGGGTATACAGTCAAAACATTCCCATCGAGTAATGAATAATATTGTGTGAATGAATGAATAATGTTGACAATTAAACACGTTGCGGGTTATGATGACCATACAACTAAATGGAAAACCATTGCTTCAATTTGATTCGGATCATTATGTCAAATTATTCCTCTGTAATCAATGCTCAACTATTGAGCAAAGCAGAAGATTGACAACAAATATTAATAAAGAAGTAAATTCTATATGGCAGTTTTTAGAATAAATTTTTCTTGAATATTTGTATAATTTTTTTCATGTATTCTGTGATTTTTGTGTACCTTTTCTCGAAGAGTTTGTTTTTTTATGTAATATTTGTTTTTATACTGTAGAATGTTTTCTGATCGTTTTTGTTATTTGTGATATGGGAAATATTTCATGTTATTTTTTATTCCCAATATTAAAATTTTATCTTGAAAAAAAAATGTATCCATTATATATTTCCCTAATTGTTAAAAAAAAAAAAAAAATAGAAGAGTAAAAAAAGTGGCACGTGTGCAGAGCATGCATGGTAGATGGTTTAATGTGATGAATCTTTGCATTTCTTCTAGGTATTTTGATTTGTATATCGATTATGAAATAAAAGAGCTTTTGTATTGTAAATATTTTATTGAACATTTGCAAATTTTCATAATTTCTGGACGACAAGATACAATGGATTTATGATAACTAAAGTAAGAGATGTATACTTGCGATTTCAACATATTTAATGTCTCTAGAAAACAGCGTCGATTGAAGTACTGATCTTGTAGTTGAAACAACATACGCAGCTGTTCGAGGCACCTAACAATGGAATGTTATGAAAATGTCAGATGAAAAAATAAATTGTTGACAAATATTTGTATTGTTCCAATTATACTTAATCATACAATCAGGAAGTATGATTGTGACTTCATACTATTCAAAAATTCTAAAAAGTTACAACTCGAGATACCATCGTATGCAGGTATCATCGTAAAGGAGGGGGGGCATGATGACATGGCTGATTCAAGATATCATAACTGTCATGGAAAATGCGCCACGTGCTCTAATCACATTAAGGTAATTACTAGTGACTATTAGTAATTACGACTACTGGTGAGTGCTCGGCACATACTAGTAGTGTGAATGGGGGAAGCGCCTCTGGCAGATAACATCACTTCCTTGGGGATTCCTGTTGCAGATGACATTATCTGTGACAGGAATTCCAAGGATGTTTCACATCAAAAAGTCGGCAAGACTGCGAGTTCATTGTTAAAATATTCACAGTTCATGACTGTCTGTACTAATTCGAGCAGCTCTAACTCCTTCCTTAAATGAGGCCTCCAGACCTGTATACAGTACTCACAGTGTGGTCTGACCATTGCCTTATACAAGGGGATAATTACCTCCTTATCCCTGCTAGAAAAATTTTTGTATATAATTTACAAGACACCATGAGCTAATCTTGCAGACTATCTGCACTGCTAAGAAAACTTCATACTGACTGCACAATTACCCCCAGGTCTTTTTCATTCTCTACCACCCTGAGTGTAGAACCTCACAGTTGATGCCGTACTGTGAGGTTACTGCTACCCATATGCAGTACTTTAGATTTGTCAATGTTAAACTTCAGTTGCCACCTCTCAGCCGATCTGCTCAACTTTTCTAGATCCTCTTGCAGTAGCATATTGTCAGTAGTGTCATTAACAACCCTGCCAGCCTTCGTATCATCTGCTAACTTGGACATTAAGCCTTCATCAATATCAGTGATAAATACAGAAAACAACAATGGGCCAAACACAGATCCCTGTGGGACACCACTAATAACATTAGTTCACGAAGAGTAGTGTCCGTTGATTACCACTCTCTTTTTTCTCCCACTCAACAATTCCTTTATCCATAGCAGGAACTTGCCTTTAATGCCATACTTCTCAAACTTGTGCAGTAGTTTTCCATTTGCAACAGTATGGAAAGCTTTCCTAAAATCAAAGTATATGATATCAAAATTATTTTTTTCCTCCAGTTCCTTTGTTGACCTCATTGTAGTATCCAATCAAATTAGCATTAGCAAAGGCACGTGATGTAAGAAAGCAAGCTTATGCAGCATCAGCCAAAAAAAACCGCTATAATTTCACCCCTCCATTCGTTCCAAATACCTGTCCAGCTCAGCCTTAAATTTATTTAGGCTATCAACTTCCACAACAAAAGATGGAAGTCTGTTGCACCAATCAACTACCCGCTGGCTAAAGGCAAACTTTGCACATTTATCCTACAACTGTCTTTCCTCAATTTGAATTTGTGCCCTCTCAGGTGATTATTCTGAGCAAGAGGAAGAATCCCATCAGCATTGAGCATGCTCAAACCATTCAAGGCTTTATACACCTCAATCAGATCACCTCGCAGGTGCCTAGTCTCCAAACACTGTAATCTGCTAAACTGAAGCCTTTCTTCGTAAGAGCAACCCTTTGTTCCATTCACTAATCTTGTTGCCCCTCTCTGTACTCATTCCAACAGCTCTACATCCTTCTTAAAATGAGGCCTCCAGACCTCTATACACGAAGTACCATTGCCTTATACAAGGGGATAATCACTTCCTTATCCCTACTAGAAAAATTTCTGTATACCATTGACAAGACACCATGAGCTACTCTTGCAGACTGTCTACACTGCTCAGAAAACTTTATATCTGCTTGCACAATTACCCCCAGGTTCTTTTCATTCTCTACCACTGTCAGTGTAATACTACACAGTTGATACGTTTCTCTTGGGTTACTACTACCCATATGTAGTACTTTGCATTTGTCAATGTTAAACTTCAGTTGCCACTTCTCAACCCATCTGCCTGACTTTTCTAGATCCTGTTGCAGTAGCATACTGTCTTTGCTATCATCAACAACCCTGTCAACCTTTGTATCATCTGGAAACTTGGACATTAAGCCTGATATACCTTCATCGATATCATTGATAAATACACAAAACAACAATGGGCCAAACACTGGATCCCTGGGAGACCACACTAATGACATTAATCCACACAGAGCAGTGTCCATTTATTATCACCCTCTGCCGCCTTCCACTCAACCATCCCTTTATCCATTGCAGCAACTTGCCCTTAATGCCATACCGCTTGTACATCAGTCTTCCATGTGCAACAGTATCCAAAGCTTTCCTGAAATCCAAATATATGATTTCAAAATGATTTTTTGCATCCAGTTTGTGACCACATCGTAGTATCCAATAAAACTGGTCAGACAAGACTTCCCCTTAACAAACTCATGCTGTGTCTGAGCTATTACTGCAGTCTTGTCTAGGTGATCCTGTGTCACTTCTTTAACCAGTAACTCCATTATTTTTTCTGGAACAGAAGTTAAACTAACATTATAATTATTTGTGTCACTCTTTGATCCCCCCCCTTATGAATTGGGGTTACATTGCACATCTCCAGTCCATGGGTAACCTCCCCTGAATCTATGGATGCTCTCATAATTATGGCTAAGGGTTTGCTTATTTCCCTCGCTGCCTCCTTCAATATAACTGAATAGATTCCATCTGCTCCAGGTGACTTTTTTATGTTTAACTTCAACAATTTCTCCTCCACTTTGTTCTCTGTTTTACAAAATCATTTAGCTCCCTGTTAGAGTTTAGTAAACTTCTGTCCTCTCCTTCCTTACAGAATTCCTCATTTATGAATGTAAATGCAAATGCAATCAGTTCAAAAAAGTAAGCTTTCATCCTATGCCCGAAGAGTTTACAACTTCGTTGTAACTGTTTTTTATTGCAGCCAAAATAGGAGCACAGTAGTTAACAATAGGTTTTACACTTTTGTGCAGCATATGGGCTCAAGGTGTGGGGATTTCCATCCTCATCAGTTACCCAGGATCACAGTCAGCATATTCAATAAATTGAGTCAGTTCATAAAATAAATTTAGCAGTAACAGAAATAATTGCATTTAGGTTTTTAAATTATATGAAAAATAAGTAAATGATTAATAACACATCCACCTTTTCAACTGAAAGACCACTACAGAAAGTGAAGTTTAACTTTACCTCACCCATCACCTGCATTAGGCTCTTTATCTGCTTCTTAAAGCATAATTTAGTGCAAAATGGGTTCAAGTCGTAAGCATTAAAGCATCATGTGGCTCTGTTGAAATAGATTAATGAGGTGCTTGTTTTAGAATTTGTAAAAACAAATTTATATCCCTTAACAACCTAGTGGACAATAAAAGTTTAATGCCTGGAGCAAGGACAGTTCTTCAACTATTCTGAAAACAAACTTATTTCATTAATACAGGGGATCTTCGTTATCTGAGGATAATTGGTTCCAGAAAATTCCACTTAAAATGAATACACTGAAAACGGGGACCAATTTTCGTAATGTTTATTATTTAAATACAACTAGGCATAATATTTTAAGAGTTTAAGATTCTATATCTACAGGGTGTCTCAAAAATATTGGTACAAATGTTTAGGGGAGGTAGGTAACATCTAAGGAATGTGAATCGCATAGGAACCCATAACGAGAAACGTCACGGGAAAGTAGTAGCAGAGGCACAAGAAGCAGAAATGACACAAGACAGTAATTAATGGCAAACATTTATTTGACATAATATTAACAATGGAGTACGAGATGGATGCATTTCATGATGTTACAACAGATGCTCGAAGGTTCCACCATGAGATGCGATGCATGCGTGACATTGACGCTGCATGGATTGGCGGACATGGTCAAACACTCCTGGAGTTTCTTTGACAGTAGCAGCAGCGCAGACGAGTCTCGCCACGAGATCCATTTTCGTCTCCACAGGCAATTCATACATGATAGATTTGAGGGCCCCCACAGAAAGAAATCAAGGCTCGATAAATCAGGTGAGCGTGAGGCTAGGCAATGGGTCCACCATGGCCGATCCATCGACGCCCAAAACACCTGTTCAAATGGCCACGAACACACCTTCCATAATGGGCAGGTGCCCCGTCATGTTGAAACCAAATGTTGCATCTGACATTTGCTGGAACATCGTCAAGTAACCCTGGTAGAATTTGTTCAAGAAAGATCCGATATTTAGCGGAGTTCATGCGGGATGGTAACAGGTATGGGCCGACTATACCTCCCCATACGTTTATTGCGAAGCGATGTTGTGCCACATGGGGGTGCACACCTGTGTGGGCTCTCTGCTAATTCATACACTAGGTGCATATCTGCCAGCTCACAGTTCGTATATCGATGCATGCTCTTCGTGCGGCGACTACTGCTTGAATGAGTAAACCAGAAATTTTACCCTCTCGCGAACTGATGAACAGCGCCGTGTACCAACTTATGGTGATGTTTCCAGTTATGGATTCCTATGCGATTCACATTCCTTTAGATGTTACCTACCTCCCCTAAACGTTTGTACCAATATTTTTGAGACACCCTGTATATAATATCGGTGTAGATACACCATAGACAACTCTTAAAGAAAAACTATGGTAGTAGTATGAAAAGCATCATTTCATCTGTATCTCATATTGTGCTCATCCTTCACAACGAGTTGCCTTTGTATTGCACTACCTTAAATAAGTAACGCTTCACTAATAGAGAAGACTATTGTTATGTATTCTCAGTGGGCGTCACCACCCATACGGCACCGTTTCAAAGCTAGTTGGCTTTTCATCGGTGGGTGGGCAGGTACCCTGGTATTGCAAGTGAAGCATTACTTATTCGAGGTAGTGAAATACATGGGCAACTTGTGAAGGAGGAGTAGATATGGAGTATCTATACCATATTATTTAGTAATGTTTATTATGTACTTGTACATAATAAAAAATGGATGAAGGAACTGAAAAATGAGAAAATTATTTTATTGAACATTTTTTATTATAATATACTACACAACGTAAGGTTAAATAAAGTTTATTGAAATTACACTTTTTCAGTTGCACGAATAAAGAATGAATCCAGAGTTGTTTGTGGGTTTTTTTTTTTTTTTTTTTTTTTGTTGTATTTTTTCAGATAAAATTGTGTCGTAGCATTTAGTTATGTCTTTAATTTCATGTTTACCATTTGTTGCACGATCATAAAGATCGTTCTCACAAAAAATATTCAAGTGCTTGGTCAACTTTTTCAAGGGAAAAAGCTTTAATTCTTTAATTTTCAAAACCTTGTAACTGTGGAGACTCGGATACCGGGAACTCCCTGTACTTTATTATCTGTAATAGAGATTAAAAAAATATATATATATTTATTTTTTAATGAAACAGTAATAGTAGACTATAGGACACAGATATATGATTATATGATATAATCCTATCTTCTTCTACTGGCATTATATCCCATGGTGGGTCTTAGCCTTCTTGACGATGTTCCACCAGTATGCCCTTCCAGAAGTCAAACTTCTCCAACTTCTTATTCTTATTTATGGTCTTTAAGTCCTTTTCTACTTCATCCATCCAGCTTTTTCGTGTCTTCTCTCGCCCTCCTCCCCATAGATGCCCATTTCATAATACTCTTAGTTGTTCTGCTATTATCCATTCTCATAACATGTCCCAACCAGGCAAATCTCTGACTCATCACAAATCTGTGATGACCATCTTGACCATCTTAATCCTGGAGGATCAGGAACCATGATCCTGGAGGATCATGGTTCCTGATCCTCCAGGATTAATCAACATCTTATATGGGCCCAAAAACTTTTTGTAAAATTCTATGCTTGAACACTCTTAACAACTGCTCATCTTTACTCGTTAATGTCCAAGCTTCACAACTGGTCTAATAAGGCTTTTGTATATTCATAGTTTTTCATGTGCATAGAAACGTGCTTCCACTCAGGATAAGAGACTTATCATTAATAATAGAGTTGGACTGATTTTTTTGTGAACCTAGGTAGGTAAAATTCTGAATATGCTCAAACGAGAAGCCACCTGTTTTTAAATTTTCAAGGTTATCTGCCATTCTCTGGACTTCCATATATTTTGCTTTCACTTTATTTATCCTGAGTTCTCTTCTTTGTGGTTCACTATAACCTAGGTAGGTAAAATTCTGAATATGCTCAAACGAGAAGCCACTGGTTCTTAAATTTTCAAGGTTATCTGCCATTCTCTGGACTTCCATATATTTTGCTTTCAATTTATTTATCCTGAGTTCTCTTCTTTGTGCTTCACTATAACTCTCCACAAAATTATAAATACAGTGAAACTTCCCTTTAACGGACAGCCATGGGGAACGAAAATGTGTCAGTTAGAGAGAGGTGTCCACTAACAAGAAGTCTGAGGAAGAAAAAAAAAAAAGAAAGAAAGAAAGAAAAATCGTTTAATGTAAAATTAAATTAAAATTTGAACTATATTTTTGTAAATAATATACAATTACATACACAAGAGAAAGAAAAATCGTTAAACGTTTTATGTAAAATTAAATTAAATTATATATAGATTTTGCACAATATTTTTGTAAATAATATACATACAATTGTGCTATGCATATTATGACTTTATCTTAAGAAAAATACATACAGTAATCACTTATTTTCTTCTGCACCTTCTTCCGGCTGATAATTTTGTTTTCAACATTTGTTTGGAGTGAAGAAACCATCGAAAGTCCTTCAGTAAGATACTTCAGCGGCGACAAACATTTTTAAACGATTGATTTGTATGAGCACTTCTATTTTCATCGGTGGTTCGTTGTTAATATGTTCTTCGACATAATGACCCCCTTCCATTTCTTCATCCTCATGAGGAACTTCTTGAAAAATATCGATGATAATGTCATTGATATCTATAGCACCATCTTCTGTAGTGAGGTTCGAGTCTATATCTTTGTAGCCAGGGTCACTTGTAGCTGAAGTATCGTACGTTATCAATAGATGAAGTTCTTGTTCTTCGTGGTGCTCCACATTGCTGTTCACAACTTCAATTTTTGCGTTTGACAAGCCAGACTTTACAAAACAGTTCACGACAGTTTGTTTTCTAATTGCGTTTACTGAAGAGGAAATCCATTGAATCGCATCTAGGATGCTGATTTTGTTTGCAAGGTCACTCACACATGTTACATCGTTCATGTTTGCAATGAGATGTCTTAAAACACGTTTTCTGTAGTGAAGTTTAAATTTTTTTTATTATCCCTTGATCCAAGGGCTGACACTCTGCAGATGTGTTTGGTGGCAGAAAAACGATTTGAATGTTGGACAATTCAACGTGTGGGTGAGATGCAGCATTATCCATGAAAAGAATCATTTTCTGTTTTGACAAATCATGTTTTGGTTAAAGTGACTTATCCATTCGCTCATGATATCTCGTGTCATCCACGCTTTTTTATTAGACTTCCAATCAACATTCAAGATTCAACTTTATGCCCTTGAAACAACGAGGATTTTGTGGTTTTCCTGTAACAAGAGGTTGTTCAAAGTCTCCCAGCCTATTTGTACACAATAGTCAAGCGTTCCTTAGAAATTTTTCCGCCCTGGCACTTTTCGTTTTTTGGACTCATTGTTTTTTCAGGAGCTGCTTTAAAAAACAACCCTGTTTCGTCACAGTTGTAAATATCCTTAGCTTCAAAATCACGACATAAATCTTCCAATTTGACGGTCCACTCTGTTACAACCCCGGTATCAACAGATCCACCTTCACCACTTATGGTTTTCCAAGAAATTTTATGCCGAGTTTTGAACTTGTCTAGCCATCCCACAGAAGCTTTGAACTCATTTACTCCCATAGATTTTGCAACCTCCAATGCCTTTTCCCTAATAAAAGTAAAGTGCAGCCATTATCAACCCACTGCAGGGTGGAAGCCTCCTCAACAATTCATGCTGAGGGAAATGGACCATAATCTGCCACGCTAGTCCAGTGCGGGTTGGCAGATCGACCGTATTCAGCAGGCAGGGGCTTGAACCCCGGTCTACTCAAAGAGCGTGTGCTACTGCACTCCCGCTCCTGCCCACTCGGCTACGGAGGCCGAGTGGGCAGGAGCGGGAGAGCGGGAGTCCCTAATAATAGGCCCTTTAATGGGAATTTTTTTAGCACGTTCGCGACAAAACCACTCATACGTAACATTGTCAATTTGAAGTCCAACAGTTTTCGGGAATGATTTTTGAACCTGATCATTTCCGTGTTGCCAAAATTGTTTGAGCAGTTCATTTTTTTTCTTTAGGATGTCGCTTACCTGCGTCTTCCCGATTTTGAATTTTGCAGCGAGAGTGCGAACACTATTTTTTTTTGCCGATCATACGCATTAATGAGTTCGACTTTATCTTTTAAAGTTAAATGCTTACGAGAAGACATTGTGCACTTCACACGACACTGAACAAAACTGAAACTGAAAAGACAAAAGGCCGACCATATCCCTCCCCCCTCGCATACACCGAATTCATCAGAAGTTTTACACGTGCCTTAAAATTCTTGAAAAAGGGTTTAGAACCGCGACATAAACCTTGATAAAATTCAGAGAATCGGAAATAGAAAATAAACACACAATTGAGGCAATACGTGGAAGAAAAGTTCCTAGAAAAGGGCCGTAAGCTCGCCTGCTGTCCGTTATGGGGAGATCAAATTAAGTGCTAATCTAAACGAAACAGTGTAGATTGCCTGTCTGCGTCCGTTACAGAGAATGTCCGCTAGACAGAAGCTGCAAACAAGTTAAACCCAATGGAGGTGAGTTGGGGAATTTGAAAATGTCCATTGTAGAGAGATGTCCGTTAACGAGAGGTGTCCGTTAGGAGAAGTTTCACTGTAACACCCCACAGACTTCCATCCCTTGTCGTGGAAGTTGATAGCCTAAATAAGTTTAAGGCTCAGCTGGACAGGTATTTCGAATGAACAGAGGGGTGAAGTGGAAGTGGTTATTTTTTATTTATTTATTTTACTTTATTTATTTTTTTTTTTTGGCTGATGCTGCATAAGCTTGCTTTCTTGCATCAAATGCCTCTACTAATGCTATCCAGCCTGGCCACTGATTCCTCCATTGGTTCTTTAGTGATAATAGCAAAATCATCAGCATATATGCATAGACCTGCACTGTCTTTGTGCGTATATGTCCATTCATTTCTAATTTTATGAGCCTAACAATCTTTGTAGGTACGCCCAAGAGAATGAGATCATTTCCTCTCTGTTGAGGCAATGAAAAGTTTGCTTGAAATCTGTATATAGGTTATATAAGTGTATATTGTACTCAAATGCTTTTTCCTGTATCTGCCTCAAAATGAAAATCTGGTCAGTTGTTGAGTGACTAGGTCCGAAACCACACTGATATTCTCCAATGATTTTTTCTGAATATGCTGCCAATCTCTTATAAATAACTCCCCACAAAACCTTGGAAGTTACACTCAGTAATGTAATACTTCTACAGTTTATAACAAAGCATTTTATAATTCTTCTTGTTAGTTGACTATATGATTCCAAATGTCCATTCATCTGGGATTTTTTCATCAGGCCATATTATAATAGTATCAGATTATGTATTCTTCTCCATAGTGTCACTCCACCATTCTTGAGCCACTCTGCAGTTATTCCATCAGCTCCCAGTGCTTTAAAGTTCTTTAAGCACTTAACTTTTCAAATTTCTTCAAAACTAGGATCTTCATTGTACAGTTCTACTGTATAGTACAATAGCTGTTTGTTTTTGTCTTCTCTCCTGTCAAGATGCTCTCAAAATACTCTTTCCACCATTTCAGAACCTCCTTTTTCTCAGTCAGCAAGTTTCTTTCACTATCTCTATATGCAGTAACTTTTGATCTGAATTCCTGTGTGCTTTCTTTAATCTTCTTATGAAACTTTTTACTTTCCTTGTTGTAATGTTTCACCATTTCGTTGACAATCTGTTTTTCACTGTAGCGGTCACTATTCGCTCTGCTATTCCACTGCGAACATTTCACCCTGGCTTGTCTCTTCAACCCTATTGCTTCTCTCATCACACCATTCCTCATTCTCAGTCTTGAAGTCTCACTCAAAGTTACACATGCTGCCCCAGAATAGCTTCCTTTATATATGTCCATTTGTCTTCAGTCTTGTCACTGTTATCCTATTCCTGCAGTCTTTCGGCCAACTCTGCCTGGTACTTCATTTCAACAAGTCTAACCACTTAGTTTTCTCAGTGTTTCTCTTGCTACTAGGGCTATTTTATACTTCAGTCTGGCTCCCACTAAAAAATTAACAGAATCAGAGCTGGCACCCCTGAATGAACGGACATTTTCAATTGCAGTAGCCTACCTCTTAGAGACCAGTACATGATCAATCTGATTAACCTGATTTTTACTAGGGATTTTCCATGTACCTTTATGAAATTTTTTCTTGGAAACCAGGTATTCATGACCTTAAAGTTGTTGGCAGCAGCAAATTGTGCTACTCTAAGACCATTATTGTTTGTTTTTTCATGGAGGCTGTCTCTCTCAAATAGACGCATGAAAACTTCTTCCCTGCCTTGTTTAGCATTGAAGAATCACTGAGAGTTATATTAATATCATGTCTTTGAATTCATTCACATACAGCCTGAAGTTAATCATAAAATTCATCTGCAACATCATCATTCACACCTTCAGTTGGAGCATACACATTAATAAAGGTCAGATTATGGAAATTTCCTTTAATTCTAAAGCTGCAAATTCTCCCAGACACTAGTGTGAAGGCAAGCACTGATCTGCTCATTCTCTTAGAAATGAGAAATCCTGCACCCTTCTTCCTGTCTGTCATCAATACCAGCGTAATACATTGTAAATTTTGACTTATTAATCACACCTTTACCTTTCCATCTAACTTCTTGAAGAACAAAAATATCCATCTTTAACTTTTCAACTTCCTCTGCTATGCTGTTCATAGCTCTGGCTTGCAACAGGGTACACGCGTTCCAAGTTCCAAATCTCGATACCAAACTCGTGTTCTTATTTCAAGATTTTGGTCTGTTTTTGTAAGGGTTGTCCGGTTTCATTCATCAAGTTATACATAATGGTTAAATTTTTTTATAGGGCAGGGTTGTCAGCCCTACGCCCAACTCCCAACCTGGAGGACCAGGGTATCTCTTTTCGTCTATCTCTTCATCTTCGACCCATTCCAGCTTGGGTGGCTCTACCAGTAGCTAAGCTACTACTGACTTAGCTCTCAGGATCATTAGAGCACACAAACTCCACCACCATGTTAAGGTATAGTGGGGATGATATAATCCTATATTTGTGTAAAATGGATTAATGCAAATGAAACCAACTAACTTGTTGTCTTTTTACTAATTCATCACTTTTATTATTTTTTTTTGGATATTTGAAAATGTATTAATTGTTTTTACTAGGTATGTTTTAAATGATTTTGCCCTTTATTAAATATCATTTCCATATTTAATTTCACTCTATTAGTATGATGGCTTGCATAATGATGCTGAGTCGCAAAATTTTCTTCAACTCGTGCGACGTACTGCAAGTGTTAAAAGGAGGTTTAGTGAGTTTGTCACCTTACAGGAAAGGCTTGAAGATAGTCCAAATTTGAGAAAACATCTTAAAGGTAGTTATTGCATTAATACAATGAAAAATAAGTGTTTATAATGAACATATGATTATTTCTGTTGTTTATATGGAAATTAAAGTGAAAGATTTAGGCTTGTCTTCATTGGATTGAGGATTTAAATTTTAAAAACATTAATTAAATTAATTCTTAACCATGTTTACTGGAAATTTTTTTATATTTGTTATGATCCGAGAACATCGTGATATGGGAGTCTAAATATAAGAAATGCTGGATACTGCATTCCATAATAGACATTAATGCCTAGTTGTCATTGTAATTAATTTTAATCGATTGGTTTTGTACTACATAAAATAAATCATTTATAAGTCCTTTTAGATTCAAATTTTAAATTTTAAAATTTCAAATTTTAAATTCAAATTTAGATTCAAATTTAAAAATTATGGTATATTTGTATCTCCCAACTGTTGTTAAAAATTTAACAACACTAATGCTAAGTGTGATGAAATAATTATCTTATTGAATTATACTTTTAATTACTAAAACAGTCACATGTTTTGGTTAATTAAGTCTTGGTTAATTAAGTCACATGACATAAGAGTGGTCATTACGACCACTCTTATGTCATGTGAATGTTAAGATAGTTTATTCAGTTAATAACTAAATTTAGTTATTAACTGAATAAACTATCTTAATATTCACATGGTATAAGAATGGCCATTACTAAGAGTATAATTCTATGGAAAAACACCACATAATGTCCTTCCCTGATTAAATTATTTTATTATTTTTTTCAATAAAATGTTTGTAGTGCAGAAGATTGAACGGAAAAAATTTCAAAAGAAAAAGTGCCTTTGGGATAGTAATTTCTCTTATAGCTTAAAGATGATCACAAACTGCAGTGGTAAATTTAGAGAAGAAATAAAATGTGAAGTCTGCCTAATAGACATGTGCATTGTATATAAAAAAAAAAATGTAAATACATAGGAAAGAAATAATTTAAACAAAAATTTCTCAACTTTATCATTGCTACTGTGAAACTTGATTAACAGTCTTGGCTAAAGTTTGCATCATTATTGAAAGTTATTTGAGCAAACATTTTCTTGACTGGTGAGATATGTTTTTTCTTGTAATTTTCAGGAAATACATATGAAGGAAGGCAATTCCAAAAAACAAAAGTGGAAAGGAAAAATGAGAAAAAGGAGCATTAGTTTGGTGAGTTTGTAGTTGAAGAATCAAAACAATTATCTTGTTATTGCCTGCAGCAAAAGTGATGTTAAGGATAACAAATAAAAGAATGGAGGCAATGATGGGAAAGGATTAATATGGGTGTTGGAATGGAAGTGGAATGCAATACAAATAATGAAAAATTTGAAGGAAAAAATATTATTATTATTATTATTATTATTATTAGCCATATGGTGCAAGGAAGCCTGAGGCTTATGCTGCACCAGCCAAAAAAAAAAAAAAAAAAAATCTGCTTTGCAGAGAGAGAGAGAGAGAGAGAACACAAGAGTCAGAAAGGAATCACCAAGAAAGAGAACAATAGAGATAGATAAAAATATTTATCAGTATCTTTTGGATTTAGAGAATAATTTGATGGAGTAAATTGGAAAACATTGATTGAGATACTGAAAGATATAGGAATTTGTTGGTAAAGAATTGATAAAGAACTGTATTGTAGTAAAAAAAGTAATGTTGAGAATGGGTGTGGATAATGTGAAAAAAAATAGAAATAAGTTAAGGAATGAGAAAATAATCTGTTCTCGTACCCCCCCCCCCCCCCCAACATTGTTCAGTATGTATCTACATAGAGGTGATAGTAATAGGGTGATGAGGATGGAAGAAGAGACATGAAAGGAAGGTTTAAAGATTGGGTAAAATTGTGCACAGGGGGATTTGCAGGTAATTTGGCACTAATATCTGATACAGAAGCTAGTTTACAGATTTTGTTTGGGAGGTTTATGGAACATTATGACGAATGTAGAACTAAGTTTGAAAAGGACAACGTTTGATAAATCTCAAGTTGTGATAGGAAGCAGTGAAAAGGAAATAACTATTTAAAATGGATTATAAGAGGATTTAAAAGTGGATAAATACAGATATCTTAGCAGTCTGCTAACAGGTAATGAGACCAAGGAAATTAGAACTAGAATTGTAACAGGTAATACTACATTTTAAAAATGGAAACAGATATTTAGAGGGAGAATGACTATACAGTAAACCCCCGCTATTCGCGGGAGTTACATTCCTGAGAAATACCGTGAATACTGAGTTATGGCTCCCATAGTAATAAAGGGGTTCCGTTCCAAAGTATGAAATATATAAGAAAAACTAGTCTAAAATTTTGTCTATGTATGTATTATATATACCTTCATAATATGACTACATAGACAGTACATAGTGAAATGCAAGCATATGGCATCGAAATGAAAATAAGAAACAATTTAATATTAAATGTAATATTTACTAGAAATTTCAGGCAAATCTTTCAAACCAGTGTCTTTGCTAGCTAAAAAAACATCCCGCCAGTGCTATCACCAGTTTCGCTAAAGTGTTGATAAAGGAGTTTTGCCTTTTCACAAATGATGAGTGAACTTAACAGAATTTTATTTTGAGTTCAGTCTTCTATCCACAGATTTAAAGCCTTTTCCATTTTTGCTAATTTAACATCAAGAGTTACAGAGCAAATTTTTGAAGCAATTAGTGCATTTTCACGGACACTACGGCGGATTTTTTCTTCAGATTTTTTGATTGATTTTATAATGTTTTGCCACTGAGGAGACACTTTCACCATTAGAAATTTTGTCTAATAACTCAATTTTATTCGCTAATGTCATCACCTTCTTTGATCTTTTCACATTTCCCTTGTTATTCGTAGCCATATTTTTGTATGGTCCACAATTATTATTATTATTATTATTATTATTATTGATATCCATATGATGCAAGGAAGCTTGAGGCTTATGCTGCACCAGGAAAAAAAAAAAGTTCCCGAGTAACCCTGAGAGAGAGAGAGAGAGAGAGAGAGAGAGAGAGAGAGAGAATCAAAAGTAGAAGGGAATCACCAAGAAAGAGAAAGATGATGATATACAGCTAAGGACCCTGGGTGTGCCAAGCCCATACTCACCAGATGTGAGCCCCCCCCCCGGGATTAATGGAAGACTACTGTATGGCATTAAGGGCAAGTTGCTACAATGGATTAAAGGATGGTTGAGTGGGAGAAGACAGAGAGTGGTTATCAATGGACACTGCTATTCATGGATTAATGTTATTAGTGGAAGCCCCAAATGTTCGGTGTTGGGCCCATTGTTGTTTTTGGTATTTATCAATGATATTGATATTGATGAAGATATATCAGGGTTAATGTCTAAGTTTACAGACAATACAAAGGTTGGCAAAGTTGTAAATGACAGTAATGATAGTACGCTACTGCAACAGGATCTGGAAAAGTTTAGCAGATGGGTTGAGAGGTGGCAACTGAAGTTTAACATTGAAAAATGTAAAGTACTGCATATGGTGTCTTCATTACAAGAGGTTGATGGATGCCCACTTCTTTGATAATTGCGAAGATCCTCATGCCTCTCTTTGAACTGCTCCATTTACACACACTAGTAACACTTAACGTTTATCATTACCATAAATGGTTTTTAACATTCCATACGTTTCTGTTGCAGATTTTCCCAGTTTAAAGCAAAATTTTATATTTGTTTGTTGCTCCATTGCAAAATCATTACATGGAACATTAATGCTACCAAAGAAACTGGATGTAACTTGCAACCTTTCTGCCTACTGGACAATCTCTATACCACCATCTGTTGAAGGAAATTTGAACTACAATGTACCATTTATTTTCAAACTCACCAAACATGACCACAACAGTACCAGTCTATGAAGTTTATTGCCATACCTTGTACACACACACACCCCCACTCACCCACCAGTTATAAAATTTTGTATACAAATATAAACAGCATTATCTCAAATCTACAGTTGGTGAGGGATTCCAGTATACTGATAAAAAAAAAAAGGTACTTCTAATAAGAATATTCATATGTACAATTATTTTAAACCAGTAGTCTTGCCCTTGTTTGTTAAAAACAACTGTGTGAAGACTAACAAGTGTCTACATTTGTTTTCTTTTTGTGGAAAAAGTTTTTGGTTTTTTAAATTTTGCTTGTGATGTACAAGTATTTTTTCTTTTTTCAATGTATTGCTATACTTACTGTAGGCAATTGAATTTTTTTATAAAAAATTTTAATATTTTACACATTGTTTAAAAAAAATAAAAATATTAATATTGCCTGGAAATGAAAATAAATAGTGCCTGGAAATAAAAATACATAGTTACACTCACAAATATGAAAGTGCTCATATTAATGCATTTTATCAAACAAATAATGTAATAAACAGATAAATAATAATCAAACAAGAAACCATTTTATAATAACAATAATAATAATAATAATAATAACTGACACAAGAAACAAATTTTGTGAAGCACATTTGGTGGAAGCCTATTATAGCAATAAACTACTCCCTAGCTGAAGGCAAACTTAAACGTAACTGTCCTGCAACCATCCTTCTCAACTTAAATTTATGCCCCCTCATGTGTGTAGTTTCAGCAAGAGGAAGAACACCATTCACATTCAGCTTACTCAATCCATTCAAGGCCTCACTCAAATCACCCCACAGGTGTCTGGTCTCCAGACAGTGCAATTTGCAGAATTGAAGCCTTTCTAGGTAAGGGCACCCTTTTAGCATTAGCAGTAGAGGCATATGATGCAAGAAAGCAAGCTTATGCAGCATCAGCCAAAAAAAAAAAAAAAAAAAAAAAAACCGTTCCCATTTCACCCCTCCGTTCGTTCCAAATACCTGTCCAGCTCAGCCTTAAATTTATTTAGGCTATCAACTTCCACAACAAAGGATGGAAATCTGTTCCATAAACCAACTACCCACTGGCTAAAGGAAAACTTCTGCACATCTATCCTACAACTGCCTTTCCTCAATTTGAATTTATGCCCTCTCAGGTGATTATTCTGAGCAAGAGGAAGATTCCCATCAGCACTGAGCATGCTCAAACGATTCAAGGCTTTACACACGTTAATCAGATCACCTCACAGGTGCCTAGTCTCCAGACACTGTAATTTGCAAAATTTAAGCCTTTCTTCATAAGAGCAACCCTTTGTTCCATTCACTAATCTTATTGCCCTTCTCTCTACTGGTTCCAACAGCTCTACGTCCTTCTTAAAATGAGGCCTCCAGACCTGTATACAGTACTCAAGGTGCGGCCTGACCATTTCCTTATACAAGGGGATAATCACCACCTAATCCCTGCTAGAAAAATTCCTGTATATCATTGACAAGACACTATGAGCTATTCTTGCAGACCGTCTGCACTGCTCAGAAAACTTCATATCTGCCTGTACAATTACCCCCAGCTCCTTTTCATTCTCTACCACTGTCAGTGTAGTACCACAGAGTTGATAAGACACTCTGGGGTTACTGCTTACCATATGTAGTACTGCCGACCGGGTGGCTAGCCAGGTGGGTAAACTGCCTGCCTGGCAATCCAAAGGTTGTGGGTTCTATTCCCGCCTCGGGCTTGGATCACAGTAAAATGCAAAAACTTTGGGAGGTGCATTATGGCCATAGAAGTTGATGCGCCAACAACTAACAAGAAAAAATAAATAAATAATAAAAATAAATAAATTGGTAGTACTTTACATTTGTCAATGTTAAACTTTGTTTGCCACCTCTCAGCCCATCTGCTCAACTTTTTTAGATCCTGTTGCAGCAGCGTTCTGTCATTAGTTTCCTTAACAACCCTGCCAACCTTTGTTATCATCTGCAAACTTGGACATTAAGCTTAATATGCCATCATCAATATCATTCATAAATACAGAAAACAACAATGGACCCAACACTGAATCCTGAGGGACTCCACTAATAACATTAGTCCATGATGGGTAGTGTCCATTGATGACCACTCTCTGTCTTCTCCCATTCAACCATCCCTTTATCCATAGCAGCAATTTGCCTCCAATGCCACACTGCTCCAATTTGTGCAGCAGTCTTCCATGTGCAACAGTATCAAAAGCCTTTCTAAGATCCAAATATATGATATCAAAGTTATTCCCTGCATCCAGTTCCTTTGTGACCACATCATAGTATCCAATCAAATTGGTTAGCCAAGACTTTCCCTTAACAAGACCATGCTATGTCCGAGCTATAACTGAAGTCTTGTCTAGATGATCCTGCAGTGCTTCTTTAACCAGTGCCTCCCTTAATTTTCCTGGAACAGAAGTTAAACTAACAGGTCTATAATTACTTGTGTCAGCCTTTGATCCTCCTTTGTGAATTGCGGTCACATTTGCACATATCCAGTCCATGGATACCCCCCCCCCCCCGAGTCCAAAGAAGCTCTCATAATTATGGCTAAGGGTTTGCTTACTTCCTTTGCTGTCTCCTTTAATATAACTGGATAGATCCTGTCCACCTCGGTTGCCTTATTTATGTTTACCTTCAACAATTTCTCCTCCACTTTAGGAAATAGTCACTTTCTTCCATTAACACACTTGAAAAAGTCTGTTTTACACTGCAAAATGGTAGATTTATCACTTTTGTAAGCAAATCAATTTATAAATTGATAAATTATTCAATTTATAAGCATATAAATTAAAAGCAAACGACCAAACCTTCCATAACAAGCGCATAACACATACTGAACAAGGATTAGCGAGAAACATCCATGCCGTGATTTTGTCACACCACCCCCACCCACTGAGCGCTGTTTTGACTGGGAAAGATAATTTTAGCCACGCCCATGTTTTTTTATGGCAGAAAATGTTCACGGCGCTTTAAAATTCACATTTTTTTTTTTAGGTTTCATTTTATATTAAATCAGCGACCGCGAATAACGGGAGTTTACTGTATTAAATTAGTTTAGTGAGTCTGATTTATTATTTGTAAGCAGCTGTTTAGAAGAAAAATAATGCCAAGAGAAAAAGGAAACCCCTTCCTTTATATTCCAGCAGTATTCCCATTAATTAATGGAATACTGCTGTTTCTCAAATCTGTTAATGCAGTAACCTTTCGTCAGGAACTGGGTAAAATGTTTTGCTAAAATCCAAATAAGCAATGTTGAAATTACTTTCTACATCCAGCTCATGAATGACTCTGTCAAAATAGTTCTCCCAAGGCCAATGATACCCTCTTAATTAACCTTTATGGTTCAATGCACTCGCTCTCACCACCTCCCTCAAAATTGAGTATGCGCCATCAATTCCAGGAGCTGTGCTTGCCTTTAGGCTTGAAAGTTTTTCTAATAAACATTCATTTTTTTCAGTATTGCTAATTTAATACAGTTCAGCCTCTAAGGCTGAACTGTATTAAATTAGCAATAAGTTCTCACTGTGACCTTTCATCTGTATTCATGTCTAACCATATCATAACTTCCAAATCCCTATACCTGTTAAATTCAAGTGACATCAGCTGGGTTATCTAAGACTTTTTCGCATCCATTATGTTCAATCTCATTTGTTTTCTCCTTTGTATTCATATACATGAAACTCTTTAGCTTCCCCATTCTTTGCTCTTTCCTTGACAGTGATTTCGCATAACCAGCCTTTGCCAATATAACATTTTTCTGTGGTACCTTTACAGATCAACTTGTAGCTGTTATAAACCTCAATACTGTTAACTGCTCCAAACTGTCCCACGCCTTCTTTTTGTATCCTTTTACATCCCAGATTCCAACGTGTGCTGTATTTTCAAAGTTCATGGTTTCTCTGACTATTGTTTTAATGTATTCTAATTAACTCATCCTCTCTCTCTCTACTATCTACCCAGTTGATAGAGGCTGTGTATCTTCTTAAACTGTTACAGTCCCCTTTCCTGGAATTACAGGGCACCTCCGTAGCCAGGTGGGCAGGAGCCACAGTGTGTAGCACACGCTTCTTGATTAGACAGGGTTCGAGCCCGTGAGCCACCAAATAAGGAGGATGCGGAAAGGTCAGGGAATGACCACCACATATTGCCGGAGCAATATGGCCTTAGTTGCTAATGCTCCTAAAAAAAAAAAAACCAAATAACCAAAAAATAACCTGGAATTACACCCCTTGCCTTTACCTTTAATGACTACAACCTCTTTCTTCTTCCAACTAAGGACTGCACAATCACTTCCTACTAATAGTTCTTGTACTGTAAGCTGTATAATTAGGGTATTCATAATAGAATAACACAGAATTGGGACACCTACCTTATAGCGTTGTTATCGGGGGGGGGGGGGGTCATCTCTCTGCAAAAAAATGTGCAGAATTTTGTTTTAATAAAAAAAAAAAAACTTTTTTTTTTCTCCGTTTCTGTTTTCAAAATATAGAATTAGCAAAAACAGAATAAAATTCTTAAATTTGAACAACAAAATTTATGCAATAAATAGGAAAAACTATTTTTTATTAAGATATTTAGCAGAACTCTTCACGGCACTTTATTATTTTTTATTTTATTCTTAAAATTTGCAGTTTAGGTCCCTCAAATTAAATTTTTTTTTTTGATTTTTTGATTTGGTAGTTGTTGGCGCATCGGCTTCTGTGGCCATATTGCACCTCCAAAGGTTTTTGCAGTACTTTGATCCAAGCCCGAGGCGGGAATCGAACCCGCGACCTTTGGGTTGCCAGGCAGGTACTTTACCCACTCGGCTAACCCGGTCGGCCCCTCAAATTAAAACACAGGTAATTGCATTAACTGTAATTATCTCTAACCTATTACGCTCATCAGTCCATTGTATTTCCATTAAAGAAAATATTTGCTCGCAGCTGGCTTTGTGGCCCAGAATTGCAAATAAACATGAACATAATCTAATAAACTCCCCCTTTTGTTCCAGGAATTCAATTTTTTTAAAGTAATCTTGTCCATTTTTCAACACAACTCAGTGTATTCCATTTTTTATTATTTTCGATTTCGTTTATAGCAATTTTTTTTAAACTCCAAACTGAGCATAAAATAAATTTTCATCAAACTTTATTTCAAATGACTCCAAAGAATTTTCTATATCCTCCCATTTTAGAATGTTTTTCATTATTATCCAATTTAAAAACTGGAATTGTTCTAGGGGTTTCACCCAATTTTCTAAATAATTTTTAGCCATCAAATAAAATCTAACATTTCGTTTTTAAACTTATGAACTTTTCAGTTTTCTGTATCACACTGAATAATTTTTCTAGCCTCAAATGGCAGAAATTGATCAGGTATTCTATTATCTAACATCTTAATTGTTTATTCAACAATTATTTTAATCTCTAAATAGTTATGTTTGTTTTTTCAATTTTTAGAACAGTAAGTGCCGGTTATAGTGATCGAATTTGCAAATTGAATTTTGATTCTAATAAGAATCAAAATAAAGATATAAAGCACAAATTTACACTTTATTACCAAAGATTTATTACTAATTTAATGATGCATAAAAATCGGAAAAATATTCCAATTTTTACGTTCCGAACAAAATAAAATTATACTTATGTACATAGCTTAATTAATATACATATAAATTAAACATAACACTTTGTAATATGATTATAATTTAAAATAGTCACTTATTTTAGATTGCTTTAAATTATCACTGCAGTCTATTTATAGATTTTTCAATGTTGTATAACAGTCTATATTCACGATCACTTCCACCAGCTTCTTCCAAAACTCTCCTCAGGATGGCTATAGCCACGAGTTTGCCAGTTTTGTAACTGGAATTCGTTAGGGTTCATCTTCACTTTCCTCCTCCTCCTTGGCGAAATTATAAGTAACAGACTAGGCAATTTCTTCATATGTTAAAAAGCTGTAGCTTGTAGATCACCATCTATGTCCACCCAATCATTAAACTGCTGTTCACCCATGTCTTCAGCCTTTTCAGCGTGATCAGTATCATGACTTAGTTGACCATCATGAATAATTAATCCACATTTATTTGAAACAGTTGCTAATACAGGTTTTGGAAACTTCATTCATTGTCATATGAAGTGCATCTAGAACGGTTATCTGCTTTGTGATATCAGATGATGTTCCCAAACCTTCATCTATAGACTGGATGATTCTTTGCCTCATATCCACTCTATAAAAGGTCTTAAAGGTTTTTATTATTCCCTGGTCGAGAGGTTGAATCAGTGATGTGGTATTTGAAGGTAGAAAAACTAATTCTTTTTTGAAAGTTAACTTTGGATGAGCTAGACAGTTGTCCAAAACCAGTGCACTTTTTTGTTTCTCTTATCTAATTTCAAATCCCATTTACGAAGATAATCCCATTTACGAAGATAATAAAGAAGCTGTCATCCAAGCATTGGTATTATTAGCATATTCAATAGGCAGCTGTTTTACTCCTTTAAAACATCAAGACGATTTACTCTTGCTGATAACTAAGCAAAGATAACTTACCTTGATGATAATTAAACATGTTAAAAGACCTGTAATCCTGTCCTTGATCTTCTTTCCTGCAGACGCAGATGAGTTTTTAAAAATCATGCAGCAGTCTTTACTCATTATAATAGCTGTGTGGTACCATCAAATGCTGGTGGTTTCTCTTTCCGTGGTTCGAATCTCACATTTTTACACCCCCCCCCCCCCTGTTATTTTCTCCCCCTCTCCCTTTTTGGTCCTTGAGGTTGTCACAGACATTCTCTCAGATATACCAGACAAGCTGTACTTGCTGCCTGGGAATCTAAAACACTGATGGGACTGATATTCGGGTGACACTCAAGTCAACTGGACCCAATTTCGGCAAAGTCCAGATGGTCGGTGACAGCCAAATCCTCTGCTTGCACCTTCACGATGGTGGGACTGTTAGTAATCCTGGGTATAACCTCCATGCTCAAGCACATGGTGGGTGACCACCCAGGTGTGAACCAACGTAAGCAGGGGTCGAGGTGTAGCATCCACCACATGGAGCAGTGCTGCCTCTCTGTGTTACCAGGCAGTACTAGTGGTAGATGCCTCTCATCAACCGGTGCAATACCACCACTTTACTTATTGGAGGCTTGAAGTGGCGGAACCCATGTGTAGTCTCCAGAGCTAATTTCCAGTCAACCCTTCCCCATTTCTTCCATCATGCAGTATGATTGATGACGTTTGAGGTTATGATGAACATCGTGACGAGATCCAATCTTCCTTACATGTTGAAGGTACATCTCTAAAACGGTGTTCGCAGGCCGGCCGCTAGTTAGTACATCGGACTGAACCTATTGGTAACTCTCTAGGAGGCTTCTGGATCAGCTAGTGTATAATCTTGCTACCTCTACTCTGCCAGATAGTGACTGGAGAGAGTCCGAGTAGTGTGTATGCGGGGGACATTGTCCAGGCCCCGTTATGTCAAGGATCTGGATATATTCGTACCATGTGTAAGCCATATCCAAAAATTTCATTACTTCATACAGCATGTCCCACCCACTTTTTCTTACTATTGAATACACCATGAATTTTCAAACTAATAGAGTAAGCTTATCTGCAAAAAGATCTAAACCTCCCAAACACTTCCTAATTCATTTCACAAATATACGTAGTCTCAGTTCTAATTTCAATGATGTCCATTTCCACTTGCAGTCTGCCAAACCCCATATACTTTTTCTGACAGAATCTCAGTTATCAGTTGATTCAACTACTGCTCAGTTGCCCAAACTATTCGCTGTATGATTCCTTTCCCTCAAAGGTGGTACTTGTGCATATGTCCGTTCTGATATTCCCTGTCAGAGACTTGTTAAGTGGAATCTCCTCTTTTTGATCTTATCTGGCTCAAAATCTCTCTACCTCATTATGTCACTTTCATCTTTTGTCTCTACAGTTCTCCCAACTCCAGTAATCACTTGGAGCTCTTTGACTTCCTCTCTTTGCAACTTGACTTTCTCCAATCCAACTTTAAATAACAATGAGGTAATTTTCCTTGATTTTAATGTTCACAACTCCAGCTGGCTTCCGTTTTCTAGTCACACCGACCCAGGTGGTCGAGATGCTGAGGCTTTTGCAATTACAAATGACCTTGCACAGATTGTTCATTTACCTACAAGAATACCATACAATCCTAACCATATAGCTAACACGCTTGATCTTTTTCTCACAAACAACCCTTCTAAGTGCATGGTTGAAGTGAGAAGTCCTTTAGGCATCTCAGATCACAACTTGGTGAGTGTCTCTTCTCCAATGGAGCCTTTATCTCATGGCTATTCCCAACCTTGTATTGTTTGGCATTACAAGAATGCAAAATGGGATGACCTGCAAGATTTCTTTTTCTTGGTTGGATTACTGTTTCAAAACTTCTGATGTCAGTGTTTGCTCACATTGTGTCAGTGAAATTATTCTTGCAGGAATGGAATCCTTTATCTCACACTCCACTTTAAAATCTCGTCCTTTATCTAAACCTTGGTTTTCCAATATATGTGCTAAGGCTGTTCAAGGGAAGAACGTTGCATATTGTAATTTGCTTGTTTCTAATTCTTCAATTTCATTTTCTGCCTACACCAAAGCTCGTAACAATTGTAAAGCAGTTATTAAACAGTCCAAACTAGAGTTTGAACAGGCTAAGAGTAGAAAACTTGCTTCTTGCTCTAATGGTAGCCGAGCATTCTGGTCTCTTGCCAAAGCTATTGGCCGCAACTTTTGCCAATCTCTGCTCCCACCTCTGTCCAAACCAGATGGTTCTGTTGTCACTTCAGCCAAGGATAAAGCTGACCTGCTAGCATCCCATTTTTTGACGAATTTTGATGCGAAGAAAGCTCCAGGTCCCCGATGGTATTTCTCTACTTGTTCTCAAAACCTGTGCTCCTGAACTTACTCCTGTTCTTTGCCACCTTTTTTCACTTTCTTATTCCAGAGGTGTTTTTCCTTCTGCTTGTAAATTTGCTCACATCTAGCCAGTTTCTAAAAAGGGTGACAAATCCCTCTCATCCAGTTATTATCCCATTGCAATTACTTCTACTCTTTCTAAAGTAATGGAGTAATCAATTGACCGCCAACTCTTAAACTACCTAGAAACCTTCCGGCTGATCAATGATCGCCAGTATGGTTTCTGTTAGTGTCGATCCACTGGTGATGATATTCTGGCTTATGTTACCCATTTATGGACTAATTCAATGGAAAAGTTCAGTGAAACACAAGCAGTCTTTACATCTCAAAGGCTTTCGATCGTATTTGGCATAAAGGTCTTCTAAACAAGCTTCCATCTTATGGTTTGCCAACTGTTTTTTGTAATTGGTTATCCAGTTTTCTCTCTGATCGTTTACTGAGGGTGATGGTAGATGGCTCTGTCTTCTAACTTCTCCACTAATGCCGGTGTCCCCCAAGGTTCAGTTCTTTCCCCCACTCTTTTCCTCTTGTATATTAATGACCTTCTTCCATTGACTGGAAATCCTATCCATAGTTTTTCCGATGATAGCACATTGCATTCTACTTTCCACTTTGAGAGACCTTGCCCTGCTCAATCAGCTTCAACTTCTCGAAAATCTGCTACCAATTCCTTAAATGCCGATCTTCGGGTAATTCTCCAGTTGGGCAAAAAGACAACTTAGTTGATTTCAATCCTTCTAAAACTCAGTCTTGTCTTATATCCCACAAAAAGGATTCTTCTGCTCCTATGCTTATCTTTGGTGATACTCCGATTTCTAGGCAAAATGATATATCTCTTTTGGGGATTACCCTGACTTCCAATCTCTCTTGGCACAAGCACATTACAAATATTGCTTTCTCTGCATCTAAAAAACTTGGTTTTCTCTTACGCTCTCGCCTTTACTTTTCTTCCAAACAGCTGTTCACTCTGTACAAATCGCAAATCCGCCCTATCATGGAATATTGTTCCCACATCTGGGGGTGTTGCTCCCAAAACCTTTCTCAGGCTTCTTGATTCCGTTCAGAAGAGGGCAGTTAGATTAATTAATGATTCATCTCTAACAGAGTCTCTCCATTCGCTGACTCATAGACGTACTGTTTCTGCTGCATGCCTCTTCTACAGATATTTCAATGGGCACTAGTCTTCTGAATTGGTTTATATAGTCCCGCTCTGTCTCTCTTTCAAAATTGTCGGAATACGTGCCACCACCAGCCAACATCAATTTACTGTCCAACTTCAAACTCACAGAACCAACTTTCTTCATACGCCTTCCTTGTTTATTCATTAACTGCCGTTTTTTGGAACAACCTTCCTTCATACGTATTTCTGAAATTACAGTCTACAGAAGTTCGAGTCCAATGTTAACAAATATCTTCTTTCGTCTTCTCAACCTCCAACCCAAACACGGTACTAAGTACTATAAGTTCTAATACCTCTTATGTTTGCGGTTTACATAAAAAAAAAAAAAAAAAAAAATTTAACTTTCGAAAATTTTAAAATGTGTTGAATGGCAGGCAGTAATGACAACTAGCATGTTTTAGATTGAGAGAGTAATTTTTTATACTGTGTTATCAATGGTAACACAGAATCCCTTTAAACATTCTTGCACAATTACTCAAATTTGTGCTATCTATTCCTGTGTGCAACACTTACATGGAGTGAGTTTTCTCAATTATGAATTTCTACAGGTGAAATTAGTACAATAAAAGCATTGTAAACTTAATATAGGCAACTGCCAAAATAACAGCACCCCAAAGAACAACCCCAGGGGCTAACATCTGGTGAGTATGGGCTCGGCAAACCCAGGGTCCTGAGCTGGATATCATCATTCTTCTCTTTCATGGTGATTCCCTTTCTACTTCTCTCTCTCTCTCTCTCTCTGGGTAACTCAGAAATTTTTTTTTTTTGGCTGGTGCAGCATAAGTCTCAAGCTTCCTTGTAACACATGGCTAATAATAAGTAAGAAAAGATTTTTATAACTACCAATTACACGCGAACTGCTTCTGATCAAGCAGAATTATTATTGCTCTTATATTATTTCTCCCTGATTGGGGTTTCCACCTCCTGGCGGGTATTGCTACCAAGTACACAGGGTGGTTGTTGTTACAGTCTGGTGTTACTGTTGGTCGTGGAACTATCTGACTGTCCTACAAATTATTATTATTATTGCTTGTATATTATTTTCTCCCTGATTGGGAGTACCATGTTGTGACTTGTATTGCTACCAAGTACACAGGGTGGTTTTTGTTATGTCTGGTGTTACTGTTGGTCTGATTGAGCAGAATTATTATTATTAGCCATAAGGAAGCCTGAGGCTTTTGCTGCACCTGCCAAAAAAAAAAAAAAAAATTCTGAGTTACCCAGAAAGAGAGAGTCAGAAGTAGAAGGGAATCACCAAGAAAGAGAAGAGTGATGATATCCAGCTCAGGACCCTGGGTGTGTATGTGCACTCAGTGGCCTAGCCATGGTGGGACAGCAGGTACATTGTACCACCTGATGCCGAAATCCGGTTTTGTGGCGCTTTTTTTTAGAAAGCAAATGGTGCCTGTTTTAAAATTGCAATTGGTACCTTTTTTGTGAATTTACTTGCTGATAAAAAATCCTGGCTGTGCCTCTATGTGTGCTAGACATCCAACATTTTTGATATTGGAATTAACCCAATTTTGGAGTCGAGAAAATATCTTGCATTGGCCTCTTCTGTTGATTCCTCCAAAATTAGCATTTGTATTGTCAGACCCGAATGCAATACACTTTTCTTTGGGAATATTATTTTCCTTCAGAGAAGTAAGAATGTAGTTGGCAATAGTTTCTGATGTCTCATCGGGGGGTAAACAGTTCATCTTAAGAAGTTTAACTTGCATACCATTTTTCTCGTTGAAACAATGCAATAACAATGGAATTACCGACTTTCTCTGATTTATGGTTGTTTGCATCGACGGAAATTCGAAAGAATTCAGCATAATTGATGCTCTGACCAATTATAACTTTAAACATAGATAAAATTAAATTACAAATAAAATACATAAAATCGACTGTAAAATATGATATAATTTAAAATACAATAAATCATATGAATATATTAAAATAATAAAAATATTATACATTAAAAGCGTTAAACCATGCTATTCTAAAACTGAAGCTTTCGGCAGCATCTGTTGCGTTTCTCAACATAAGTAGTGCTGCATCAACAATTCTTTATAAAGTACTAAGCCTTCCCAGCAGACCCAGGGCGTACTATGGTACCTGCACATGCTCCGTTTCCTGTATATCAGCACCGGAAGTGGCTCGGGGCTGTGCGACTTTAAAACGCTCATCCCTATCCAGGATAACGGTCTCAAACATTACATTAATCCTACAACCCTTATCCCTATTCCTTCGGAGATCATAGTCTGAATAGGAATAAGGGTTGTAGGATTAAATGTAATGTTTGAGACCGTTATCCTGGATAAGGATGAGTATTTTAAAGTCGTACAGCCCTGAGCCACTTCCAGTGCTGATATACAGGAAACGGAGCATGCGCAGGTACCATAGTACGCCCTGGGTCTGCTGGGAAGGCTTAGTACTTTATAATGAATTGTTGATGCAGCACTACTTATGTTGAGAAAGGCAACAGATGCTGCCGAAAGCTCCAGTTTTAGAATAGTACGGGTTTAACGCTTTTAATGTATAATATTTTTATTATTTTAATATATTATATTTTGCAGTCGATTTTATTTGTAATTTAATTTTATCTATGTTTAAAGTTATAATTGGTCAGAGTTGGCAGCATCAATTATGCATCAAAAAAGTTGATCAAAAAGGCTTGAGGAGCACAGCACTTCTAAATGACTGATGATGTTTAATTAAATGATACGCCATCATATGTTCAGCAATGGCTACCTTGCATGTTCATTTGAATTTTCTTCATGTTCATTTGAATTCAAAGAAAGAAGTATTCCAATTTGGATGATGATGCAGTTAATATCGAATTGCTGTTGCACAGAGCGAAACGGATACAGAATAAATTATGACAAGTTTAATAATAGGAAAATACATACATATATTAGATTAGATACATACAAAAAAAGCTTTCGGTTGTTTTTGTCAACTTTCCTCAGTCAAACTGACAGTTAAGAGTGGAACATGAGGGCGCGTACTGCCAATTGTGTACATGAACTGCGTGATTAATTGTTGAATGTTGAAGCCTGTGGCTATGATGTGGACATTGCCAGCATTTGTCATTAGTCAGAATTGTTTCGATGATAGGGTGGACCCGACATCCACTGCTCCTGTTGACCAAGGTATTGGAGCATGTGATGTTCAACGACTCCAACCAGCGCATCGCCGATAGTGGCGGGACCTATCCATAATCATGACACTGCAGTGTGGGTTAATGTCGTGATGGGTTGCCCAAACATGTTTGGCAATAGCTGAGTGCTCTACATCCGCTAAGCGGATTGCTCTTTTGTGTTCGGAAAGACGTTTTTCGAGTCGTCTCCTAGTTTCCCCAATGTAGCAGCTAGTACAGTCACGGCAAGAAATATGGTAGACTAAACCACTTTGTAGTAAGGTGGGGACCGGTGTTTTCACTTTAGAGATGAGGGATTGTAACTTCCTGTCTGGGAGTTGTACGCATTTTATCCCATGTGATTTTAGGACCCTATAAACCTGTTGTGATAGGTTTGGATAGTATGGGATAAAGGCGCTCACGGTTGAGTCATTACCTTGGTGTTTTTGTTGGTCGCTACGTGGTCATGTATCTTTAGGTCACACCTGTCAAGGGTATTGATGGGATAGCCACACCTCGTAAGATCTGCCTTGACTTTAGCAATTTCGGTGTGCCTCTCATCTACAGAACTAATGGGTCCAGGCACGAGTTAGCAAGGTTCGTGCAGTGGCAAGAAGATGGCTGCGTACGTGTGCTGACCGGAAGTTGGTAAATTGGCCAGTACACATTGGTTTACGATGGACAGTTGTCTTCAAGCGCATGCCCTCGCGTCGGACAAGGGTATCTAAGTATGGTATGGTGTTGTCCAATTCTAGCTCGATGGTGAATTTTATGAAAGGCAATAGAGAATTGAGGTGGTCTAAGATTCGGTCACCCAAATTTCTGGGGATAACCAAGAACACATCATCCACTTATTACTCATACAGGAATCATTTGTGGCTATTTTCATCTGAGTCATGATATCCTTGGACTAAATATTCAGAGTGAATTTTGTAACAGCCATTATTAAGGTAACAATTAAACTAACAAAATATTATGGTAATTAAAACAATGCTAAAACTTTATCTACTACTGAACTTTAAATTTAATTTTAAATGATAATGAAAAGAATGTAACTTAGTGGAACTAGTTTTAGAAAAGGTAAGGATGTAATTTATAAAATTATAGAAATTAAATTTACAAGGTATTTAAACAAAGTTTAAAAAAAAATTGTCTTCTAATCTCTTAATCCAACCTTCCTTCCTTTGATCCTTTTGAGTATAATCCTGCAGAGCTATCGGCTCCACATCCACTCTCTGTGACTGCCAAAAATCTATAAAAATAAATAAATATTGGACTTTTACCATTTATACAATATAATTTCAATGAGGCCGACTAGCTTATAGGCAGATTACATCAACTTTTTTTTTTATATATATTTATTTTATATTTTAAATCTGGATTAGCCGATTTTTTTGCTGTTAGTTGATAAACACCTTAAATCGACAACATTAACCATCTAACAGATGCACAAAATTTGTGGCACTATAACAGCAGCTGGTATGTGATGCCTTTACTTCATTAATAATGTTTTTTTTTTGGGGGGGGGGGAGCAAGAAATAGTTTAAAATGGGAAACTTTATAAATTTATTCATAATTCTGATTGTATTATATAATGACTGAAAAAACGCCATTAGAAACAACAGTCTTGTTAACAGAAAAAAAAAATTCCCAACCACTGCAGTGAAGCAGGTGAAAATAAAAAAAAGGAAACCAAAATTCTATTTAAGGTTACCACAGTAACAGATATTTCTTCTTCTTTCTTCTTTGGTCCTTAGCTGGCAGCTGGGGGAGGCGGTTGGCCACGCAACCAGTATGCTGCTGCTGTAGGTGCCGCAGGGTTTCGGACTTGCTCTGTGATGTTCTTCCATACCTTACGATCCATGGCATCAGTCCTGACCTGGTTAACGTCGAGACATCGGCTCTTCAAGTCATTTTCCACTTGCTTGGCCCACGTTTTCCTAGGCGCGGTCCGTTGGATGCTCCATTGGGTGGGTCGTTGTCTCCAAAGGAGTGTGGATGGTATTCTGTTCGTGCCCATTCTACGTACGTGGCCAAACCATCTAAGCCTTCGCTTCTGAATTTGATCGGCAATGGTTGGTTGCTGTTGGCATCTGGCGTGGATGGTATCATTAGTGATGCGGTCTTGAAG
This sequence comes from Mastigoproctus giganteus, assembly GCF_048544385.1. Taxonomy (NCBI): domain Eukaryota; kingdom Metazoa; phylum Arthropoda; class Arachnida; order Uropygi; family Thelyphonidae; genus Mastigoproctus; species Mastigoproctus giganteus. The sequence continues at coordinate 85,506,729 of NC_143586.1, read as the reverse complement.
AGAGATGCCCAAGATCTGCCGCAGGCATCGCATTTGGAATACCTCAAGTTTGTTCAAATCTAACTTGAGACAAATCCATGTTTCCGATCCGTAAAGAAGAATGGGCAGGATCAAAGTCCGGAAGAGTCGGATTTTAGTCTTTGTGGAAATGTTGGACCTCTTCCACAGACACCATTTGAGCGAGGCGAACGCAGTGGCTGCCTGTCCAATTCTGCTGTGGATTTCCATGGTGGATGCAACTTTCTTCTCCTGGACCAGCGACCCAAGGTATTTAAAGTCCTGCACTTGCTCGATCTGGACGCCTTCGAGATAGATGGTGGCTTGTGACCCATCTGTTGTCAGGGCCTTCGTCTTACCAGCATTGATCTTCAAACCGTATGGCCGGGCAATGCGGGCAATGTCGTAGAGGATGTCCGTGGCTTCAGCGTCGTTACCGGCAAGGATAGCACTATCATCAGCAAACATTAGGTCAGTCACATAGTGATCCTTGTCATATTGTATGCCCTGTCTGTTTCTGAATGCTTGCCTTATAATGGTGTCGACCACGATGTTGAAAAGCAACGGGGAGGCTACATCCCCTTGGCGGACTCCAGTTTGGATAGTAAATTCCTCAGATAAATCGTTCTGGATGCGCACCTGGCTGGTTAAACCATTGTATGCAGTTTGGAGGAGTGTGATGACTTTTCGAGGTACATGTTCAACCTCTAGTAGTTTCCATAAGGCAGGCCGGTGGACACAGTCGAAAGCAGACTTAAAGTCAATGAAAACAATGACGGTTCGCTGTCCACACCGGATCCTCTCCTCCATCAGCTGACGAATGGCAAAGATTTGATCACAGCATCCTCGCCCGGGTCTAAATCCTGCCTGTTCTTCTCGACTGGTTTGCTCGCGATGGTTTTGCAGTCTTGACTGGATGATCTTCATAAAGACCTTTCCGATGATGGAAAGGAGGCTGATGTCACGGTAGTTCTTGCAGTCCCGGTTATCACCTTTCTTGTGGATCGGTACGATAATGGCTTTCCTCCATGTTACCGAAATTGTTCAGTGCACCAGATGGTTTTGAGGAGCGAGTGTAGTCGGCGAAGCAGTACATCTCCCCCGGCTTTGATCGCTTCTGTGGTGACTTGGTCCACTCCTGGTGCTCTGCCATTCTTCAGGGATTGTATGGCTGCTTTCACTTCTTCTACTGTAGGCTCAACATCAACCATGGAGACCTCGGGGGGGGGGGGGGTCGATCGAGAGTGCTGTTGCTGGCGGTCCCTGAGGTGGGTTGTGATTATACAAAGCTTTGAAGAATTCACTCCACCGTTGCAGGCGTTCGGATGGTGATCGCACGAAGGTCCCATCAGCATTCTTGATGTTGTCACTAGTCAATTTGGTCTTTCCACTCAGACATCTGAGGGTGCGGTACTCGTTCTTGGATGCCGCCACTTCAAGATCGTCTGCCACTTGGTTCCAGTATGCTTCTCTTTCTGCTGTCATTCTTTGTCGGACTTCTCAGTTTAGCTGCCGGTACCGTTCAAAGTCTACCAACTTTGCCTGTTTCCGTTTGTCCACGAGGTCGAGGCACTCGTCTGATATCCATGGTTGCGTTCGACGTCGGGCAGGTGGACATAGGGGCTTGGCACATTCCAGGATGGCATCAGAGATCTGCTTTTCTTCTTCATTTATATCCTCGGGCACGGCCAGCATCTCGAAGCGGTTGGATAGGGCGATCTGATATGCCTGTTTGTTGGCAGCATTCATTAGCTGCCTCCAGTCCAGCTTGGCTGACCGAGATGATCTTTTTGCATGCCGTAATTTGAGCTGCACCTTAGCCCGGATGAGGTAGTGATCAGATCCGCAATCAGGTACCCTCATGGCACGAACGTCCATGAGTGATGAGCGAAATTTGGCATTGATCAAAATATAGTCCAGGATTGCCGAGTCCTTGCCAGATGGATTTCGCCATGTAAGTTGATGTTTTTGAGGGTGCTGGAAATGGCTGTTTCCAATGATCAGGTTGTTAGATGCGGCAAAGGACAACAAACGTAGTCCGTTGTCATTGATCTTCCCATGGCCAAACTTGCCCATTGTTGTTTCCCAACCAGATCTGTCCACGCCAATGTGAGCATTAAAGTCCCCTGCGAGGATGATCACTTCTGTCTGCGGAATTGAATCCAGCGTATGTTGGAGCTGGTTGAAGTCATTCTTGGTCGGGTCCAGGCTAGTCTCAGTTGGCGCATAGGCGGAGATAATATGGGTCTTGATGGTGCCCTTGACAGTAAGGACTGCCAGGCGGTCCGATATTGGTTGGAAAGTGATCACACTACTGGTGGCCTGAGCATCGACCATAAAGCCCACTCCTGCTTCTCGTTTCTCACCACCAGAGTAGAATAGCATAACCGCTTCGTTAGGTGCTGGTAGTTGGATGATCATCGTTCCAGACCCGGTGAGCCTTAATTCGGATAATGCCGCGATTGATATCTTGCACCTAAGTAGTTCTTGGGCAGTGATTTCCTTTTGTCCAACGTGGTGCCCCGTTCGAACATTCCATTCGCCAATGTTAATTGTCCTTTTCGGCATAGTAAGCTTATTGCTGTGGCCAGTGATCCACTTCACACCAGCACCCTGGGTCCCCAGTGCTGGCGCATCGGCTACCCCGGATGTGGTAACATTGTAAGAACTTGTTCCGAATTTCATGCGATTTCTTGCCTGGTTTCCCGGTTCTGGTCATTTCGGCAGGATTACCACCCTCCTCCTTTCTCAGCCGGGCTTGGGACCGTCCATGGCGGAGTTAAGATATTTCTTAACGTACACAATGCCATAAATAATGTTTTTAGAGTTAAACTTTACCTAATAAAAATTAGTAACCAAATTTCAAGAAATGGATAATGTGTTGAGTGACTACTTCCAGTGAGAATTGTTATTTATATAGCTTTGCTTATAAAAACCAAAAGACGACATCAGCTTAGCTCAGAGGTGAATTAGTGGAAATTTCTGGACTGTCTGTGGATGCTAAAACCATTCAGAGTTTTGTAGCATAAACTGGGGGAAAAAAAGAAAAAAACGTATCTTCTGATGAAAAAGGCAATGTGCTGAAGATCATATCATTTTTGCTTATCAGTGAGACATTTTTTCACACAAGTTATTTAGCTTTTCACATTGTTCACCTTTTCAAAGTGATTTTGAAAAGGTAAGCAGTTTCCTCTGGATGGACTTCAAGTAGTGAAGTCTTTGTGTAGAAAGATGGTGGGGATTCATATATAGTAATTTTACTTTGTGGAATTATCAAGGTTGGAGTGTTATTTGACCGTAATAAATTACCTCCATAAAGTGGGAAACTACATTTTTAAAGATAATTCTGCACCATGTCATTACACAAAGAAATAGATTTGTAAAATTACTCATAAATAAATATTTTTCATATTCAGCATCATGATTTATTTGTTAAAAATAATTTGTTTTTAGTCAACGATTATTTGTAATAGTGAGGAATGATTTCTAGGCAGTTATACAGAAATATTGCAGAATAAAAAGGGTGATCTTTAGAGATGTTCGTACATGTTTGACACCAGGAATTGTCTCTTACATTAAAGATATTATTTCCATCAACTGGCATAATGTGTAATTTTGGCCATTACTCTGTAATGGCCAAAATTTTGCAATGCCAAGTACATTATTTATTTTTGATTGTAAAGTAGAATAATACAGTATTGTCAGTTTTTGTACGTGCATAACTTTAGTTCACTTCCAATGGTTGATATTAGAGTATTTTGTTAAAATATAAGAAGGTTTGGCTGAGGTAGGATAAATTACACTGGTCAACAAAACAAATTTTTTTTTTTTTTTTTTTCATCAAAGATGTAAACACACTTTTCTGAATCAATTTTGCATGCTAATTCCAAATATGTTCTCACCTTTTTTCTAGATAATGTAGTTTTCATCATTCAACAGTTGATAATATCAGTACAAGTTAATTAAGATGATTTCATTACAAAACACATGAGACCAATTACAATTACATTTTTTTATCACCTTATACAATTTAAGCCCAGTATGCATTATATCCATAGTTAAGCTAATAAGTACACATACCATAAAAAAGATATGTACAATTTAAAAGTATTGTGTGAATGATTTCCTTTGGTGCACTTTGGAATGACACAGTATGGCATCCAGCAGCAGTCTGCTGACATGAGATGTGGCAATAATGTTTCTGGACTGGTGTAATATATTGATTTGAGGCCTCACAAAGATTTCCTCTTTAACTTTTATAGAAATGAACTGAACTTTGGAAATTTCTCACTGAAGTAATGAAATCCTCTTAAATTGATCTTACCCACTGTTTTCACAAATCTCTTCATTAGGCCAAGTTTAATGTGGAGAGATGGAAGGAAAATCTTTGTTGAATCTGCTAATGGAACATACTACATATGGCTCATCCTAGCTGATATGTTCTTCTTTGAAGCCAGTCACATCTGATGTAATGGTCTGTCTGTGGTAGAATGGCTAATGTTATTAGTAGAGTCCCTCAGGGTTATAGACATAGGAAACAGTATTTTGCGAACTCTTCTTGCATGCCCAACATATCAGTGGAATATCACCACAGATATTCCATTGATGAGTTCTATATTATTGAATTGCTTCAGGTAGTGTCTTCGTGTTAGTGTATGTCTCCTTTAGATAAATAGAGTAGGCAGTTTTTATGGATGGGATGGCTTTAAGTTCCCATTATGGATGAGAACAGCTTTTAAACTTTGCTGTAAGGAGTTGATGAAGAGGCATCATTCAGATGTAATATGTGCTTGTGAAAATTCCCTAAAATCTCCCTTAATATGGCAGTAGCAAAGCAGATGGTTTACTGTAATGAATGCTGCCAGAACTTGATTTCTTTTTTTGATAGTGAGACATTTTGATGTTCTTCTTGACCAAGTGTTTCTGCTTTAGTCTCAAGGTGTTAAACTTTATCTTTGGAGGGGACTAGGTCTGTAATGGGGCCATTCAGTTTCCATTTTGTCTTCTAAAGAATCTAATCTCAGTTCATGAAACACCACAAGTGTTGATAAAAAATACCAAACAATAGATAAAACTGAATTTTTATATATAAATCCTTACTGGAAATGTAATTTCCATTACACTTTGCAAGGAGAATTGCATTAAAATGACTTTACTGTGAGAAAAAGCATTATATGTCATCCAGTTTGCAATGGAATTTTCATACATGCAGCAAAAATAGCCTGATACAATGTAAGTCAATTTACAGCTGTTTTAAGCAGTTTGAAAGTAAAGGCCATCTGCAGTGGAAAGGAGTGAGTTCAGTTTACCACTGATGGAATGCATTTAAGAGAAGTGTCTTTCAGCAGAGCCTGAAAAAACCCACTTGCTGTTGTAGCTATGAGTTGAATATGTTTCAGAGTTTGCTGAAACTTTCAATAAAAAGTGGAGGAAGATGATGTGACTGCATGGCTTGTTTTTAGTGGCAAAGCCACTTGTCACTTGAGTAGAAAAGTCAACTGCCACAGCTTTTTTGAGTGCATGGCACTGAAGGCCCTAACCACATCATCAGTATAAGTGGTACTCCCCAAAAATAAACATTTTGCACCATTTCACATCAGAAAATTTCTGGTCCTTTTTTAAATTGAGAATAAAATTAATGCAAACATTTAGCATTAACATTAGTAGAGGCATATAATGCAAGGAAGAAAGCTTATTTAACATCACCTAAAAAAAAAAAAAAACCCTTCCTATTTCCCCAATCCATTCACTCCAAAAGTGTGTTTAGTTCAGCCTTGAATTTATTTAATCTGTCAACTTCCACAATGACAGATGGAAGTTTTTTCCAGCAATCAACCACCCTCTGGCTAAAGGCAAATTTCCACACATCTATTCTACAACTGTCTTTCCTCAATTTGCATTTATGCCCCCTCAGGTGCAGAATCTGAGCAAGAGAAGAATCCCATCAGCATTGAGCTTGCTCAAACCATTCAAGGCCTTATACACCTCAATCAGATCACCTCGCAATTTATCTTGAACTTGAAGATTGCTTTCTCAGCAAAATTCTTAAAGTCCGATATGATCATAGGAATCCTAAATTTACAGACTGCAGGGTGATCACCCAAGGCACCACTCGAAGAAACGTTAAATTGCATCTCACAATATTAGCATTAGCATTAGTAGAGGCATATGATGCAAGAAAGCAAGCTTACGCAGCATCAGCCAAAAAAAAAAAAAAAAAAAAAAAAAACCAACACACTTCCATTTCACCCCTCCGTTTCTTCAAAATATCTGTCCAGCTGGGCCTTAAATTTATTTAGGCTATCAACTTCCACAACAAGGGATGGAAGTCTGTTCCACCAACCAACTACCCGCTGGCTAAAGGCAAATTTCCACACACCTATCCTACATCTGTCTTCCCTCAATCTGAATTTATTCCCTCTCAGGTGATTATTCCGAGCAAGAGGAAGAATCCCATCGGCATTGAGCATGCTCAAACCATTCAAGGCTTTATACACCTCTATCAGATCACTCGCGGGTTGCGCCTTCCTAGCCAGGTGGGCAGGAGCAACAGTGCGTAGCACACACTTCTTGATTAGACCGGGGTCCAAGCCCATGAACACAAAATACAGAGAATGCGGAAAGGTCAGCGAATGACCACCGCATATCCCGGAGCAATATGGCCTTAGTGACTAATACTCCAAAAAACCAAATAACAAACAAACAACAAACACTCGCCAGTGCCTAGTCTAAAGACACTGTAATTTGCAAAACTTAAGCCTTTCTTCGTAAGAGCAACCTTTGTTCCATTCACTAATCTTCTTGCCCTTCTCTGTACTCGTACCAGCAGCTCTAAATCCTTGAACTGAAGCCTCCAGAGAGCTGTATACAGTACACAAGGTGTGGCCTGACCATTGCCTTATACAAGGGAATAATCACCTCCTTATCCCTGCTAGAAAAATTCCTGTATATCATTAAAAAGACACCATGAGCTGCTCTTGCAGCCCGTCTGCACTGCTCAGAGAACTTTATATCTGCCTGCACAATAACCCCCAGGTCTTTTTCATTCTCTACCACTGTCAGTGTAGTACCACACAGTTGATACGTTGCTCTGGGGTTGCTGTTTCCCATATGTAGTACTTTACATTTGTCAATGTTAAACTTCATTTGCCACCTCTCAGCCCATCTGCTCAACCTTTGCAGATCCTGTTGCAGCAGCATAGCATCAGCAGTGTCCTTAACAACCCTGCCAACCTTTCTATCGTCTGCAAACTTGGACATTAAACTTGATATACCATCATCAATATCATTTATAAATACAGAAAACAATAATCGACTCAACACTGAACCCTGAGGGACTCTACTAATAACATTAGTCCACGATGAGCAGTGTCCATCAATTATCACTCTGCCTTCTTCCACTCAACCATCCCTTTATCCATAGCAGCAATTTGCCTCCAATGCCACACTGCTCCAATTTGTGCAGCAGTCTTCCATGTGCAACAGTATCAAAAGCCTTTCTCTGATCCAAATATATATTATCAAAGTTATTCCTTGCATCCAGTTCTTTTGTGACTGCATCATAGTATCCTCTCAGATTGGTCAGGCAAGACTTTCCCTTAACAAAACTATGCTGTGTCCGAGCTATAACTGAAGTCTTGTCTAGATGATCCTGAAGTGCTTCTTTAACCAGTGCCTCCATTAATTTTCCTGGAACACCAGTTAAACTTACAGGTCTATAATTACTTGTGTCAACCTTTGATCCTCCTTTGTGAATTGGAGTCACATTTTGCACATCTCCGGTCTATGGGTATCTCCCCTGAGTTCAAAGAAGCTCTCGTAATTATGGCTAAGGGTTTGCTTACTTCCTTTGCTGCCTCCTTTAATATAACTGGATAGATCCCATCCAATCCGGGTGCCTTTTTTATGTTTATCCTCCAACAATTTATCCTCCACTTTCCTCTCAGTTATTACAAAATCATTTAGCTCACTGCCAGTGTTTACTTCACCTCTGGCATTCCCCTTCCTGAATAACTCCTCATGTGTGAATGTAGATGCAAAATACTCGTTTAGTTTGTTAGCCATCTGAGCAGGATCCTCAACTGTTGAACCATCAATATCCAGTGGACCAATCTGATTCATCCCTTTCCTTCTAGAGTTTACATAGGTAAAGAATTCTTTTTTTTTTTTTTTCTTTGCATCCTTTGCCAAGGATTTCTCATCTGCCTTTACCTACCTAATCTCCTTTGTGACTTGGTTACAGACCAGCTTATATCTATCATAGGCTTCCATGTCACCCATTAATTTATATGTATCCCATGCCCCATGCATTTTTCTTCTCTGCCATATGCCTCATTAGTTCATCTGACATCCATTTTGGCCTAAACCTTGAACAATATTTCTTAGTTGGTATGTAAAGCCTAGTAGCTTCCAAGATAAGTTCTTTGAATGCTTCCCATTTTGAATTTGCTGTTGGTAACATCATAAGTTGGTCCCACTGTATAGAATTTAAATACTGTCTCAGACCATTGTAGTCGCCTTTACGAAAGAAATAACCCTTCCTTTACCCCTAATGTTAGTTACCTCTTTGAGTAAATCCCACTCCAGCACACTGTGGTCACTGTCACCTAGTGGTTCATTTATATGCAGATTCTTAATGCATGAAGAATCACTACCTATAATCAGATCAAGAGTATTACTCCCTCTAGTTGCCTCCCGAACATACTGATGTCGAAAACAATCATCCAATCAATCCACAAAAGCCTTGCTAGTGTGTGAGTGACAAACCCACAAATTCCAGTCAATATCTGCGAAATTAAAACCGACATTATAAGACTCTCTGATTTACTGGCCCACTCTATTTCCCTGTACAGTTCTTTATTATACTCATCAGAGTTATTAGGCCTATAGCACACTCCTATTCTCAATTTTGATCTCCCAATGCTTATGTCACACCAAACTGACTCGACACTGCACTGTCCAGCGATGTCGACTGGCTTCACTTCCTTGGATTTTATGTGTTTCTTAACTAATAGCATAACTCCTCCTCCCTTCTTATCCTGTCTGTCCTTTCTGTACACATTGTACTCCCCAAATTCCAGTTCTGCATTCCTTATTCAGTCAGTCCTCGTTTAACACGTGCTTACATTACACGAATTCAATCATACGCGATTTATAATTAGGGTAACAATATCTTATATAATACGAACCGAATTCGCTTATGCACGATTTGCCTTTGTGTTTACAAGAAATGGCAGTCGAACGCAGAATCACCCCCAACCGAACGCAACACAATAGGAATGAAGAGAAGATTCTGAAAATGTATTTATGTTTCTTATATCTGTGAAGGGGAAACGCATTTCACCATAATAACGTAAAAACCCACACAATTCCAGCTATCGGTATTATCGCAAATGCAATTAGATCGAGTTTACTACCAGTTTATAACAGATTCCAACTGGAAATTGTTTTATGGTAGTAACCCCTAAAAATGTGCTTTAGTAAAATGTGAGGTGTTAATAGTGTATCTCTGCCTTTACGGTGTTGTTTATTCAATTGCTACGCAGCTTTGTTTATGTGTATGTATCAAGTGTGCCTCCTCATTTTGTGATTGTGCTTTATTCCCTAAAAATGAGTAAAATACTTAAAAGGTGTGAAAAGGAAGCATCCTGGTTTAGACACTACAAATTCAGAGAGAAAAAGAAAAACGATATCGATAAACAGAGGTGGACTGGGTCAAAAATTCTTACCTGGGAAAATTTATAGTGGCCTCATTCTAGCGTTTATGGCCAAAATCACACCGGTCTCCGGCCCGCTGGGGTTTCCCCAGTAAGGCTTATGGCCAGTCCGCCTCTGTCAATAGAGAGAAAAAATATGAAATTGTGAAACGTGTTGAGCGAAATGAAAGACCATATGATATTGCACGTGCTACAGACCTAAATGAGGAAACGCCGAGAATTACAAAGAATGCAGAGAAAATAAAAACAACTTTCATAGCAGGAACAACTCAAAGTGTAATTAAAATCCATTAGATTAAGACACAAAGAATTGGAAGAGATGGAACGGCTGTCATCTCTTTGGATAGAAAATCAAACAAAAAACAAGTTTGCTTACGATAGAAGCAAAAGCATTAGCAATATTTTATTACGTAATAGTCGTAATAAAATACGTATTTTATTACGATTATTTATCGTGTTTGGTAATGATTTGGTTACAAATGTGTGTTCAATCTTGGGTGGTCGGCACCTAACCCTATTTTTCACTTAGGGCCTGTTGTTCATATTGCACGATTTTGCATTGCACGAGGGTTTCTAGGAACAACTCTCGTGCTGTACAAGGACTGACTGTATCTGTGTGACACCACATCTCTGATATCCCAACAATATCTGCCTTTGATGTTTCGAGCAATACTTCAAATTCATCAAATTTATTTACCAAACTCCTAGCATTGGTGTACATGCAAGTATACATGAACCTGTTCCTATTCTTAGCTATCCTAACACTACCCATGTGTTTACTTGTACCGCAATGACTCCCAGCAGTCTCTGAAATATCCTGCATCTTGTTTTCCAGTCTGCTGCTCACTCCAATAGAAGCAGTGCAAGAATCACTTTCACCTCTGCCAGTGGCTACTGTTAATCTATTAGTCCTTGTATCCCCCCTCAAGCTAGCAGTTTTCCGACCCACCTATCACTGCCTCGATAGCATCAGCAAATATTCTTGCATCCTTTCTATTTAAGTGTATCCCATCCCTTTAGAAGCAGTCTCTCTTGTTAACAAGTACAGACCAGGCTGAAAAAAATTCTGACCTTTGAGCCTTGCACAGCCTTTCCAGGGCTGAATTGATCGACAAAGCTCTCGTCATATACTCCCTCCTATCATGTGGGCAGAATTGCAGACACTTTCAAATTCAATCCTGATTCACTGTTTTTTTTTTCAACAGTGACCTGTACTTGTTAAGTAACTCTGCTGGACTCCTCTTAATATCATTAGTGCCAACCTGTATAACTATATCACATTTTATTCCCTTAAAAGATGTTATCCGCTCTACAACGTCATCAACCTTTGCCCCTGGCAGACATACCCTGGTCCTGTTCCACCTATCCTTTTTACAAAGCAATGTTCCCTGTTTCCCTGACAATAGAGTCACCAACAACTACTAGTTCCTGTGGGACCAGCGCATTCTGCCTTGGTGGTTACCGCTGTGTTGCGTGATGATCAAGTGCAAGCTCTGGCATTGATGTGGGCAGCTGAGAGCTTGATGGGTCCCTCAATTAGATCCTTCGACGGTGGATGCACTCGAGCTGTACAAATGCCTCCAACAGGTCTAAAACTCATGGATTTGCCAACGGTTTGTCGATAAATCACTTCCATATGAGAAGTAACAGTAACAACACGAGTATTATTTTCTCTCTTATGATAAACTGCTACACCACCGGCTTGTTGATCTTCTCATCTGAATTAGCATTAGCCTTATTAGCGTTGCACACGATGTAAGAAAGCAAGCTTATATAGCATCAGCCAAAACAAAAAACAAACACCCTTCTCATTTCACCCATTAACTCGCTCCAAATGCTTGTCTAGTTCTGCCTTGAATCTATTTAAGCTATCAACTTCTACAATGACAGATGGAAGCTTGTTTCAACAATCAACCACCCGCTGGCTAAAGGCAAACTTCTGCACATCTGTCCTATAACTGTCTTTTCTCAATTTGAATTTATGCCCTCTCAGGCAATTATTCCAAGTAAGAGGAAGAATCCCATCAGCATTGAGCATGCTCAAACCATTCAAGGGTTTATACACCTCAATGAGATTACCTCGCAGGTGCCTAGTCTCCAGACACTGTAAATTGCAAAACTTAAGCCTTTCTTCATAAGACCAACCCTTTGTTCCATTCACTAATCGTATTGCCCTTCTCTGCACGCGCTCCAGCAGCTCTACATCCTTCCTAAAATGAGGCCTCCAGACCTGTATACAGTACTCAAGGTGTGACCTTGAGTATTGTATGCAGGTACTGTAGACTCTTGCAGACCATCTGCACTGCTCAGAAAACTTCATATCTGCTTGCACAATTACCCCCAGGTTCTTTTCATTCTCTACCACTGTCAGTGTAGTACCACACAGGTGAAATGTTACTCTGGGGTTACTGCTTCCCATATGCAGTACTTTACATTTGTCAATGTTAAACTGCAGTTACCACCTCTCAGCCCATCTGCTCAACTTTTCTAGATCCTGTTGCAACAATGTACTGTCATTAGTGTCATTAACAACCCTGCCAACCTTTGTATCGTCTGCAAACTTGGACATTAAGCCTGATGTACCATCTTTTTTTTTAGCATTAAATCAGCTCACACCAACCATAAGAATAAGTATTTACTGTAACTGAAATATTTTCATATTAAAATAAAATAAAATAAATATTTACAAAAACTGCTATTATATTAAATTAAATTATATACATGTAAAAACATTAAAACTGTGAAAATCCTTGAGATAAAATACACCAAAATAAACCGGATTAAAAGCGATAAAAACGATAAAAAATCTCTGGAGCTTTCTGAAGCTTCCGCTTCCTTCCTCAGCAGTAACAAAACTTCCTGCAGCACATCCATATATAACAGGCTCACGGTACCTATACACGTGGTGCATGGTCTGAACTGGAAGCGGAAATAGCTCGGGAACGTGTTAAGCAAAACCGTTCATCCGTACTTAGGATGATAGTTTCAAACAGAGGATGCATACGCATACCTCTGTCCCTATTCATAATATTGTGGTCGGATGAACAGATTCGTAGGCTCTCGAGCCATTTACGGTTCCAGAACCCATGCGCTCGATCCACGATAACCGCATCCTCTGGGGAAATTTGATGCTGCTTCTCCCAAAAATGTTCGGCCACAGCAGACTTATTGTAATCAGCGGTTTTTATAGCATTTGCATGCTCCCCCAGACGATCCTTGAGCCGTCGTTTTGTCTCACCCACATAACATTCCCCACAATCCGGGCATTTTATCCTGTATACTACTCCACTACTCAGTTCCTTTGCTATTGGGTCTTTTACCTGAGACAACACTGTGTGCAACCTCCGCCCGGGAAGCTGCACACAGCGTGTTTTATAGCCCCGCAAAACTCTAGCGAGATGCTCAGTAACGCCCGGATAGTAAGGAATGTATGCGGTAGCGACAGGAACAAACGGTTCCTGACGGTTAGACTCTATTCCTCTACTAAATCTGTCTATGATCCTCTGGAGGTATCCGCATTTTCTAAGGTCTGCTGTGACCCGTCTAATTTCACATTCTTTGTCCTCAGAGGTGGTGCAGTGTGACCCTGCTCTATCTAGTAGAGCTTTCACTACACTATTCTTATGCTGCCCAGCTTCTGCTGAACTATAATAGGTGTACTGGCCTCTGCACACAGGTTTTTTAAACACACAAGTTTTTAGCCTAGGGCCTATCCTAGAGACCAGTACATCCAAGAAAGGAAGGGTACCTCCTGTTTCCACCTCTGAGGTAAATTGTATAAATTGGGAGAAGCTATTAAGCCAATGGAGTGCATCATCCTCTCTCCCCTTCTGGACCACGGTAAAGGTATCATCAACATACCTTTTCCATTTCTTTATGGGAAACTGACATCCACTAAAAACCCTGTCCTCTAACTCCTCCATGGCCAGATTGGCCACGATGGCGCTAATAGGAGATCCCATTGCTGTACCGTGAACCTGTTTGTACATAACACCTTGGTACACCATAGTGGTGCTGGCCAGACAAAGTTCCACACCCGAACAAATATCCTCTACGTTTAAAAGCGATCTATTACCCAAAGAGACATCGTTACTCAAAGATTTTCTAACACAATATATTCCATGTTTAATTGGAATGCATGTGAATAGTGACACCACATCTAAAGAAACCATGCTCTCGTTTTCATTTACAGTCAAATCTTTCACAAAATTCACAAATTCTTTACTGTCTTTTATGACATAGTTGGACTGGCCCACTATAGGCAAAATCAATTTAGCCAAATACCCTGACAAAGCATATGTGGGGCTTCCTATAAATGATACAATAGGTCTGAGTGGGACTTCTGTCTTATGAGTTTTTGGAAGTCCATAAAACCTCGGGAGTTGACATCCAATAGCATGTAAGAACCAAAAGGTCTCCCTGGAAATCTTCTCTGCCTTTAACCAATCCTGTACCAGTTTATTAACGCGCCGCTCTAGGCCAACCAACGGGTTCCTCTGAGTAACTTTATACGTATTATTGTTCTGTAAAAGGTCCATTGCTTTTTTGTGATAGTCTTCTTTGTTTAGGACAACCGTCGATCTGCCCTTGTCCGCAGGTAAAACCACAATTCCATCGTCTCTTCTCAGTTCATTCAAGGCTTTTCTTTGACTAAAGTTAAGATTCGGAGCTACTTTCTTTACCTGGCTCAAAATAACGGCAGATTTAACCCAGATCTCATTAGTTATGGCCTCCGGTAGCTTGCTGATGGCCCGTTCAATACCCATTGCTATCTCCGCAATGGGAGGGTTGGGAGGTACAAGCATAAACTTAGGACCTAAATTTAAAACTCCCTCTTGCTCTTCCGTAAGTTGCCTATTACTCAAATTGTAAACAAAATGAGTACTTCTATCGCTACGTTGTACTGTACCTTCTCCCAACAACCTATTAATCTTCATAATCTGCCTCTGTCTATAGGTGTCCGCTATCCTAATAACTTTATCCAAAACTAATCTTCTAACGAGGCCAAATGTCTGGAAGATACACTACTACTAATAACATCCAGGTACATACCTATTTGCCTCCTAGTATCTCTTAACTCCTCATGTAACTTACGGATCCAAATATTCATGATCTTCTTTTGATAACACAAAGTAACCCACTTTAATCGGTCATCCTGAAATGGTGTTTTGACTCTAAAGCCATATGGTATAAGTCCATGCGTTTTGCATCGATGGGCAAACCTTAGGTGCTGCTTCTGTCTGGCCTCTTTTATACAATACTTTTGATATTGTCGGACGTGTTGCACTACAAATTGGCCATAGCTGCTAACGATATCCTGAAAAAGGCCTCTGAGGTTGGGAAAATTCATATTTTAGCATTAAATCAGCTCACACCAACCATAAGAATAAGTATTTACTGTAACTGAAATATTTACATATTAAAATAAAATAAAATAAATATTTACAAAAACTGCTCTTATATTAAATTAAATTATATACATGTAAAAACATTAAAACTGTGATAAAATCCTTGAGATAAAATACACCAAAATAAACCGGATTAAAAGCGATAAAAATCTCTGGAGCTTTCGGAAGCTTCCGCTTCCTTCCTCAGCAGTAACAAAACTTCCTGCAGCACATCCATATATAACAGGCTCACGGTACCTATACACGTGGTGCAGGCGGCGCATGGTCTGAACTGGAAGCGGAAATAGCTCGGGAACGTGTTAAGCAAAACCGTTCATCCGTACTTAGGATGATAGTTTCAAACAGAGGATGCATACGCATACCTCTGTCCCTATTCATAATATTGTGGTCGGATGAACAGATTCGTAGGCTCTCGAGCCATTTACGGTTCCAGAACCCATGCGCTCGATCCACAATAACCGCATCCTCTGGGGAAATTTGATGCTGCTTCTCCCAAAAATGTTCGGCCACAGCAGACTTATTGTAATCAGCGGTTTTTATAGCATTTGCATGCTCCCCCAGACGATCCTTGAGCCGTCGTTTTGTCTCGCCCACATAACATTCCCCACAATCCGGGCATTTTATCCTGTATACTACTCCACTACTCAGTTCCTTTGCTATTGGGTCTTTTACCTGAGACAACACTGTGTGCAACCTCCGCCCGGGAAGCTGCACACAGCGTGTTTTATAGCCCCGCAAAACTCTAGCGAGATGCTCAGTAACGCCCGGATAGTAAGGAATGTATGCGGTAGCGACAGGAACAAACGGTTCCTGACGGTTAGACTCTATTCCTCTACTAAATCTGTCTATGATCCTCTGGGGGTATCCGCATTTTCTAAGGTTTGCTGTGACCCGTCTAATTTGACATTCTTTGTCCTCAGAGGTGGTGCAGTGTGACCCTGCTCTATCTAGTAGCGCTTTCACTACACTATTCTTATGCTGCCCAGCTTCTGCTGAACTATAATGGGTGTACTGGCCTCTGCACACAGGTTTTTTAAACACACAAGTTTTTAGCTTAGGGCCTATCCTAGAGACCAGTACATCCAAGAAAGGAAGGGTACCTCCTGTTTCCACCTCTGAGGTAAATTGGATAAATTGGGAGAAGCTATTAAGCCAATGGAGTGCATCATCCTCTCTCCCCTTCTGGACCACGGTAAAGGTATCATCAACATACCTTTTCCATTTCTTTATGGGAAACTGACATCCACTAAAAACCCTGTCCTCTAACTCCTCCGTGGCCAGATTGGCCACGATGGTGCTAATAGGAGATCCCATGGCTGTACCGTGAACCTGTTTGTACATAACACCTTGGTACACCATAGTGGTGCTGGCCAGACAAAGTTCCACACCCGAACAAATATCCTCTACGTTTAAAAGCGATCTATTACCCAAAGAGACATCATTACTCAAAGATTTTCTAACACAATATATTCCATGTTTCTTTTGATGTGGTGTCACTATTCACATGCATTCCAATTAAACATGGAATATATTGTGTTAGAAAATATTTGAGTAATGATGTCTCTTTGGGTAATAGATCGCTTTTAAACGTAGAGGATATTTGTTCGGGTGTGGAACTTTGTCTGGCCAGCACCACTATGGTGTACCAAGGTGTTATGTACAAACAGGTTCACGGTACAGCCATGGGATCTCCTATTAGTGCCATCGTGGCCAATCTGGCCACGGAGGAGTTAGAGGACAGGGTTTTTAGTGGATGTCAGTTTCCCATAAAGAAATGGAAAAGGTATGTTGATGATACCTTTACCGTGGTCCAGAAGGGGAGAGAGGATGATGCACTCCATTGGCTTAATAGCTTCTCCCAATTTATACAATTTACCTCAGAGGTGGAAACAGGAGGTACCCTTCCTTTCTTGGATGTACTGGTCTCTAGGATAGGCCCTAGGCTAAAAACTTGTGTGTTTAAAAAACCTGTGTGCAGAGGCCAGTACACCTATTATAGTTCAGCAGAAGCTGGGCAGCATAAGAATAGTGTAGTGAAAGCTCTACTAGATAGAGCAGGGTCACACTGCACCACCTCTGAGGACAAAGAATGTGAAATTAGACGGGTCACAGCAGACTTTAGAAAATGCGGATACCCCCAGAGGATCATAGACAGATTTAGTAGAGGAATAGAGTCTAACCGTCAGGAACCGTTTGTTCCTGTCGCTACTGCATACATTCCTTACTATCCGGGCGTTACTGAGCATCTCGCTAGAGTTTTGCAGGGCTATAAAACACGCTGTGTGCAGCTTCCCGGGCAGAGGTTGCACACAGTGTTGTCTCAGGTAAAAGACCCAATAGCAAAGGAACTGAGTATTGGAGTAGTATACAGGATAAAATGCCCGGATTGTGGGGAATGTTATGTGGGCGAGACAAAACGATGGCTCAAGGATCGTCTGGGGGAGCATGCAAATGCTATAAAAACCGCTGATTACAATAAGTCTGCTGTGGCCAAACATTTTTGGGAGAAGCAGCATCAAATTTCCCCAGAGGATGCGGTTATCGTGGATCGAGCGCATGGGTTCTGGAACCGTAAATGGCT
The DNA here is from genome assembly GCF_048544385.1 of Mastigoproctus giganteus. NCBI lineage: Eukaryota > Metazoa > Arthropoda > Arachnida > Uropygi > Thelyphonidae > Mastigoproctus > Mastigoproctus giganteus. The sequence continues at coordinate 85,489,027 of NC_143586.1, read as the reverse complement.
CGAGAGCCTACGAATCTGTTCATCCGACCACAATATTATGAATAGGGACAGAGGTATGCGTATGCATCCTCTGTTTGAAACTATCATCCTAAGTACGGATGAACGGTTTTGCTTAACACGTTCCCGAGCTATTTCCGCTTCCAGTTCAGACCATGCGCCGACTGGACCACGTGTATAGGTACCGTGAGCCTGTTATATATGGACGTGCTGCAGGAAGTTTTATTACTGCTGAGGAAGGAAGCGGAAGCTTCCGAAAGCTCCAGAGATTTTTATCGCTTTTAATCCGGTTTATTTTGGTGTATTTTATCTCAAGGATTTTATCACAGTTTTAATGTTTTTACATGTATATAATTTAATTGAATATAATAGCAGTTTTTGTAAATATTTATTTTATTTTATTTTAATATGTAAATATTTTAGTTACAGTAAATACTTATTCTTATGGTTGGTGTGAGCTGATTTAATGCTAAAATATGAATTTTCCCAACCTCAGAGGCCTTTTTCAGGATACTGATGTACCATCATCAATATCATTAATAAGTACAGAAAACAACAATGGACCCAACACTGAACCCCGGGAGACTCCACTAATAACATTAGTCCACAATGAGCAGTGTCCATTGATTACCACTCTCTGTCTTCTCCCACTCAACCATCCCTTTATCCATAGCAGCAATTTGCCTTCGATGCCACACTGCTACGATTTGTGCATCACTCTTCCATGTGCAACGGTATCAAAAGCCTTTCTAAGATTCAAATATATATCAGAATTATTCTTTGCATCCAGTTCCTTTGTGACCACATCATAGTATCCAATAAAATTGGTCAGTCAAGGCAGTAGTTTTCAGACCCACTGACAAATTTAACGACACAATTGAAGTTAGGTATGCTTACTTCTTTGTTATTTAGCCACGTTTCAGAAAGTAGAAGTTGTTCTTATTTGGTTTTTAGGATCATTAGCAACTAAGGCCATATTGCTCCAGGGATATGCAGTGGTCATTCCCTGACCTTTCCGCATCCTCCGTATTTGGTTGGTCATGGGCTCAAACCCCGGTCTAATCAAGAAGCATGTGCTACACACTGCTGCTCCTGCCCACCTGGCTACGGAAGCACCAGAAAGTAGAAGTAAATTGGATTGTTGTGTGATGGCATCAGTGAGATCGTCGCTGTGAGTGCGTAAACTAACAATTTAACGTTAGAATGGAAAGATCTTGTCATTTGCCTTGATGAACTCATATAAAGTATCTTGCATGGTAAACAGAGGATTACTTGAAAATCTGGTCATTTCAACTTGAAGTACAAGAGTGAATGTAGTGTATCTCGATCTGTGATAAAATTTTCTGATGAACTCGTATAAATTTTCTCCATTTGCAGCAATAATGTAAAGATCATTGATATCGGTAACTCATGATAATGAAACAAACTAGTTTTTCAGACATTTCTCGTATTCATAAACTGCAGAATCAAAAGTACCTCCCTGAGATTTATGGATGGTAATAGCACAAGCTGGTATTATTGGAAAATGATTTTGTTTAGCTGAGATTGTTCTGTTGTTATTCTACGAAACACTCTTACTTCTTCTTGAAATCGGTACAGCTTCTAAATTGATTTCTCTAGCTATAGCAAACTGACGAGCCTTCATTCTAGCAGGTCCCTCAAAGTCGAAGCTGGTTGCTGCAGTATATTCTGTCTAGCCAGTTCAGGAATCAACTGAAAATCCTCAGATAATTCATTTGAACTCAAATCTTCTGGATCAAAATTTTCAGCAAGTTCTTGAATATAATTTCGTGATGACAATGGTCCAGCTTCTTGATGAGAAGTCGATATAGAAGGTTAATTTTGATCAAAATCTTGAAAAGCAGATTTTTATTAAACTCTGAATTTTTTTTTGTTCATTATGTTTTTGAACTCTTTCTTTTGTTGGCATGGGTAGCTTTTTGGTGGCTTTGAAGCTTTTATTCTTGCACGCTTCTCTTGATTTCCCTCAACTGGAGTTTTAGCCATCTTCAAAATATTTTTATAGGTATTTTTACAATTCGGTAGTTAGCGAAATCCATTTGTAGACTAGTATGACATCCTAACCAGAAACTACTGCAAGAAGTTATTGTTTGTTGAAGTGATTGTTTTATTGTTTTTTGCGTTCTTGAATCAAAGCCGTTTATTCTTTAATAAAATCTGCAGATTTTATTAAAGTCTCCATTTTTTTGTTCTCCATGTTTTTGAACTCGTTCCTTTTCAACACAAGAGACTTCTTTGGTGGGTTTGAAGCTTTTATTCTTGCATAAGCTGCTAGATTGGGATAGATTACTGTTAATCTATTAGTCTGTGTATCAGACTAATAGATTAATAGTAGCTGCTGGCAGAGATGAAAGTGATTCTTGCACTGCTTCTTTGGAATGAGCAGCAGCCTGGAAAACAAGATGCAGGGGATTTCAGAGACTGCTGGGAGTCATTGTGGTACAAGTAAATACATGGGCTGTGTTAGGGTAGCTAGGAGTTTGAGAAAAAATTTGATGAATTTGAGGTATTGCTCAAAACATCAAAGGCAGATATTGTGCGGATTTCAGAGAAGTGGTGTCACACAGATATAAGGAATGCAGAACTGGAATTTGGGGAGTACAATGTCTACAGAGGGGATAGACAGGATAGGAAGGGAGGAGGGGTTATGCTATTAGTTAAGAAATACATAAAATCCAAGGAAGTGAAGCCAGTCGACATTGCTGGACAGTGCAGTGTCGAGTCAGTTTGGTGTGACATAAGCATTGGGAGATCAAATTTGAGAGTAGGAGTGTGCTATAGGCCTAATGACTCTGATGAGTATAATAAGAAACTGTACAGGGAAAGAGTGGGCCAGTAAATCAGAGAGTCTTATAATGGGGGATTTTAATGGGATTTTAATTTCCCAGATATTGACTGGAATTTGGGGGCTGGTCACTCACACGCTAGCAAGGCTTTTGTGGATTTATTGGATGATTGTTTTCTACATCAGCATGTTCGGGAGGCAACTAGAGGGACTAATACTATTGATCTGATTATCAGTAGTGATTCTTCATACATTAAGAATCTGCAGAAAAAGGAATCATTAGGTGGCAGTGATCACAGTGTGCTGAAGTGGGATTTACTCAATGAGGTAACTACCATTGGGGGTAAAGGAAGGGTTATTGCTTTCGTAAAGGTGACTACTATGGACTGAGACAGTATTTAAATTCTATACAGTGGGACCAACTGATGATGTTACCAACAGCAAATTCAAAATGGGAAGCATTCAAAGAATTAATCTTGGAAGCTACTAGGCTGTACATACCAACTAAGAAATATTGTTCAAGGTTTAGGCCTAAATGGATGTTAGTTGAACTAATGAGACATGTTGCAGAGAAAAAAATGCATGGGATACATATAAATTAATGGGTGACATGTAAGCCTATGATAGATATATGTTGGTCTGTTACCAAGTCATAAAGGAGATTAGGCAGGCATAGGCAGATTATGAGAAATCTTTCGCAAAGGATGCAACGAAAAAGAGCAAAGAGTTCTTTAGCGTTAGCATTAGTAGAGGCATTTGATGCAAGAAAGCAAGCTTATGCAGCATCAGCCAAAAAAAAAACAAAAAAAAACCCACTTCCACTTCACCCCTCTGTTCGTTCAAAATACCTGTCCAGCTGAGCCTTAAACTTATTTAGGCTGTCAACCTCCACTACAAGGGATGGAAGTCTGTTCCACCACCAACCACCCCGCTGGCTAAAGGCAAATTTCCGCACGTCTATCCTACATCTGTCTTTCCTCAATTTGAATTTATGACCTCTCAGGTGATTTTTCTGAGCTAGAGGAAGAATCCCATCAGCATTGAGCATGCTTAAACCATTCAAGGCTTTATACACCTCTATCAGATCACCTCGCTGGTTCCTAGTCTCCAGACACTGTAATTTGCAAAACTTAAGCCTTTCTTCGTAAGAGCACCCCTTTGTTCCATTCACTAATCTTGTTGCCCTTCTCTGTACTCGTTCCAGCAGCTCTACATCCTTCTTGAAATGACGCCTCCAGATCTGTATACAGTACTCTAGGTGTGGCCTGACCATTGCCTTATACAAGGGAATAATCACCTCCTTATCCCTGCTGGAAAAATTCCTGTATATCATTGACAATACTCCATGAGCTACTCTTGCAGCCCGTCTGCATTGCTCAGAGAACTTCATATCTGCCTGCTCAACCACCCCCAAGTCCCTTTCATTCTCTACCACTGTCAGTGTAGTACCACAGAGTTGATACATTGCTCTGGGGTTGCTGTTTCCCATGTGTAGTACTTTGAGTAGTACTGCTGAGAGGTGGAAAATGAAGTTTAACATTTGTCAATGTTAAACTTCATTTGCCACCTCTCAGCCCATCTGCTCAACCTTTCCAGATCCTGTTGCAGCAGCATAGTGTCAGTAGTGTCCTTGACAACCCTGCCAACCTTTGTATCGTCTGCAAACTTGGACATTAAGCTTGATATACCATCATCAATATCATTTATAAATACAGAAAACAATAATGGACCCAACACTGAGCCCTGAGGGACTCCACTAATAACGTTAGTCCACGATGAGCAGTGTCCATTGATTACCACTCTGTCTTCTCCCCCTCAACCACCCCTTTATCCATAGCACCAATTTGCCTCCAATGTCACACTGCTCCAATTTGTGTAGCAGTCTTCCATGTGCAACAGTATCAAAAGCCTTTCTAAGATCCAAGTATATAATATCAAAGCTATTCCCTGCATCCAGTTCTTTTGTGACTACATCATAGTATCCAATCAAATTGGTCAGGCAAGACTTCCCCTTAACAAAACCATGCTGTGTCTGAGCTATAACTGAAGTCTTGTCTAAATGATCCTGCAGTGCTTCTTTAACCAGTGCCTCCATTAATTTTCCTGGAACAGAAGTTAAGCTCACAGGTCTATAATTACTTGTGTCAGCCTTTGATCCTCCTTTGTGAATTGGGGTCACATTTGCACATTTCCAGTCTATGGGTAACTCCCCTCAGTCCAAGGAAGCTCTCACAATTATGGCTAAGGGTTTGCTTACTTCCTTTGCTGCCTCCTTTAATATAACTGAATAGATCCCATCCACCCCGGGTGCCTTTCTTGTGTTTATCTTCAACAGTTTCTCCTCCACTTTACTCCCAGTTATTTCAAGATTCTGTATCTTACTGCTAGAGTTGAATACACCTCTGGCATTCCCCTCGCTGAATAACTCCTCATGTGTGAATGTCGATGCAAAATATTCATTTAGTTTGTTAGCTCCCTGAGCAGGATCATCAACACTTGACCCATCAATGTCAAGTGCACCAATCTGATTCATCCCCTTCCTTCTAGAGTTTACATAAGTAAAGAACTCTTTTCTGTTTTTCTTTGCATCCCTTGCCAAGGATTTCTCGTAATCTGCCTTCGCCTGCCTAACCTCCTTTGTAACTTGGTTGCATATCAACTTGTATCTATCATAGGCTTCTGTGTCATGTGTTAATTTGTAAGTATCCCATGCATTTTTCTTCTCTGCCATATGCCTCATTAGTTCATCTGACATCCATTTTGGCCTAAACCTTGAACAATATTTCTTAGTTGGTATGTAATTATGTAATAGTAGCTTCCAAGATAAGTTCTTTGAATGCTTCCCATTTTGAATTTGCTGTTGGTAACATCATCAGTTGGTCCCACTGTATAGAATTTAAATACTGTCTCAGTCCATCGTAGTCACATTTACGAAAGCAATAACCCTTCCCCTTACTCCTAATGGTAGTTACCTCTTTGAGTAAATCCCACTTCAGCACACTGTGATCACTGCCACCTAGTGGTTCATTTATCTGCAGATTCTTAATGCATGAAGAATCACCGCTGATAATCAGATCAAGAGTATTACTCCCTCTAGTTGCCTCCCGAACATGCTGATGTAGAAAACAATCATCCAATAAATCCACAAAAGCCCTGCTAGTGTGTGAGTGACCAGCCCCCAAATTACAGTCAATATCTGGGAAATTAAAATCTCCCATTATAAGACTCTCTGATTTACTGGCCCACTCTATTTCCCTGTACAGTTTCTTATTATACTCATCAGAGTCATTAGGCCTATAGCACATTCCTACTCTCAATTTTGATCTCCCAATGCTTATGTCACACCAAATGACTCAACACTGCACTGTCCAGCGATGTCGACTGGCTTCACTTCCTTGGTTTTTATGTGTTTCTTAACTAATAGCATAAACCCCCCCCCTTCCTATCCTGTCTATCCTTTCTGTAGACGTTGTACTCCCCAAATTGCAGTTCTGCATCCCTTATATCTGTGTGACACCACGTCTCTGATATCCCAACAATATCTGCCTTTGATGTTTTGAGAAATACCTCAAATTCATCAAATTTATTTACTAAACTCCTAGCATTGGTGTACACGCAAGTATACCTGCACCTGTTTCTATTCTTAGCTACCCTAACACAACCCATGTGTACCGCAATGGCTCCCAGCAGTCTCTGAAATACCATGCATCTTGTTTTTCAGGCTTCTGCTAACTCTAATAGAAGCAGTGCAAGAATCTCTTTCACCTCTGCCAGTGGCTACTGTCAATCTATCGGTCTTTGTCTCCCCCCTTTACGTATGTAAACTCTAGAAGGAAAGCGATGAATCAGATTGGTCCACTGGATATTGATGGTTCAACTGTTGATGATCCTGCTCAGATGGCTAACAAACTAAATGAATATTTTTCATCTACATTCACATATGAGGAGTTATTCAGGGAGGAGAATGCCAGAGGTGAATTGAACTCTGGCAGTGAGCTAAATAAATTAGGAATAACTGAGAGGAAAGTGGAGGAGAAATTGTTGAGGATAAACATAAAAAAGGCACCCGGATTGGATGGGATCTATCCAGTTATATTAAAGGAGGCAGCAAAGGAAGTAAGCAAACCCTTAGCCATAATTATGAGAGCTTCCTTGGACTCAGAGGAGGTACCCATGGAATGGATATGTGCAAATGTGCCCCAATTCACAAAGGAGGATCAAAGGGTGACAAGTAATTATAAACCTATTAGTTTGACTTCTGTTCCAGGGAAATTAATGGAGGCACTGGTTAAAGAAGCACTCCAGGATCATCTAGACAAGACTTCAGTTATAGCTCGGACACAGCCTGGTTTTGTTAAGGGGAGACGTCTTGTCTGACCAATTTGATTGGATATTATGATGTGGTCACAAAGGAACTGGTTTCAGGGAATAACTTTGATATCATATATTTGGATCTTAGAAAGGCTTTTGATACTGCTGCACATGGAAGACTGCTGCACAAATTGGAGCAGTGTGACATTGGAGGCAAATTGCTGCTATGCATAAAGGGATGGTTGAGTGGGAGAAGACATAGTTGTAATCAATGGACGCTGCTCTTCATGGACTAATGTTATTAGTGGAGTCCCTCAGGGTTCAGTGTTGGGTCCATTGTTGTTTTCTGTATTTATAAGTGATATTGATGATGGTATATCAGGTTTAATGTCCAATTTTGCAGACGATACCAAGGTTGGCAGGGTTGTTAATGACACTAATGACAGTATGCTGCTGCAGTAGGATCTAGAAAAGTTTCACAGATGGGCAGAGAGGTGTCAAATGAAGGGCGCCTCTGTAGCCAGGTGGGAAGGAGCAGCAGTGCGTAGCACATGCTCCTTGATTAGACCGGGGTTCGAGCCCATCACCACCAAATACGGAGGATGCGGAAAGGTCAGGGAATGACCACCGCATATCCCAGAGCAATATGGCCTTAGTTGCTAATGCTCCTAAAAACCAAATAACAAACAAACAACGTGTCAAATGAAGTTTAACATTAACAAATGTAAAGTACTACATATGGGAAGCAGTAACCCCTGAGTAACGTATCAACTGTATGGTATGCACTGACAGTGGTAGAGAATGAAAAGGACCTGGGAGTAATTGTGCTGGCAGATATGAAGTTTTCTGAGCAGTGCAGACGGTCTGCAAAAGTAGCTCATGGTGTCTTGTCAATGATATACAGGAATTTTTCTAGCAGGGATAAGGAGGTGATTATCTCCTTGTATAAGGCAGTGGTCAGGCCACACCTTGAGTACCGCGTACAGGTCTGGAGGCCTCATTTTAGGAAGGATGTAGAGTTGCTAGAATGAATTCAGAGAAGGGCAACAAGACTGGTGAGAAAAAAACAAAGGGGTGCGCTTACGAAGAAAGTCTTAAGTTCTGTAAGTTGCAGCATCTGGAGATTAGGCTCCTTCGAGGTGATCTGATTGAGGTGTATAAGGCCTGGAATGGTTTGAGCAGGCTCAATGCTCATGGGATACCTCCGCTTGCTCAGACTAAGAACCTGAGAGGTCATAAATTCAAACTGAAGAAAGACAGTTGTAGGATAGATGTGCGGAAGTTTGCCTTTAGACAGCGGGTAGTTGATTTGTGGAACAGACTTCCATCTTTTGTTGTGGAAGTCGATAGCCTAAATAAATTTAAGGCTGAGCTGTACAGGTATGTGGAATGAATGGAGAGGTGAAATGGGAGCAGTTTTATTTTTTTGGCTGATACTGCATAAGCTTTGCTTTCTTGCACCGTATACCTCTACTAATGCTAATGCTAATAATATTGCTACTTACTCTACCGAATCAACGTTAGTGACTGAGTTAGCGGCCTTTAGGAAGTGATGTCATTTCTGTATCTTAGTATGAACTTGCTCTACTGAATCAACTACTCACCCTACCGAATCAACATTAGTGACTGAATTAGAATCGTTAATGCCTTTTAGGAAGTGACATCATATGCGTCATTTTAAATCTAACAGCCACTTAATAGGAAGTGATCTAATTTGTGTCATTTAAAATCTAAATGGTTAGCTTTCTTTGTTACCAATTGTGTCATTTCCATTACAAGAAAATTTCATTATTAATCAATTGCGTAATTTCTGTTACAAAAAAATTTGTTACCAATCGATTTTACTCTAGTGCTGCCATAGATGTTTTCACATAAAAAAAAAATATGCAGTACTTTTTCACATGATTCTCTTTATTCTTTCCTTCCTAATCCTTTGAATTATGAAATAAATATAGAGTAAATTTTTACATGATTCTCTTTATTCTTTCCTTCCTAATCCTTTGAATTATGAAAAAAATATACAGTAAATTTTCACATGATTTTCTCTATTCTTTCCTTCATAATCCTTTGAATTATGAAATGTACCAGATAACTTACTCAAGGGAACTGTCTTAGATAAAAAAAATAATTGAACAAGTTAGTCCATCGCATTGTTATTTGTAGTAAATCACTGAAGTAGGTGAAATGGCATCATTTTTGTTGTATCTCATTGTGAATGCCTTCACAATGAGTTGCCCTGATTTTGCACTCCCTCAAATAAGCAACGCTTCACTAGTCTAGAAGACTAATTTACTTATTCTGGTAGTGCAATATCAGGGTGACTCATGAAGGCATTCACAATATGAGATACAACTATAACAGTTACAACTATAGTTACAGTAATATGAGATATAATTATAACAGTTACAACTATAGTTACAGTAATATGAGATATAATTATAACAGTTACAACTATAGTTACAGTAATATGAGATATAATTATAACAGTTACAACTATAATTACAGTAATATGAGATACAACTATAACAGATACATCTAAGGATGGTAACTGTTATATTCATGAATATCTATTGTTCAAGGTTTAGGCCTAAATGGTTGTCAGATGAACTAATGAGACATGTGGCAGAGAAGAAAAATGCATGGGATACATACAAATTAATGGGTGACATGGAAGCCTATGATAGATATAAGTTGGTCTGTAACCAAGTCACAAAGGAGATTAGGCAGGCAAAGGCAGACTATGAAAAATCCTTGGCAAAGGATGCAAAGAAAAACAGAAAAGAGTTCTTTACATACTTGAACTCGAAAAGGAAAGGGATGAATCAGATTGGTCCACTGGATATTGATGGTTCAACAGTTGAGGATCCTGCTCAGGTGGCTAACAATCTAAACGAGTATTTTGCATCTACATTCACGCATGAGGAGTTATTCAGGAAGGAGAATGATGTAGGTAAAGTAAACATTGGCAGTGAGCTGGATGATTTTGTAATAACTGAGAGGAAAGTGGAGGAGAGATTGTTGAGGATAAACATAAAAAAGGCACCTGGGGTGGATGGGATCTATCCAGTTATATTAAAGGAGGCAGCAAAGGAAGTATGCAAACCCCTAGCCATAATTATGAGAGCTTCTTTGGACTCAGGGGAGGTACCCATAGACTGGAGATGTGCAAATGTAACCCCAATTCACAAAGGAGGATCAAAGGCTGACACAAGTAATTATAGACCTGTTAGTTTAACTTCTGTTCCAGGTAAATTAATGGAGGCACTGGTTAAAGAAGCACTGCAGGATCATCTAGACAAGAATTCAGTTATAGCTCAGACGCAGCATGGTTTTGTTAAGGGCAGGTCTTGCCTGACCAATTTGATTGGATACTATGATGTAGTCACAAAAGAACTGGATGCAGGGAATAACTTTGATATTATATATTTGGATCTTAGAAAGGCTTTTGATACTGTTGCACATGGAAGACTGCTGCACAAATTGGAGCAGTGTGGCATTGGAGGCAAATTGCTGCTATGGATAAGGGGATGGTTGAGTGGCAGAAGACAGAGAGTGGTAATCAATGGACACTGCTCAATGTGGACTAATGTTATTAGTGGAGTTCCTCAAGGTTCAGTGTTGGGTCCGTTGTTGTTTTCGGTGTTTATGAATGATATTGATGATGGGATATCAAGTTTAATGTCCAAGTTTGCAGATGATACAAAGGTTGGCAGGGTCGTTAAGGACAATACTGACGCTATGCTGCTGCAACAGGATCTGGAAAGGTTGAACAGATGGGCTGAGAGGTGGCAAATGAGGTTTAACATCGACAAATGTAAAGTGCTGCATATGGGAAACAGTAACCCCAGAGCAACGTATCAACTCTGCGGTACTACACTGACAGTGGTGGAGAATGAAAAGGACCTGGGGGTAATTGTGCGGGCAGATATGAAGTTCTCTGAGCAGTGCAGACGAGCTGCAAGAGTAGCTCATGGTGTCTTGTCAATGATATACAGGAATTTTTCTAGCAGGGATAAGGAGGTGATTATTCCCTTGTATAAGGCAATGGTAAGGCCACATCTTGAGTACTGTATACAGGTCTGGAGGCCTCATTTCAAGAAGGATGTAGAGCTGCTGGAACGGGTACAGAGAAGGGCAACAAGATTAGTAAATGGAACAAAGGGTTGCTCTTACGAAGAAAGGCTTAAGTTTTGCAAATTACAGAGTTTGGAGACTAGGCACCGGCGAGGTGATCTGATAGTGGTGTATAAGGCTTTGAATGGTTTGAGCATGCTCAATGTCAATGGGATTCTTCATCTTTCTCAGAATAATCAGCTCAGAGGGCATAAATTCAAATTGAGGAAGGACGGATGTCGGATAGATGTGCGGAAATTTGCCTTTGGCCAGCGGGTGGTTGGTTGGTGGAACCGACTTCCATCACTTGTTGTTGAAGTTGATAGCCTAAACAAATTTAAAGCTCAACTTGACAGGTATTTCGAACGAACGGAGGGGTGAAATGGGAGTGGGTTTTTTTTTTTTTTTTTTTTTTGGCTGATGCTGAATAAGCTTGCTTTCTTGCATCATATGCCTCTGCTAATGCTAATGCTAATCTGGTTTTTACCCAGTTTATTATGACCTTCTGCCCAGCTGTGTCCTGAGTATTCAGGCTGATCCTGTTTTTCATCTCATACTGGGAATTAAAAATTTAGAAATATTTTACTGGGATTTCAGCTTTCCTTGTTTTACATTTTATGAACCAGTTTTTTCACTGTTCAGGTTGTCTATAATTTTTTCATCAGCTTTATAGCATCTCACAATTTTACCATGAGGGTTACTACATCCTATGAACTAGGGCTTGCAAACCGGTTAAATCCAGTTTTCATACTGAGTTGTTAAAACCGAAACCGAGCTTCTAAAACCGGATTCTAATATTTTTTTTAGTTAGCCCTTGAATATAGTTTTTTGTTAGGCACATTTTCTTTTGTTTGTTCGTTTGTCTGGATTGTTCAACTGCTTTACGTTTTAAACATGTTTTTTATTTTATTTTATGTTTAGGTACGAATCTCATGGGCAAGTGGCCCAAATCTAGGAGGGGTGCCATTTATCTTCTCACCCGTATCATGGCACAATGCAAGTATACTCTTTTGCGACTGTGTGAGTTGGAGCGATAGCGTAAAAGAAAATGCTCAACATTTCTCCGTTCCATCTATCTTGTTCGCCAGGCAAGTTATGGAACGCACCTTATTGATGGTTACCCACTAGAAACAGATTCGCTGAATATTGCATCAAATTTCAATCTTAGAATGTTTTATTCTTCTTTATTCCTATTAAATTTGCGATCAAATGTTCTCCAAAAAGCAGCTTCACCAAATTTAGTTTTTATGTAATTTTGAAAATACAATAGATTTAATTGGGGGAAAAAAAATTGCAAGTAAATAAATAAAAAATTTCTTTCGTGAAAAATTTGAAACTTGCCTCGTTTAGACTCTTCATTCAGTGCTTGCGGGAGTGACGCATAGTATTGTGCCTTTGTTATCTTCAATATTTTTATTTAAAATTGTCGGTGATATAAATTCCTTCTAATTAATATTTATTACTCTTAACATGTCTAAGATGAAATCAAATGTATGGAATTATTTTGCTCGAAAAAGCAAAGATGAAGCACAATGTTCGAAATGTCAGAAGATAATGAAGTCGTCTGGAGGATCTACAAATCTTTGATGTTGCATTTAAAGAAAATGCGTCAGATTGACATTAAACAAGATAACAGTGAACCTCCCGTAAAAATGGTAAGAACGTTAGAAAACTTTATCGTTAAAAAATCTATAGAAGAAGAGATTTCAAAATTAGCTGCTTTAGATGGATTTTCTTTTAATTCAATTGCCAAGAGTGAGTTTATACAATCAAGCCTTCACCTTCAGAGAAATAAATACGATAAATTACCACCAGCCTGAGTGAATGGAATTAAAAATATGGTTCTGAATTATTATAAAACTAAGAAAGAAGAACTTATTCAACATTTCAAATATTCATTGGTTTTGGGTGCATGGTATTCATTGACTCTAGACGAATATACGTCTATACAAAATAAAAGGTATATGAATATAAATGTGCATTCAAAAGACAATCATTGGTCATTAGGTCTTATTGAGATTAATGGTTCACTTGATAGCAGAAGAACTGAGCAAATTGTGAATGGACACTTGAAGGAATTTGGTTTGAACTTGGATGACGATATTGTTGCCTGCACCACCGATGGAGCAGCAATGATGATTAAGTTTGGCAAGAAAATTACGCCTAATCATCAACAATGTATAGCTCATTGTATACATCTGTCAGTTATAGATGTACTTTATGAAAAAGCAATCAATTATGGTGCCACAGTCTCTGAGTCTCCCAAAGACAATGAAGAAAATGAAAATAATGAAGAAAGTAGTGATGATTGAGCGAAGAAAGACAGCAAGGCATGCTTTATCAAACCGACTTTACCGATGAGCTCATTTTTCTTCAATCCAGTGGCCAATATTGCACAAACTATTAACAAAGTCAGAAAAATTTGCAAGCTTTTTCGAAAATCGCCTACCAAAAATGACATATTACCAAATTTAATGGGAAAGAATATAAACTTATATTAGATTGCAAGACTAGATGGGATAGCACATTCTATATGATTGAGAGATTTTTGAAATCGAAAAATTGCATTCCAAATGCTCTATGTGCAGTACCGTCAACTGAAGCTGTGTCTGACGATGACTGGAAAACACTTGAATTGCTATGTGAAACTTTGCGACCAGTTGAAATGATTCTGAAAGCTATAACCAAATAGCCTTCAGAATCTATTCATCATCAGAAGATACAGACATACTTAAAGCAGAGTCTTCAATAGAATTTCTGCTTGCTAAGCTTGATACAGCAGAAAACCCATTTGCTTTAAAGTTTCACCAAAGCCTTTTGCAGTGTTACAATGCAAGACGAAATTGCCCAACTGTGGCTTTGCTGAGCTGTCTACACAACCCCAAAAAGTTTAGGAAAGAAGATTCAGGTTCAAGAACTTTTGATGTTCCAAGTAAGCAAGTTTTGAAAAAGCATGCTGAAGAGATTATTTCAGCATGCTTTTTCAAATTATCAGAGATTTTAAATTTATCAGAGATTATTTGCGAAATATTCCGAAGGAGTCTTAGCGTTGAATGAAGAAACTGAAAATAAACGAACTGTTCTTTTAGAAGAAAACAAAGACTCGTCTAGTTCCGACGTTGGAGATACACTCATGCGAGAGTATGATAGTGTAATAAAGAGATTAACCGAAGAGCTTCAAAATATCAGAGTGAATTGGAAATCAGGAAAGAATTTAAAATTTTGTAGGCAACTAGCAGTAGAAGTGAAAAGCTAAAGAAAGTTTATAGAGTTTTTAGAAAGTTTATAGTTTTTTATAGTTTATAGAAAGTTTAATAGCTGACTATTAAACCAACAAGTGTCTAATCTGAGAGTGTTTTCGATCACTGGTCTCTTTAACACAAAAATAAGGTCAAGTCTATCAGGGAAAATGCTTAATATACTGTGTTTTTTAAAGATCAGAAAAAAGCTGAGCAATAAATAGTAAATTAATTTCCCCAAGCTGTTTTTTTTTTTCACATTAGTTTTTTTATTTATTATTATAGGGTTTATTATTTTTTTTTTGTTTACTATAAGAGAAGATAGTTTTTATTCAAAGGATTTGAATACAATTTGTAATTTTGTATAATCTCAAGCTGGTTACTTTTTTTGGAGCATTTTAATTTTTTTATTTTTTTTTACTATAAGAGGTGATAGATTTTGTTTAAAAGATTTGATTACGATTTGTACAATCTACCCAAGATAAAATAAATACCTGTGTTATAAGCTTTTAATTATTTTCCCTAAGTCTGAGAAAATCGGTTTTAAAACCGGTTTTAAGAGTAAACTTCGGTTAAACTCGGTTTTGAAATTTCTCGGTTTTATGCAAGCCCTACTATGAACAGAGGGAAGATGCTGACATAAGCTTTAATGTGGCATTTGCACATTGTACAAGGATCAAAACACTCTGTTGATTCATTCCAAACATCTCCCAACTGTGACAAGGTTCACACAAGAACAATAATCTTACAGCAAGCACACAAATAAAATGGAACTATTCAACAGCCAGGATGGCCAAATAGGCCATCCTAGAGTCTTATGTGCAATCTCAGGCTTTTGCTCCTGTTTTGTTATTGATACGATTGTTTATAATATCATAATGATGCAAATAAAATATTAATGATGAAATCGCTATTCCTGACGAAAGTTCTTGATGACATTACAGAAATTAGGATATTTTTCTCTTTGAAAAGGGATGACAGTTTTACTCTCAATAAGAATCACTATAGACTGGTCAAGAAATTTTCTTTAATTGAGAGAATGTTCACCCTCTTGTATAAGCTTTTACCTGAATTTGTAATTTGCTGATACTGATTGTGTAAATTCATCGAAGGATTGAATAGATGCTTCTTGGAACTGAGAGAATGATTTTTATTTTATATTTATTTATTCTTAGCTTATATTACAAAAGAGATTGTGTCCTTACATTCTTGCTGATTTTGTTAAATAAACTGTAGAAAAACAATAAACTTAGCCAGATTAGACAAAAGGACAGTTGAACTTACATACAAAGAATAAACCAAACCTCTAAATAACTAGATGTGACAAAAAGGTCATTTAGGTTAAATTGATAAATTTAATTACCAAGACAATTAATTAATTATCGAAACCATCAAGAGAAAAAAAAAAGTAGAAAAATATCTAAAACTGATGGTAAGTTACAACATGGTGAGTGGTGTAATATAATGGAAGGAAGAAAAATCTAACAGTATAGAAAATATTTCCAACATTCACTTAAATATTAAGTAAATAATTACTGCAACTTCACATTACTTGTTGCATTACTGTTAATTGCAGATGGCTTCGATACAAACTCACATAATTCTTTAATATATATTTTTTAGAAATGTCTTTAAAATATAATGCTTTGTGATTCTAATTGTAGGAATAAAAGTGCCAAGAAAATGGTTTACATCACCTGTATCTCCATCAGACAAGAAGGGGATTGAAGACAGGAGAATATTTTTGGAGCAATATTTACGAGACCTGTGCAGTCGAGAAGCAGTAGCAGGAAGTGCAGAAGTAAGAGAATTTTTGGCACACGAAGGAGATCCTAGACTTGCATATGTTAGAAAAGCACCAGAAATAAATGTACCTGAGAAGTTTAAGGTTAGATATTTTAATTATTTCTGCTGTTGCAATGTTCTCTCTTCCTGATCCCACCATGTTTCATATATTGTTATCAGTATTAGTGGAATGTCAGTTCAACTCTGCCATGTTTCGCTGTGGTAGAAAAACAAAAGAAAGAATGAAAGATACCATTTCAGGTTAAATTAGGAATTCAATTTGAAGGAAATTTGGTTTGGAGTTTGATTTTTTTTTTAAAAATAAGGGAACCATTTAGAGATAGATAACCTGAAATAGTTAAGCAAAGACACCACTGAACTGTTAGCAAGAAGAGGAATTATACAGTCAAAGCTCTGTATAACGACCCCATAGGGAATGAGAAAAATGGTCATTATATCGGAAGGACGTTATATTGATCGTTCATAAAATCAGCAACAAAACAATTAAAAGCTTGAAAATTTAATGTAATGCTACTAGTACAATATATTATAACCTTACTTATAATATGTACTACAGTATTAAACAAGAAAATTATAATTGTAAATTTTGCATTGATTGTAGAGTGCAGTAAGGTTACAATTAAATTGTAAATTTCACTACATAGGTTACATACATGTCAAGACCTAACAAGAGAATTGTTTCATACTTTAAAAATAATCTGTCAAAACACACTGTTTTTAATGGTAGATCATGTTTTAAAAGAGAATCATGAAGGTGCTTGATAGCAGTTATTTCACTTTCGCAGTTTGGTGAATGTGAAAAAATCAATGTACAAGTTCTAATCTTTGATGAGCATCTTTCACTGAAACTTTTTGTTCAACCACAGTAAGTTCCTCATCTTAATCACTACAAATTTCAGAAGATTCCATAACGTCACGTCTGCAATGCGTTCCTCTTCATTCATGCATATCCTGAAACATTCTACTTCTGCATAATCTTTGATGCTCAACTTTTCCTGTAAGTTTAGTATGACGCACACACTCAAATATTTCTTCCCTATCATCGGACTGTTCTTTGCAATTTATAGAGAAGGCATGTGAAACTTCACACATTGCATCATTCAAGGTGGTAAATCCAGCAGGTTTGACACAGTTGGTGGTCACTTTTTCATCAACTTCATCCCATGCTGAAACAGATAAATACGTTGCCTGCAGGATGCCGATTTTTCATTTTTGCTTTCAAGGCATAGCACAATTTTGTTTAATAGAATTCTATGGTAGTTTTTCTTATGATTTTCCTTCCATTCATTTGTAGGGTTAATGTCCATGGCTGCATTTTTGCCACACTTTTTTGAAAGACAGGCCATGACAAGTCTTAAATTTCTGTAACCGTCCATCTGAACTTTAAAATTTTTCAATATCCATTAAATGCACAAATGATTCAGCCTTATCTTTTAAAAGATTACCATCTACAGCAGTGTTTCTCAACCTTTTTTTTGCAGGCTTAAGTTCTGCAAATTGCAGTGGCTGGAGACTAGGCACCTGCGCATTGATCTGATTGAGGTGTATAAGGCCTTGAATGGGTTGAGCATGCTGAATTCTGATGGGATCCTTCCACTTGTTCAGATTATGAATCTAAGGGGGCATAAATTCAAATTAAGAAAGGACAGATGTAGAATAGATGTGCAGAAATTTGTCTTTAGCCAGCGGGTGGAAGTTGATAGGTTGAATGAATTTAAGGAGGAACTGGACAGGCATTTGGAGGGAATGGTGTGATTTTTTTTTTTGGCTGATGCTGCATAAGCTCATACACTTGCTTTCTTGCATCACATTCCACTACTACTACTACTACATTTCCACATTGCACAGAGTACAACACTTCTGGCAACAGAAACGGAGTTTTTTCTTGTGATGACAAGATTATAGACTACAGAAAATGTTTAGAATCACATCACATCTGAGTTCTGGCATTTGTGCCTGCAATAATTGAAGGTAATACCACATCCAAACTGGACAAATATGATTTGGTCTGCTGCTACTGAACTAAACTTAGGTGGATCGAAAAACTGGTAGATTAACAGTAGCTGCTGGCAGAGGTAAAAGTGATTCTTGCACTGCTTCTACTGGAATGAGCAACAGCCTGGAAAACAAGTTGCTGGAGATTTCAGCGACTGCTGGGAGTCACTGTGGAACAAGTAAATACATGGGCTGTGTTAGGGTAGAAAGAATAAGAACAGGTTCATGTATACTTGCGTGTACACCAATGCTAGGAGTTGGTGTACTAAATAAATTTGATGAATTTGAGGTGCTGGTCAAAATCTCAAAGGCAGATATTGTTAGGATATCAGAGACGTGGTGTCTCACAGGTATAAGGAATACAGAATTGGAATTTGTGGAGTACAATGTGTACAGGAAGGATAGACATGATAGGAAGGAAGTAGGGGTTATGCTGTTAGTTAAGAAACACATAAAATCTAAGGAAGTGCATCCATTTGACATGGGTGGACAGTGCAATGTTGAGTCAGTTTGGTGTGACATAACCACTGGGAAAGCAAAATTCAGAATAGGAGCGTGATATAGGTCTAATGACTCTGATGAGTATAAGAAACAACTTTACAGAGAAATAGAGACGGCCAGTAAATAAGATTGTTTTATGATGGGGGATTTTCACTTTCCAGATATTGACAAGAACTTGTGGATTGGTCACTTGCACACTAACAAGGCTTTTGAGAATTTATTGGATGATTGATTTCTACAGCAGCATGTTCGAGAGGCAACCAGAGGGAGTAATACTCTTGATCTGATTATCAGTAGATTCTTCATACATTAAGAATCTGCATATAAAGGAACCACTAGGTGGCAGTGATCACAGTGTGCTGATGTGGGATTTACTCAAAGATGTAACTACCATCAGGGGTAAAGGAAAGGATTTTTGCTTTCTTAAAGGTGACTACAGAGGTCTGAGACAGTATTTAAAGTCTATACAGTGGGACCAACTGCAGATGTTACCAACAGCAAATTCTAAATGGGAAGCATTCAAAGAATTAACAAGACTTTGCAGACCAGTTAGTTTAACTTCTGTTCTGGGGAACGTCAGGGAGTGGTAATCAATGGACACTGCTCTTCATGGACTAATGTTATTAGTGGAGTCCCTTAGGGTTTGGTGTTGGGCCCACTGTTGTTTTGTATATTTATCAATAATATTGATGAAGGTATATCAGGCTAAATGTTGAAGTTTGTAGATAATACAAAGGTTGACAGGGTTGATAATAACCGTAATGACGATAAGCTAATGCAACAGGATTTAGAAAAGTTGAGCAGATAGGCTGAGAGGTGGCGACTGAAGTTTAACATTGACAAATGTAAAGTACTTTATATGGATAGCAGTAACCCCAGAGTAATGTATCAACTGTGTGATACTACACTCAGGGCGGTAGAAAATGAAAAAGATCTGGGAGTGACTGTGCATTCAAATATGAAATTTTCTGAGCAGTGCAGGCAGTCTGCAAGAGCAAGTCATGGGGTATTGTCAGTGATATACAGGAATTTTTCTAACATGGATGTGATTATCCCCTTGTATAAGGCAATGATCAGGCCACACGTTAAGTACTGCGTACAGGTCTGCAGGCCTCATTTTAGAAGGGCAACAAGATTCATGAGGGGAAAGAAAGGCTTAGGTTCTGCAAATTGCAGCAGCTGGAGACTAGGCACCTGCGAGGTGATCTGATTGAGGTGTATGGTTTGAGCAAGCTCAGTGCTGATGGGATTCTTCCTCTTGCCCAGATTTGTTGCCAGAGGGGACATAAAATTCAAATTGAGCAAAGGCAGTTGAATACATTTGCATAAATTTGCCTTTATCCTGCAGGTGGTTGATTATTGGAGCAAACTTTAATCTGTCATCGAAGTTGACAGTTTAAATAACTTCAAGGCAGAACTAGATGGGTGAAATTGGAAATTTTTTTTTTTTTTTTTTGGCAGATGCTATATAAGCTTGCTTTTTTTCATCATATGCCTCTACTAATGCTAATTTTAAAGGCCACTTCAGAAATTTCTGCCAATTCAAGATCCTCTCCATAGATAAGTATGATAGACATACATTCAAAAAAATTCATTTCCTTCAGATCTTTACAGAACAGGGAATTCAACAGGAGCAGAGGTTTTTGAATCTTGTTTAATCTTGTAAAATCTTGTTTTTGAAGTGGATAGCCACTTCAAAAACAAGATTATACACTCCAAAATTTGAGCTTGGTTCCTCCCCAACTTTCCCCACTTCACCTTGAAACACCATTGGGCCTTCCTAGTCAGGATTACATTAGCTCATTGGGTAATAATTTTCCGTTCCACATCAAATTATTCTAGCTCTTGCTAGTATACATAGACATATATTAAGATAATAGTCCTCATAACCTTACTCTGTCTCTTCTTCCAGCCTCTATGGATCATCCATTATTGGTGAGATAGAGAGACAGTTAACGCATGCAGCTTCAGAAAGACAGATTGTCCCTCCCTTTCAATGGATGAAAGAACATGTACAGAGAGCAACCAAAATAGTAATGTTCCTCTCAGTCTCCATCTGTAACTAGCAAAAAAGATTAGTTCCCTCTTCATCACAATTTATGGTATATATTAGTAATGGCAAATGATGCACAAGCAATCTTATATAGCATCAGCCAAAGAGGGGGGTGGGGGGAATCATCCATCTCATCTGCCCATTCTCTCTAATAATTATTTATGTTTAATTATCCTTAAATTTATTCAAACTATCTACCTCACAACACCCAGATAACGGTTTGTTCCAGCTGGTGTTATTGAGATGAGTAGTTTGTATTAGCATCATATATAAATATGACATGTTGATAGTGGTACTTTTCTTTGTATGTTAGTGCTTCATGTACCCACTGAGGAAGAGGAACTTGAAAGATTTGATTGTATTTCATTCTTGTAGTAAATTTAATGTTAGTATAGTTATTTTGACTTGTGAGTAAAATTGTTCAAAGCACAATATAGCATAAAGTGTTTTTCTGGGCTGTTCTTAAAATATAATTCATATTTCAGTATTGAAAACTACTTTAAAGGAAAACTGAAAACTATTTTAAACTACCTTATTGAAAACTAGGGTTTTATTAAATAATATTTAATAGGTAATATTTAAAAAAAGTTTAATAGTGAGTGATTTGGATAGTTTATCCGTATATACTTACACGAATATGCATTTTTTAAATTTATTATTTAATTTTTTTTTGTAGTTATTAGCTAAAGGAGTGAAGGGTGCCATTGATTTAATTCAACGAGCTTTGCCCGATTTTGATTTCCCAGTAAGTGATGAAGGCACAGTAAGGAGAAGTGAAATAAAACAAGAAGTAGATATCATCTATGAAGAAACAAAGGTGATAACATGTTTTAATTGAAAGAATTTCTTATATTCCAATTGTAGATATTACAAAAGTATAAGGTCCATAAATGTGATCATACACCATCATTATATTATGATATACAGTGTGTTCAGTAATTTTTACACTTTAAGAGGTCTTATTCTTTAATTGAAAATATGCAAAATAGTTCATTCATATCAGCATGATTATACATCTGTAGTTAATGAGATAATAGCCACTCCAGATTTTGTGTGTGTGACTGTTAAGCATAATCAGTCAATTGAGTTTTATAGATAGCATTAATTACACCATATATGTGCTTAAAGAAACTATCATTATGTACTTTGTATTGACACAACAAAATTACAATGTGAAATTATTGGTTTCAATTTGAAATTGCTGTTCATTTTATGAGTTGGATAATTAGTTGATATATTATGCTTTTTTCCTTAGAGCAGTGGTACTCTTTGTTATAGAAGGTGGTGGTCTTATGATAACCGCTGCTGATGAAATTCTGTAGTCTTTTGTTCTAAAAAAGAAGTATTGCTGTATTCTACCTAACCAAGTAGAATAGAAAATCTTTTATCAGTTTTCTTGTTGGGACAAATCTTACATAAAGTTATGTTTATATTATGTTTATATATGTATATTTATACATGTATATATGTTATGTTTATACATGTATATATGTTATGTTTATACATGTATATATGTTATGTTTATACATGTATATATGTTATGTTTATACATGTATATATGTTATGTTTATACATGTATATATGTTATGTTTATATATGTATATATGTTATGTTATGTTTATACCTGTATATATGTTATGTTTATATATGTTATGTTATGTTTATATATGTATATATGTTATGTTATGTTTATATATGTATATATGTTATGTTATGTTTATATATGTATATTTTTATTATTTTTTGTTTTTATTGTTTTTATTGTTTTAGAAAGGAAGAATATGGTAGAAGAAAGAGTAGGCTTGTGTTAAAGGGTGGCAATTAGCAGTCCTTGTAATTCAGAAAACGGAAGAAAATATGTTTATTTCTGGTGTTGGGGAGCTCTGCTGGTAAAGAGTAATAGGGGCGACATTAAAGGGAAGGAAAATAAGTGCTTTGAGAGTAAACCTTGTTGTACATAGTACGTACGTACCTTTGATTTTCAAAGGATTTGTTTCTCACCCTGGTAAGCAGCAATATCCTGTTCAATAAGTTAAACAATCAAGTCTTCAAGCAATATTTAAAAAAATATTGTATAAATAAAAATATATTCCAGATGGAATCTACCTTGAGAAAGAGTTGCCTTAATGATTTTGTGAAAACATTATTTGCAAAATTTGTTAAGATATTAGAGAAAACTACATTTGGATGTCCGCTGACAAAATGACAGATGCTTTTGGCCACTATATTTGCACATTTTTTATGTGGAAAATTAGATGCAGAACCATTGCGTTTGTATTTACTTGCTTGTAAGGCCCTCGAAAAAGGGAATTACAGACAACCCCCATATAACACGGTACTTCTACAACCGTACTTCTGCAGTTTCACTCTAACACAGTTGATAAATTGCGGCATTCCACGCATGACACAGTACTTCTATAACACGGTTAGAGAATTTCGGCAGACCTCGCACAATACGGTATTTTTGAGCTTTTGTGAGGTGAAAACCCTGCTATTATTACATTGGATGTAATTTTTCAACATTTCCATTCTTTTTTGTAAATCCTTGCTGTTGATTCGAGTCATTATGCAAAAAAAAATCATTGGGAAATCCCCGTGTTAGGTTCTGTGCTATTGAACTTCTAGAAAAATCTAGATTTCCAAGTTTTATTACTATTGTATAATGTGCCAGGCCATCCAAAAGATCAATGTCATCCAAACTTTGAAGTAATGTTCCTACCACTTAATGCAACTTCTTTAATTCAGCCATTAGATCATGTCATTATATCTACCTTTAAAACTCATTACATCAGAAAATCGTTACAGTGGATTTTGGAAAAAGTTGGTTACAAATCTATTGAAGTGATGGAAGCATGGAAACGTTTTTCACTTGTGGACTGTATCGGCTTAATCATAGCTTTATCTCTCAAAAAAGTAAAACCATCAACATTAAATGCATGTTGGAAAAATGTATGGCTAGAGTTAGTTCATTCAGTAAATATGGTTAAAATCGGCAGAAAATGGAATCGTGTGATAAAAAAAAAAGCTAAACTATTATATTAGGCCACCCGAATATTTAAATTCATCTGCCGTGCATTGTGTATTATGTTTGTAAATTGTGTGTGTGTGTTCTGTGGTCTGTTTGCCTGTTTTGCTGGACAAAAAACCCGAATTTCTGGGGAGAAAACCATGCTATTTACATCTGAGACTGACTAACTCAGCCATGGAGTGAAAAAAGCTCGTTAAAGTTCCTCGTGTCATTGACAGAATTCGAACCCGGGCCTTTTCCACCCCGGGTGGGGAGGATGGTGATACCACTGTGCTATCCATACAGACACAGAATTGTGTGATAGTAGAACTCGCTAAGTGGGTGTGAGGGGAAGGTTTTGATGATATGACTACTGAAACTTGGGTAGCACAGTTGGTAGAATCACCATTCTCCCCCCCCCCCCCAAAAGGGTTGGAGAAGAAGATTTTGAACAAAATCTTCTGATTTTGATTTTGAAGAAGATTTTGAATCCCATTGATGACAGGAGGAATTTTTATGGGTATTTTTCATAACGTGGCTGAGTTAGTTGGTCTCAGGCGAGGGTAGAATGGCTTTTTTTGATCTACCAAAAAAAAAATATATATATGATTACTGAAGACGTTCAAGAATTACTGGTAGAAAAAGAAGCTGGCCAAGCGGATTTGGTGGAAATGGCATCAGAGGTAAACCAAATCAATTCAGAGGATGATAGTGCAGATGAAAATTCTGAACTTCCAAACTTTACACTAAAAAGTATATGGGAAGGAAGGCATAAAGTTAGCCAAGCAATTAGAATCTTATTTTATGATTGTAGATTCTTCGACTGAAAGGAGCCTAAAGTTCAAAAGGGAGCTACAAAAATGCTTAGTTCCATACGATGAAATTTACAAAGATCTGTCAAGCAAAAGCAAACAAACCCAGAATACTGATTTTTTAAAGAGAGCAGAAGATGCACGAAATCAAGAATGGTGAATTTTTGTTAGTTTTGCTAACATTTTGTTAATGGAGTGGTATATTTGTGTTAGCTTTTGGAATGCAACTCCCCTTTTTTTACTGGTTCTTAGTCCCATATAACACTGTTTTGGACTATACAAGATTTTATAGGAACCCAACTACCATGTTATACGAGGGTTACCTGTACTCTACAATAGCAAGGTTTTGTAGTGGATCTTTTCAGTTGTTATGGCTAGAATTAACCCATAGCAAAAGATTGAATTTTTGTTAGTGACATTGCTTCGTATATGGTAAAAGCCACCTCCACGTTACAAGTTTTATATCCAGATCTGATCCATGTTATTTGCTCAACCCATGGCTTACGAATTGGTAGAGGCAATTCTGGAGAATTTTGGCAATTAATAAACTTATTTCTATTATAAAAAAATATTTTGTTAAAAGTGCCTTCGAGAATAGCAACTAACTTACTCTTCTCCCATCTGATCCTGTTCTCACAAGATGGGGAACGTGGTTACAAGCAGCAGCATTTTATGCTAAAAATTTTGATTGTTTAAAAGAATTTGTTGATTCCTTTGATAAATTCAGCAGCTATTGGTAAGGCTAAGGCAATGTCTTCTGATTCTTTGGCTAGAATCTTTAGTAGCATTGGTAGTGCTAAAGCTGTTCAAAAGAAGAACATTACATATCGTAATTGGCTTGTTTCCAATTCTTCAATTTCATTTTCTGCCTACACCAAAGCTCGCAACAATTGTAAAGCAGTTATTAATCAGCCCAAACTAGATTTTGAACAGGCTAAAAGTAGAAAACTTGCTTCTTGCACTAATGGTAGCTGAGCGTTCCAGTCTCTTGCTGAAGCTATTCACTGCAGCTTTAGCATTAGTAGAGGCATATGATGCAACAAAGCATGCTAATGCAGCATCAGCAAAAAAAAATAAAAATAAATAAAAAAACACTCCCATTTCACCCCTCCATTCATTCAAAATACTTGTCCAGCTGAGCCTTAAATTTATTTACGCTATCAACTTCCACAACTAGGGATGGAAGTCTGTTCCACCAACCAACTACCTGCTGGCTAAAGGCAAATTTCCGCACATATATCCTACATCTGTCTTTCCTCAATTTCAATTTATGCCCTCTCAGGTGATTATTCTGAGCAAGACGAAGAATACCATCAGCATTGAGCATACTCAAACCATTCAACACTTTATACACCTCTATAAGATCACCTAGCCAGTGCCCAGTCTCCAGACACTAATTTGCACAACTTAAGCATTTCTTCGTAAGGGCAACCCTTTGTTCTATTCACTAATCTTGTTGCCCTTCTCTATACTTGTTCCAGCAGCTCTACATTCTTGAAATGAAGCCTCCAGACCTGTATACAGTACTCAAGGTGTGGCCTAACCATTGCCTTAAATAAGGGAATAATCACCTCCTTATCCCTGCTAGAAAAATTCCTGTATATCATTGACAAAACACCATGAGCTACTCTTGCAGCCCATCTGCACTGCTCAGAAAAATTTTATATCTGCCTGCACAAATACCCCCAGGTCCTTTACATTCTCTACCACTATCAGTGTAGTACCACAGAGTTGATACATTGCTCTGGGGTTATTGTTTTCCATATGTAGCTTTACATTTGTCAATGTTAAACTTCATTTGCCACCTCTCAACCCATCTACTCAATCTTTCCAGATCCTGTTGCAGCAGCAGCATACTGTCAGTAGTGTCTTAACAACCCTGCCAACCTTTCTTTGGTCTGAAAACTTGCACATTGAGCTTGATATACCATCATCAATATCATTTATAAATACAGAAAACAAAAATGGACCCAACACTGAACCCTGAGGGACTCCACTAATAACATTAGTGTACGATGAGCAGTGTCCATTGATTAACATTCTCTGTCTTCTCCCCCTCAACCATCCCTTTATCCATAGCAGCAATTTGCCTCCAATGCTACTGCTCCAATTTGTGCAGTAGTCTTCCATGTGCAACAGTATCAAAAGCCTTTCTCAGATCCAAATATATAATATCAAAGTTATTCCCTGTTCTTGTGACTGCATCATAGTATCCAATCAAATTGGTCAGGAAAGACTTTCCCTTAACAAAACCATGCTGTGTCTGAGCTATAAATGAAGTCTTGTCTAGACGATCCTGCAGTGCCTCCATTAATTTTCCTGGAACGGAAGTTGAACTCACAGGTCTATAATTACTTGTGTCAGCCTTTGATCCTCCTTTGTGAATTGGAGTCACATTTGCACATCTCCAGTCTATGGGTACCTCCCCTGATTCCAAAGAAGCTCTCGTAATTATGGCTAAGGGTTTGCTTACTTCCTTTGCTGCTTCCTTTAATATAAGTGGATAGATCCCATTCACCCCAGGTGACTTTTTTATGTTTATCCTCAACAATTTCTCCTCCACTTTCCTCTCAGTTATTACAAAATCATCTAGCTCACTGCCAGAGTTTACTTCACCTCTGGCATTCGCCTTCCTGAATAACTCCTCATGTGTGAATGTAGATGCAAAATACTCGTTTAGTTTTTTAGCCAACTGAGCAGGATCATCAACAGTTGAACCATCAATATCCAGTGGACCAATCTGATTCATCGCTTTCCTTCTAGAGTTTACATAGATAAAGAACTCTTTTCTGTTTTTCTTTGCTTCCTTTGCTAAGGATTTCTCATAATCTGCCTTTGTCTGCCTAATCTCCTTTGTGACTTGGTTACAGACCAGCGTATATCTATCATAGGCTTCCATGTCACTCATTAATTTATATGTATCCCATGCATTTTCTTCTCTGCCATGTGTCTCATTAGTTCATCTGACATCCATTTAGGCTTAAACCTTGAACAATATTTCTTAGTTGGTATGTACAGCCTAGTAACTTCCAAGATTAATTCTTTGAATGCTTCCCATTTTGAATTTGCTGTTGGTAACATCATCAGTTTGTAGTAGTAGTAGTAGTAGTAGTAGTAGTGGCACATGATGCAAGAAAGCAAGTGTAGGAGCTTATGCAGCATCAGCCAAAAAAAAAAAAAAAATCATCACACCATTCCCTCCAAATGCCTGTCCAGTTCCTCCTTAAATTTATTTAACCTATCAACTTCCACAACGACAGATGGAAGTTTGTTCCAGCAATTAACCACCCGCTGGCTAAAGGCAAATTTCCGCACATCTATTCTACATCTGTCCTTTCTTAATTTGAACTTATGTCCCCGTAGGTTCGTAATCTGAACAAGTGGAAGGATCCCATCAGAATTCAGCGTGCTCAACCCATTCAAGGCCTTATAGACCTCAATCAGATCACCGCGCAGGTGCCTAGTCTCCAGCCACTGCAGTTTGCAGAACTTAAGCCTCTCTTGGTAAGAGAATCCCTTCATTCCCCTCACCAATCGTGTTGCTCTTCTCTGTACACGCTCAAGCAAATCTACATCCTTCCTAAAATGAGGCCTCCAGACCTGTACGCAGTACTCAAGGCGTGGCCTGACCATTGCCTTATACAGAGGGACAATCACCTCCTTTTCCCTGCTAGCAAAATTCCTATATATCATTGACAAAACCCCATGACCTGCCCTAGCAGCCTGTCTGCATTGCTCAGAAAACTTCATATCTGACTGCACAATTACTCCCAGGTCTTTTTCATTTTCTACCACCTTAAGTGTAGTACCACACAGTTGGTACGTTTCTCTGGGGTTACTTCTACCCATATGCAGTACTTTGCATTTGTCAAGGTTGAACTTCAGTTGCCACTTCTTAGCCCATCTGCCCAAATTATCTAGATCCTGTTGCAGTAGCACACTGCCATTACTGTCATTAACAACCCTGCCAACCTTTGTGTCATCTGCAAACTTCGACATTAAGCCTGATATACCTTCATCAATATCATTGATAAATACACAAAACAACAGTGGACCCAACGCCGAACCCTGTGGGACTCCACTAATAACATTAGTCCATGAAGAGCAGCACCCATTGATTACCACCCTCTGTCTTCTCCCACTTAACCATCCTTTTATCCATTGTAGCAACTTACCCTTAATACCATTCTGCTCCAATTTGTACAGTAGTCTTCCATGCGCAACAGTGTCAAAAGCTTTCCTGAAATCCAAGTATATGATATCAAAATTATTTTTCGCATCCAGTTCCTTTGTGACCACATCATAATAACCAATCCCACTGTATAGAATTTAAATACTGTCTCAGACAAACGTAGTCGCCTTTATGAAAGCAAAAACCCTTCCCTTGACTCCTGATGGTAGTTACCTCTTTGAATTAATCCCACTTCAGCACACTGTGATCACTGCCACCTAATGATTCCTTTTTCTGCAGATTCTTAATGTATGAAGAATCACTACTGATAATCAGATCAATAGTATTAGTCCCTCTAGTTGTCTCCCAAACATGCTGATGTAGAAAACAATCATCCAATAAATCCACAAAAGCCATGCTGGTGTGTGAGTGACCAACCCACAAATTCCAGTTAATATCTGGGAAATTAAAATCCCCCATTATAATACTCTCTGATTTTCTGGCCCACTCTATTTCCCTGTGCAGTTTATTATTATACTCATCAGAGTCATTAGGCCTATAGCACACTCCTACTCTCAATTTTGATCTCCTAATGCTTATGTCACACAAAACTCACTCGACACTGCACTGTCCAGCGATGTTGACTGGCTTCACTTCCTTGGATTTTATGTGTTTCTTAACTAATAGCATAACCTCTCCTCCCTTCCTATCCTGTCTGTCCTTTCTGTATGCATTACTCCCCAAATTCCAGTTCCGCATTTCTTTTATCTGGGTGACACCACGTCTCTGAAATCCCAATAATATCCACCTTTGATGTTTTCAGCAATACCTCAAATTCATCAAATTAATTTACCAATCTCTTAGCATTGGTGTACACACAAATATACATGCACCTGTTCCTATTCTTAGCTACCCTAAGACAACCCATGTGTTTTCTTGTACCGCAATGACTCCTGGCGGTCTTTGAAATATCCTGCATCTTGCTTTCCAGGCGGTTGCTCATTCCAGTAGAAGCAGTGCAAGAATCACTTTCACCTCTGCCAGTGGCTACTGTTAATCTATTAGTCCTTGTATCCCCCTTCAAGCTAGCAGTTTTCCGGTTCACCTAACACTGCCTCGATAGCATCAGCAAATATTCTTGCACCCTTTCAATTTAAGTGTATCTCATCTCTGTAGAAGCATTCTCTCCTGTTAACAAGTATAGACCAGGCTGAAAAACATTCTACCCCTTGAGCCTTGCACAATATTTTCAGGGCGAATTTATCGACAAGGCTCTCATCATATAGTCCCTCCTATCGTGTCTGGGCAGAATTGCAGACACTATTGAATTCAACCTTAATTCACTGCTTTTTTTTTTTTGGAACAATGACCTGTACTTGTTAAGTAATTCCGCCGGTCTCCTACTCTTAATATCATTAGTGCCAACGTGTACAACAATATCACCTTTTGTGCCCTTAAAAGATGATATTCGCTCTACAAACTTTTGACCATCTGTGCTCCCACCTCTGCCAACACCCGATGGTTCTGTTGTCAGTTCAGCCAAGGATAAAGCTGACCTGCTAGCATCCCATTTTTCTTTCAACTCATGTATTAATGATCTTGTTAAAACTCCTCCAACCATTCCCAACACGCTCCATTCAATGCCCCCTGTGGTCTTCCATCAAAAGGATGTCAGAAGGATTTTGACGAATCTTCATGCTAAGAAAGCCCCAGGTCCCAATGGTATTTCTCAACTTGTTCTCAAAACCTGTTCTCCTGAACTTACTCCTGTTCTTTGCCACCTTTTTTCACTTTCTTGTTCTAAGGGTGTTTTTCCTTCTGATTGGAAATTTGCTCATATCCAGCCAGTTCCTAAAAAGGGTGAAAAATCCCTCCCATCCACTTATCGTCCCATTGCAATTACTTCTACTCTTTCTAAAGTAATGGAGAAATCAATTAACCACTAATTCTTTAACTACCTATAAACCTTCTGTCTGATCAATGGTGGCCAGTATGGATTCCATCAGTGTCGATCCACTGGTGATATTGTGTCTTATGTTACCCATTTATAGACAAATTCAATGGAAAAGTTCGGTGAAACATAAGCAGTTGCTCTTATCTCAAAGTCTTTCGATCATGTTTGGCATAAACGTCTTCTAAACAAGCTTCCATCTTATGATTTGCCAACTGATTTTTGGAATTAGTTATCCAGTTTTCTCTCTGATTGCTCACTGAGGGTGATGGTAGATGGCTCTCTGTCTTCTAACTTCCCCACTAATGCTGGTGTCTCCTAAGGTTCAGTTCTTTCTCCTGTTCTTTTCCTCTTGTATATTAATGACCTTCTTCCATTGACTGAAAATCCTATCCATAGTTTTGCCGATGATAGCACATTGCATTCCACTTTCCATTTTGAGAAACCTTGCCCTGCTCAATCAGCTTCAAATTCTTGAATATCCGCTACCAATTCCTTAAATGCCGATCTCCAGATAATTCTGCAGTGGGACAAAGACAACTTAGTTGATTTCAACCCTTCTAAAACTCAGTCTTGTCTTATATCTCGCAAAAAGGATTCTTCTGCTCCTATGCTTATCTTTGGTGACACTCTGATTTCCAGGAAAAATTATATATCTCTTGTGGGGATTACGCTGATTTCTAATCTCTCTTGGCACAAGCACATAAAAAATATTTCTTCCTCTGCATCTAAAAAACATGGTTTTCTCTTTCACTCTTGGCGTTACTTTCCTTCCAAACAGCGATTCACTCTGTACAAATTGCAAATCCGCCCTAGCATGGAATACTGTTCCTACATCTGGGTGGTGCCCCCAAAACCTCTCTAATGCTTCTAAATTCCATTCAGAAGAGGGCAGTTAGGCTAATTAATGACTCCTCTCTAACAGAGTCTCTCCACTCGCTGTCTCATAGACGTTCTGTTTCTGCTGCATGCCTTTTCTACAGATACTTCCATGGGCACTGTTCCTCTGAATTGGCTTCTATAATTCCCGCTTTCTCTTTCAAAACAGTCCGAACACGTGCCGCCACCAGCCAACATCCATTTACTATCCAACTTCAAGCTCACAGAACCAACTTTTCTCATCATCCTCGTTTATTCATTCAACTGCCATTTTCTGGAATAACCTTCCTTCATGCATATTTCCTGAAAATTACAGTCTACAGAAGTTCAAGTCTAATGTCACAAATATCTTCTTTCGTCTTCTCAATCTCCAACCTAAGCACGGTACTAAGTACTATAGGTTCTAATACCTCTTGTGTTTGGGGTTTTCATAAAAAAAAAAAAAAGAAAAAAAGAAATAAAACATTTATTGTTCATCCAGACCCATTTCAGCTGGTTACCTAGTTGTATAGCCAAACTTGAAATGTTTGGACTTTTTTTGAGCAGTGCAATTGGAGAAATGGAATTTTCAACTGTGCCTGGATGCATAGAAGAAGAAATAAGAAGAAAATATAATGTTTTAGAAAAGAACTCAGGATTTCACACTTTAAGGAAAATAGATGAATTCATAAATGGGAAAGGAAATGAACTTCCATTTCAAGTAGAGGCTTCAAAGGCTCACATTTTTAAATGCAGCTCAGTTACTTCTGTAGAAGTAGAAAGGTCATTCTCTGCATATAAAATGATCTTGGATGATAAACGCCACAAGTTTACAGTGGATCACTTTGAAAAGTATATTATTGAATATTGTAACAAAAGTTATTCTGTGTATGAGTTTAAAAGGGAAAACCTTTAAAAAAAGATGTTAAAACTTTTCATAAACAGTGTTATTACTCTAACATGTTGAATACAAGAAATTGTGGTTCATTTAATTGTAATTAACAATTAATAAATGTGAAAATTTTAGTGCATATATATTAGGATTTTGGTGCATATTTTAGTGCACTTTGTATGCATATTTGACCTGTTTTTAAGTGCATGTAATCTGATGTCTACTTATTGTTCAACTTAGCTTAATTTGTTAATAAACATATAGGTCTATGACACCCACTGTTTTAAAACCATTTATCTTCCAAAAAATTCTCCAAAAATTCACAATATAACTAAGTGCTTTGAAGACATTGTGAAGGAGAGAGTAAGTACTGCTCCTTTTTAAGCTATAAAGGAGCAGCACTTCTCTCTTTCACAGTATATTCAAATCACTCACAGTTATATTGTGATTGGAGAATTTTTGTTATACTTCTGTAAGTTTATTACGCATACCTTTTGACCTGCTCCTACATATAATTCAGTAATTTCTCAACTTTATGTAGTGTTGCATCACCCCGCTCCCTGCCCAAACAAGATTTTGATTGCATTCTCCTACTTCACATTGAAACCATGCAAACATTACACTAAATAATTGATAATTATTCAATGTGAAGTTGTTACTGTTGTTCCTAGAATTTTTGGCATATTGACTACTTTGGTCATAATGTAACAGTTCATATGGTCACAAATAGTAACAATATTTTCAATACTTTATTCATTTTTATATTTAAAAATTATTTGAAATTTTTAAAACCATAATTTATTATGATTGTGATAGTTTTATTTTTGATGAGCTAAAGTAAAACAGTAACAGCAATTAGAGTTTCATTCACCGTAAGTAGAGAGTCAGTGAGAATGAGAGTGAATCTAAATACCTGTCTGTAAGCTTCTAATTTGTTACACCATTGAGACTCAATTTTTCTGTCGAAGGACCATATTGGGATTATGCTAAAATCTGTGGGCCATATAAAACATTGTAAAAGTCATAAGTATTTTTTATGAAATTCACTCAATGCCTGTCTCAAAGGACTGATTATCAGGTTAATTGAAATTTACATTATACATAATCTGAAATGTATCCAAAAAATGAAAGGATGCATCCCTTTTGTTAAGCATGTTAGATACTTATGTTATTACATGTGTTTTGTTACCCCCATGAAATAGATATAGAGTTCTGTATAATAGCAAGATTAAAAAAAAAAAAAAAATGGATCACTTGTTAATACATCTCGAAATTGGAGATTATTTGTGTCACAAATTGAATGGTGGTTTGTTTTTTTAAAGAAAGTTTCTGGCCTTATTCCATGCACATACACATCGTGTAATAGCAGAATAGCTACCAATACACAAGACTAGGAGTACACATTCATGATCTTTGAAATGTGAGTGTGTGTGTTCTCTTTAAAGGTAAAGAATGGAGGTTACTTTGAGAGAGAAGAGAGGGGGGGGAAACTAGTTGAAGGAATTTTAGCAGAAACTAGTTGAAAGGCCTAATTTTTTTATATTGTGATTAGTATTAGTAGCAAATTATGCAAGAAAGCAAACTTATACAGCATCGGCCAAAAAAAAAAAAAATCCCATTTCACTCATCCATCCCCTCCAATAGTTTGTCTAGTTCTTCCATGAATTTATTCTAACCATCCACTTCCACAACAATGGATATGAGCTTGTCCCAGCAATAAACCACTGTTGGCTGAAGGCAAACTTCTGCACATATATTCTACACCCATTCTTCCTCAATTTGAATTTATGCCCACTTTGCATAGCATGAGCAAGAGGAAGAATCCCATCAGTGTTGAGTATGCTAAAGCCTTAAACACCTCAGAAAGATCACTTGCAGGTACCTAGTCTCCACACACTGCAGTTTAAAGAACTGAAACCTTTCTTATTAAGAGTAACCCATTTTCCCCCTCACCAATCTCATTGTCCTTCTCTGTACCTGTTCCAGCAGCTCTACATCATTCCTAAAATGAAGCCTTCAGACTAGTATGCAGTACTCAAGATGTGGCCTGACCATTGCCTTATACAATGGGATAATCGCCTCCATATCCCTGCTAGCAAAATTCCTGTATATCATTGACAAAAACCCCATGAGCTGTCCTGGCAGCCTGTCTGCACTGCTCAGAGAACTTCATATCAGACTGTACAATTACCCTACAGGTCCTTTTCATTTTTCACTACTCTGAGTATAGTACCACACAGTTGATATGTTATTCTAGGATTCTTGTTTCCCGTATGCATTTGTCAATGTTGAACTTCAGTTGCCATTTCTCAGCCCATCTGCCTAATTTTTTTAGGTCCTGTTGTAGCATCATACCTTCATTACTGTCATTAACTAACCTTCTAACCTTTGTATCATTTGCAAACTTAGACATTAAGCCTGATATACCTTCATAAATATCATTAATAAATACAGAAAACAAAAATGGGCCCAGCACTGAACCTTGTTGAACTCCACTAACAACTCTCAGTTATCAGTTCACAATGAGCAGTGTACATTGATAACCACTCTGTCTCTTCTCTCACTCAACTATCCACAGCAGTGCCGACCGGGCTAGCCAGGTGGGTAAAGTGCCTGCCTGGCAACCCAAAGGTCGCGGGTTCGAATCCCGCCTCGGGCTTGGATCAAAGTACTGCAAAAACCTTGGGAGGTGCATTATGGCCACAGAAGCTGATGCGCCAACAACTACCAAAAAAAAAAAAAAAAAAAAAAATCCACAGCAGTAACTCTCCCTTAATGCCACACTGCTCTAATTTGTTCAGTAGTCTCTTATGTGCAATAGCATCAAAAGCTTTCCTGAAATCTAAGTATATAATATCAAAATGAAATATTTGCATCCAGTTCCTTTGTCACTACATCATAGTATCCAATAAGATTGGTCAGACAAGATTTGCCCTTAACAAACCCATGCTGTGACTGAAGTATAACTGTACTCCTGTCTAGGTTGCCCTTCATTACTTCTTTAACCAGTGACTCCATTATTTTTCCTTGAACATAAGTTAGGGTAACAGGTCTGTAATTACTCATGTCACACTTTGATCCCCCTTTATGATTTGGGGATAAGTTTGCACATCTCCAATCTACAAGGACCTCCTCTGAATCTAAAGATGTTCTCATAATTATGGCTAACAGTTTTGTTAGCTTCTCTGCTGCCTCCCTTAATATGATTGGATAGATCCCACTACTCCATGTGCCTTTTTTATGTTTAACTTCAACAATTTCTCTTCCACCTTCCTCTCAGTTATCATGAAATCATTCACCTTGCTGTTAGAGCTTGATTAACTTCTGGCATCCCTTTCCCTGAAGAATTCCTCATGTGTTGAATGTAAATGCAAAATGCTTATTCTGCCTGTCAGCAACATGAGCAGGTCCATCAACAGTTAAGAAGAGAATTAAAATGGTGTAATTTTGAATCTAGTGTTTAATTACAGAATCGCAATGTTGTTGATTCTGTAATTAAACACTGGATTTAACTGGTCATTCTGTCTGTTAATTTTCTACGTTATGTTTCTTAAAGTAACATTCAAGTGACCACAATGTTTTAAAGAACAGTAATACTTAGAATGCATAATGCTAATTAGTTGAAGGCAAGCTGCCTGAACATTGCATGAAAATTTCTCAAGTTAGGATGACATAACATAAAACAGAATACAATTAAAAACCAATTATGAAGTATACGTACAGGAGGTAAGATCAATTTTTCTTCTTCAAGCAAAGTGTAACTCATAGGAAAGAAGACAGAAAAAAATTAGTAACTGATTTAATGTAAATAAAAACAGATCAGAGCAGTTTATTAATAAAGTTGTTAGGAAGGTGAGGATGACAACTTTGGGAACTCTAATTTGTTGAACTTATATAATTATTTTTTCTCAAGAAGATTAAGTGTTTAGCTATTTATTTTAAAAACTTCTGGTTTTTTTTTTTTTTTTTCAATTCTAGTTAGACACTGATATGTTAACCAAAACCTTGACCCCCCACCATTCTCTTGTAAACAATAATTCATATATGTGTTATTTCTAATTTTTGGAAGCTGAGTAACATTTTGTTGTGTAGCATGTTCCAATTTCTATTTTAATATTTTAGCAGTTCTACTGCATCTTTTAAATCAGGGAATTTGCTGTTTACTCTCGTGATGTCTTTTTAGGTTGTTTCTTTGACACACTTACTGTTTCTTTACTTTTTTTTTTTTTTTTTGCAAGTTAATGGCAACCTTTTACTTAGCAATCTATGAAGAAATATTTATTTTCTCACCCCTGCAGCCCTGCAGCATTAACTCATTAAGTATACCAAATTAAAAGTTAACTTTTTTTTTTTTTTCCCATGGATACATTTTCATACTGGAAGTTTTAGGGTTATTTTATTCAAATAACTTTGAATAAAAATTTAACTGTGGCATTTAAACTTAATGAGACAATGCTATAGGATTGCAGGGGTGAGATATTTCAGTGCAGAAACTGAAATCAAATTTGTACACTTTTTGATGTTCAATTTTTGATCATGAGGAGATCATTCACCTGTTCAGGAGATGCTATACAATTTAAAAGATAGCAACTTAGACAGAACTATAGGTAGCGATATTTGTTTCTAAGTTGAGGATAAACCCAAGCCTTAGCACTAAGCAGCTGGCATGGTCTTCAGTGGGAACAGAATAATCCCCATGATTGAAAATTGAAAAATGATTAAAGCATATGAATTTATTTAATTTCAACTTCTGTGTCAAAATATCCACCCGAAATCCTGTAGTATCATATTGCATAGCACAACTACCGCCGACCAGGCTAGCCGGGTGGGTAAAGTGCCTGCCTGGCAACCCAAAGGTCGCGGGTTCGATTCCCGCCTCGGGCTTGGATCAAAGTACTGCAAAAACCTTGGGAGGTGCATTATGGCCACAGAAGCCTATGTGCCAACAACTAAAGGTTCGACAGGCAAAGGCAGTTTATGAGAAATCACTAGCAAACAGAGCAAAGAGGGGGGATAAAGAATTCTTCACATATATAAATGCCAAGAAGAGCAGGACAAACCAGATCGGACCTTTATGTAAGGGAAAGGGGATAGTAATAAATACACCAGCTGCCGTTGCAGATGAACTCAACAGTTATTTTGCATCGATATTTACAAATGAAAAGCCTTTTGTGGCAAAGGGAAATTGTGGGAGCGAAGTTAAAAAATATGTAATTAATGATATTGAAATTTCGCAAGATTATTTAATGAAAAAACTTTCGAGCCTACAGACCAGTAAGGCTCCTGGAGTTGATGGAATATACCCTATAATCTTAAGAGAGGCGGCAAGCGAGTGCATTGAACCATTGAGGCTAATTATGCGAGCATCATTAGACTCTGGGGAGATTCCCTTGGATTGGAAAAGTGCAAATGTATCTCCCATACATAAGGGTGGCTCTAAAAGTGAAGTTGGAAATTATCGACCTGTCAGTCTGACTTCAGTAGTAGGGAAAATCATGGAGGCAATGATCAAGGGTGGAATTCAGGATCATTTGGATCGAATTGAAATTCTCAAGGATACTCAGCATGGTTTCGTAAAGGGAAAATCATGTTTAACAAATCTGGTTCGCTATTTCGAAAGGGTCGCTCACGAGCTGGATTTAGGGAATAATTTCGACATTGTTTATTTAGATTTCAGCAAAGCTTTTGACTCAGTCCCACATGAGCGGTTGCTTTATAAGCTGGAACAGGTTGGAATCACTGGGAAAATCCTTAGATGGATAGAAGGATGGCTTCAGGGCAGGAGGCAGAGGGTTGTGATAAATGGCTATTCCTCAGATTGGGTTGATGTAAGAAGTGGGGTTCCCCAAGGATCAGTATTAGGACCACTGTTGTTTTTAATTTTCATAAACGACATTGATGAAGGGATAGAGGGCGTGATGTCTAAATTTGCAGATGATGTTAAAATTGGGAGAGTAGTTAATGATCACTGTCAAGCTGAGCTTCTTCAGAGAGACCTAGATAGACTTCAGGAATGGTCAGAAAAATGGCAGCTGTGCTTTAATCCAACAAAGTGTAAGGTATTACACCTGGGAAACAGTAATCCCAAAAAAACTTATTCACTTGGTGGAGTTCATCTAAAGCCAGTACTGGAGGAAAGGGACTTGGGTGTTACGATACGGTCAGACATGAAATTCTCTGATCATTGTAAACAGGTTGCAAGGAAGGCCCATGGTGTCCTATCAATGATCTATCGAACTTTTGCAAGTAGAGATAGGGACATGATAATCCCATTATATAAGGCTTATGTTAGACCACACTTGGAATACTGTGTTCAAGTATGGAGACCGCACCTGAAGAAAGACATCGAGCTTCTTGAAAGGGTGCAAAGAAGGGTAACTCGCCTGGTGAGATCGGCAAAAGGGCGTCCTTATGAAGAAAGACTTCAAATATGTGGGTTGCAGAGTTTGGAAACTAGACACCTTAGAGGAGATTTGATTGAGGTGTTTAAGGCTCTGAGAGGCATCAGTAAAATGAATGAGGACAAAATTTTCAAGATTATAAATGATGCTAGAACTAGGGGACATAAATTCAAGTTACGGGGGGAAATGTTTAGATTGGATTGCAGGAAGTTCTATTTTAGCCAGCGAGTTATAAATTACTGGAATAAGTTGCCTTCATGGGTGGTAGAGGCCGAGAGTTTGGGGAAATTCAAAGGTCATCTGGATAGTACTTTCAGGTAAGGGAAGCACATAGGATGATAGGTTTAATTTCCTTTTTATTTATTTTTATTTTATTAATTATTATTATTTAGTTATTTATTTTTATTTTTTTGTTTTTATCATTGTTTTGTTCGGATTTATTTTTTTTTATTTATTTTTTATTTTTTTTTTTGGCTGGTGCAGCATAAGCCATAGGCTTTCTTGCACCATGCGGCCGTTACTAATACTAAATACTAAAATACTAACTACCAAAAAAAAAAAGCGCAACTACCATTCAGTTCTCTGGTTTAAAGTTACACAACAGTTGTTATGTGTATAAATATAAGTTTTACTTCCATACGCTTCTTTGCCTCTTCACTTCACTTCACTTCACTTCACTTCAGGAGGGCGCTGACTCTCTTTAAAAATTACAGCTGTGAATTGCAGGTTCCGAAAAAGTGATGTGTTTGCCATTTTATTTACCTAATTGTTGTTTTATATTGTACTTTATAAATAGCCTTATAGTTCTAGTTACGCTGATTATTTTTAATTTAGATTTTAATAAGAGTTTTTGTAGATTACTACTTAATATACATAAAACTGTTGTTTCGTTCGAATATTGCAGCCGTTATTTTTGTATAGAGAGTGGTAGGGAATTCAAATTTTTAATTGTGGTAACTAGGTAGCTCTAACATAAAATTAGATAGTGTAGTATTGACAATTAATTAATTAAATTTATTGATCTTATTAATTTAAAATATTATACCCAGACTAGAGCAGCAAAGCAACAGGCACAAAGTGGCAGGAGTGCTGTGACTCGAGAGAGAACTGAGGGAGGCGATTCTCCAACGCATCACAGCCTAAAAAAATGTGCAACTTGTGAAATGTTTGCCGAACTCTGGAACAGAACATGATCTAGCCAAGGAGGATGTCTTTGTGTGTGTGTGTGTGTGTGTGTGTGCCAGGTGCAGAGAGTGTCTAGAAATTAGGTGTCAACTCAGCATTCTAATGGGATTGTTTGAGAGCTTGAAGTGTAGGGTAGATGTCCTCGAATAAATTAATGAGGGGCCCATCAAGCTCTCAGCTGCCGAACTCAATGCAAGAGCTCACTGTTGTGCATCGGGCAACACAGCGGCAATCTCCAAGGCAGAATGCACAGGTCCCAAAGGAACTAGTTATTGTTGGTGACTCGATTGTCAGGGAGATGGGTAATATATTGTGAAAAAAGAATAGATGGAATAGGACCAGGGTATGTCTGCCAGGGGCAAAAGCAGTGGTGAGCTGCGACTATTTTAACAATGGGCTCGCAGTTTTTCCGACTTTCTACTGAATAAATTTGATCAGTCACAGAAGTGACGTCATCCGCGGCTTGCACTAGAGGCACTTCCCACACTCGCACTACTAGTACTGTGATTATAGGGTGTGGTGCATTTTTCGTGACCGGTATGATATCTCGAGTTAGGGAAAATTTAGGGGGCACAGTTGTGGCTTATTACCCCTTTAATCATGCGTATAAGTAAATGTGTAAAATGTTCCTAGGTCTATCTGAAAAAAAAAAAAAAAAAAACTTAAAAACCTGGTCGTCATGATTCGCCTTATGATGATAACTGGATACGGCGGTGTCTGAAGTTCTAACTTTTTAGAATTTTTGAATAGTATGACGTCACAATCATGCTTCCTGAAGTTACTACTGCAGTAAGTATGATTTTAACAATACAAATATTTGTCAATTTCTTTTTTCGTCTCGCATTTTCGTTACATTCAATTGTTAGGTGCCCCTAACAGTTGTGTAAGTTGCTTCAACTACAAGATTGGTACATCAATCGGTGCTATTTTACAGAGATATTTAGATAAGTTGCACTCGCAAGTATACATCTCTTACTTTGGTTATCATAAATCCATTGTATCTTGTTTCATATTGTTTCATAATAATTTCCAGAAATTATTATGAAAATAATTTCTGGAAATTATTTTCATAATTTCCAGAAATTATGAAAATTTGCAAATGTTCAATAAAATATTTACAATACAAAAGCTCTTTTATTTCATAATCGATATACAAATCAAAATACCTAGAAGAAATGCAAAGGTTCATCACATAAAACCATCTACCATGCGTGCTCTGCACACGTGCCACTTTTTTTACTCTTCTATTTTTTTTTTTAACAACTAGGGAAATGTAATGGATACATTTTTTTCAAGATAAAATTTTAATATTGGGAATGAAAAATAACATGAAATATTTCCCATATCACAAATAACATAAAAACTATCACAAAGTATTCCACAATATAAAAACGAATATTACATAAAAAACAACTTTCTAGAAAAAGTACACAAAAAAATCAGATTACATGAAAAAAAAATTTCCCAAATATTCAAGAAAATTTTATTCTAAAAATTGCCAATTTATTTCTTCATTAATATTTGTTGTCGATTTTCTCTTTGCTCAATAGCTGAGCGATGATTACAAAGGAATGATTTGATGTAACGATCCGGATCAAATTGAAGCAATTTTCCATTTAGATGTATGATCATCATAATCTGCAATGTGTTTAATTGTCAACATTATTCATTCATTCATTCACTAAATAGTATTCATTACACTGAAAGCTTGCTCAGCTTCAGCACTGCTAATGGCAATGGTTTCAAAGATATTTCTGGCTTTCTTAATTGAAAAGGGAATTTCACTCGATTTTAAAGATAAAAACAGTCTTTGACAAAATCTCTTAAATCATTAATTTTTATTTCATATTTTATCAGAAAACTTAAATTTCTTATTTGGTTTTCGCTGTCTTGCCACAGAGACGAAAGTTTTTTCAAATTCACGATTTCGGGTAGCAAATGTTTAAAATTTTTTTCAATGGTATCATTA
Source organism: Mastigoproctus giganteus (assembly GCF_048544385.1). Lineage (NCBI taxonomy): Eukaryota > Metazoa > Arthropoda > Arachnida > Uropygi > Thelyphonidae > Mastigoproctus > Mastigoproctus giganteus. Next base: position 85,446,960 of record NC_143586.1, on the reverse strand, counting down.
TTTTCTTTATTTAATTTAAAATCACCCTGTTCCATTAATAAGCTATCCTTTAAGGATAAAACAATGCATTTAATAACTTGTCACGATGTAATTTTTTTTCCTTTCAATTTTGATTCCTTCAAATTGTTTCCACCTCAACATGCTCTCAATTTTAGCTTCATAATTTCCTTCAGAATTTTTCAAATTAGCAATAGTATTGATAGTTCGAATAATTAATTTATATGCTTTTACCATTGTGATTCTGTAAAGCTTCTGAAAGGTAAGAGAGCTCTTGCAGGATGCGTTGACCATTAGTGCTAAAAGGTTTAAGAAATTCCAAATTTAAAAGTCGATTTAATTATCCCAAATATTTAACTTCTGATTCAAAATTTTTGCACAAAGCAGGATGATTCCTCCAACCTACAATTGCCGTCCACGAGCTAAAAGCTGCTCATTGTGGCCCGAACACACAACCAATATTTATAGTTTCTACATCAAGTTCTTTAGCAATCATCCTTAATTCGCGCTAGTGTTTTGGAGATTGATGATACAGTTTTTTTTTTTTTATTATTATTGCCTGTGTGCCATTATATTTTAGAACATTTTCTACTCAGTGAAAGGCTAGACAAAGTTTCAAAATCTGCCAACATTTCATCTTTGTAAAGTTTATATTATATCTTAATTGCCTCAATCCCGCCCCCCCTCTACGTTGCTACTCTCACTAGTTCTTTGAATACAGTGCAAAAAAAGTCTGAACCACACGGATATTCAGCTACTGTGACCATGTAAACATAGACAGGAGACATTTACTGGAAGGCAAGGATCACTCACTTCTCCCAAAAACATATGACTTCTTGTAGGAGTAAAGGGGAACCACAACACAGGTTGACCAGAGGCTATAATCCATGTCGAGAATCTTCTTAATCCTCTGACTGGCTATGGAAAGCATATTGACTAGCACGACTTCTCGGTATGTGACTGCATAGGTTTTATGGGTAGCCAGGTGGGAAGGAGCAGCAGTGCGTAGCACACGCTTCTTGATTAGACCGGGGTTCGAGCCCGTCACCACCAAATACGGAGGATGCGGAAAGGTCAGGGAATGACCACCGCATATCCCGGAACAATATGGCCTTAGTTGCTAATGCTCCTAAAAACCAAATAACAAACATAACAAACAGGTTTTATGGACACCGCTAACATTGTGAAACAGTAATCCCTTTCACCCTTAATTTGCACTTTCTAATTACCTAAATTGCCTCAATGCCAGAGGTGAGAGTCCCGGCATGTGACTTGTCCCTTAGAAATTGGGGAAAGTCGGACACTCCGTCATCTGTCTACCTGCAGCTTTTTTCAGCACACCGAGCTGAACATTCTGACTTCGTGCCAGTCTACACAGACGGCTCGAAGGCGGAATCATATGTGGGATCCGCTGCTGTCTTTAGAGACAGCACTACATCGGAGCAGATTCCCTCTGAATGCAGCATATTTACTGCAGAGCTGCACGCTGTAAAGTTAGCCTTGGATCACATTATTAAATGCCAATACCAACGGTTCATTTTATATTCAGACTCTCTCAGCGTGTTACAGGCTTTAATATCTGTGAGATATAATTCTCATCCAGTTCTGTCTAGCATTCAGCAGAAGATTCACGTTCTCCATGAACGTGAATATGATATCCGCTTCTGCTGGATTCCTAGCCACATTGGGATTAGGGGAAATGATTTGGCTGACGCCGCAGCCAAATCAGCAATTCCCAATAAAAACCACTGCCTGTTAGTCCCCTATACAGACTACAGGCAAATAATACACGAGAAGATTCACTCCCAATGGCAGGATTCGTGGAATAGGCAGACTGCGAATAAATTATATCGTATAAAGCCCGTAATTGAACCGTGGCAGTCTAGTCTGCGCAGGAATCGTACTGAGGAAGTTGTTCTTGCCCGGACCCGCATAGGACACAGTCATTTAACGCATTCTTTTCTGCTGAGGGCTGATGACCCTCCTATGTGTGTGTCCTGTGGCACAATCTTAACGATCAGACACCTTTTAATTGACTGTCCAGATTTTAGCAGTACCCGTTTTACCGCTTTTAATCATCTGACTGAGCCTTATACACTCAGTCAGATTTTATCCGACAATGACAATGTGTCTGCTGTTTTTAGATTTTTAAAAGCAATAAAGGTTTTTAATCGTATTTAAAATTTATATGTTATTGTTGTTTATTTATGTTTTTAGATCTGGACATGGTGGCCTAATTAATTAGGTCACCGAGATGTTAAATTTTTTAGATATTACCTGGTCTTGGCGCATTATAGCCTTAGTTGCTAGTGCGCCAATAAAACCCAAATCATCATCATCATCAGCCAGAGGTGAGAACATGCATACACAGTTGTCTCTCCTAATCCATTCGTTATATGAAAGTTTTCTTCATTCAACAGAAACTATTTTAAATGTAATTACCAAGGGGAATAAAAAACATATGCTATAAAGAAGTTTGTTAAACAGAGGTCCGACTGTAATTAAATCAAAAATGAAGCGATTTTAAAATACATAACCGATCAATTGCGCCATTAAAATGCTAGGAATGGGGCCCTGCTCGCCCCACCGTAGTTTCAGTTCTGGATACTCAATAATTCAGTATTTCATTTAGGATTTCATTTGTAAAATAAATCTCAACAATGGGCTCTCAAATTTTCAAAAAAAATAACAATGGGCTCTCCCAAGCCCATGCGAGCCCACTATAGCTCACCACTGGGCAAAAATTGATGTTGTGAAACATATATCATCTTTTAAAGGCACAAAGGGTGATATGTTGTGCATGGCACCAATGACATTGAGTAGATCTGCAGATTTACTTAACAAGTACAAGTCAATGTTGCAAAAAAAAAAAAGTCGTGAGTTAGAGTTAAATTTGAAAATGTCTGCAATTCTGCCCAGACATGATAGGAGGGAGTACATTATGAGAGCCTTGTCAATCAATTCGGCCCTGGAGGGAGTGTGAAGGCTCGTGGGGTAGAATTTTTTTCAGCATGGTCTGTGCTTGTTAACAGGAGAGACTGGTTCTACAGATACGGGATACACTTAAATAGAAAGGGTGCAAGAATATTTGCTGATGCTATCGAGGCAGTGTTAGGTGGGTCGGAAAACTGCTAGCTTGGGGACTAATAGATTAACAGTAGCCACTAGCAGAAGTGAAAGTGATTCTTGCACTACTTCTATTAGAATAAACAGCGGCCTGGAGCAAGGGGTGCTGGGGATTTCATGGACTGATGGCAGTCATCATGAAACAGGTGGGTATATGGGATTTGTTATGGTAACTAAGAATAAGAATAGGTGCATGTATACTGATGCTAGAAGTATAGTAAATAAATTTGATGAATTTGAAGTGTTGGTCAAGACATCAAAGGTGGATATTGTTGCGATATCAGAGTCGTGGCGTTACACAGGTATTAGGAATGCAGAATTGGAATTTGGGGAGTACAATGCGTATAGACAGGATAGGAAGAGAGGAGGGGTTATGCTGTTAATTAAGAAAAACATAAAATCAAAAGAAGTGCAGTGAGACCAACTGGTGATGTCAGTTTGGTGTGACATAAGAACTGCGAATGCAAAAATAAGAGTAGGAATGTGTTATAGGCTTAATGACCTGAATGAGTACAACAAACAATTGTACAGAGAAATAGTGGGCTAGTAAATCAGAATGTCTTATAATGGGGGATTTTAACTTCCCAGATATTGACTGGAACTTGTGGGTTGGTCACTCGCACACTACTAAAAATTTTGTGGATTTATTGGATGATTGTTTTCTGCAGCAGCATGTTCGAGAGGCAACCAGTGAGGGTAATACTCTTGATCTGGTTATCAGCAGTGATCATTCATGTAATAAGAATTTGCAAATAAAGGAACCACTAGGTGGCAGTGATCACAGTGTACTGATGTGGGATTTACTTAAAGATATAATTACCTTAATTACTTAAAGATATATTTATTATATCTTTAAGTAATTATAGAATATAATTCTATAATTACTTAAAGATATAATTTTTGCTTCCGTACAGGTGACTACAGTGGTCTCGAACAGTTTTTAAATTCTGTACAGTGGGACCAACTGGTGATGTTACCAACAGAAAATTCTAAGTGGGAAGCATTCAAAATTAATCATGGAAGCTACTAAACGTTTCATACCTATTAAGAAATATTGTTCAAAGTTTAGGCCTAAATGGTTGTAAATCTTTGGCAAAGGATGCTAAGAAAAACATCAAGGATCTCTTTACTTATATAAACTCTAAAAGGAAGGGGATGAATCAGATTGGTCCACTTTATATCGTTGGTTCGACCGTTGATGGTCCTGCTCGGATAGCAAACAAACTGAATGAGTATTTTGCATCTACATTCACACATGAGTTATTAAGGATTGAAAATGCCAGAAGGTTATCAAATTGTAGCAGGGTGCTTAATGCTTTTGTAATAACTGAGAGCAAAGTGGAGGAGAAATTGTTCAAGTTAAACATAAAGGCTCCTGGGGTTGATGGTATCTATCCAGTTATATTAAAGGAGGTGGCAAAGGAACTAAGCAAACTCTTAGCCATAATTATGAGAGCATTCATGGACTCAAGGGAGATGTGCAAATGTATCCCCAATTCACAAAGGGGATCGAAGGATGGCACGAGTAATTACAGACCAGTTAATTTAACTTATGTTCCGGGTAAAATAATGGAGTCACTGGTTAAAGATGCATGGCAGGATCATCTAGACAAGACTGCAGCAATAATTCAGACACAGCATGGGTTTGTTAAAGGAAAGTCTTGTCTGACAAATTTGATTGGATATTACAATTTGGTTATAAAGGTTACAAAGGATGCAAAAAATAATTTTGATATCATATACTTGGATTTTAGGAAAGCTTTTGACACTGTTGCACATGGAAAACTACTGTACAAATTGGAGCAGAATGGTATTAAGGGTAAGTTGCTACAATGGATAAAAGAATGGTTGAGTGAGAGAAGACAGAGGGTGGTAATCAATGGGTGCTGCTCTTCACGGACTAATGTTATTAGTGGAGTCCCACAGGGTTTGGTGTTGGGTCCACTGTTTTGTATATTTATCAATGATATTGATGAAGGTATATCAGGCTGTTTTGAAGTTTGCAGATGATACAAATGTTGTCAGGGTTGTTAATGACAGTAATGGCAGTGTGCTACTGCAACATGATCTAGAAAATTTGGGATGATGGGCTGAGAAGTGGCAACTGAAGTTAAACGTTGACAAATGCAAAGTACTGCATATGGGTAGAAGTAACCCCAGAGGAATGTACCAACTGTTGTGGTACTACACTTAAGGTGGTAGAAAATGAAAAAGACCTGTGAGTAATTGTGCAGTCAGACATGAAGTTTTCTGAACAGTACAGACAGGCTGCAAGAGCAGGTCCTGGGGTTTTATTATTATTAATATTAGCTTTATGGCTCTAGGAAGCCTGAGGCTTATGCTGCACCAGCCAAAAAAAAAATTCCTGAGTTACCCCGAGAGAGGTTTTGTCAATGATATACAGGAATTTTGCTAGCAAGGAAAAGGAGGTGATTGTCCCTCTGTTTAAGGCAATGGTCAGGATTGGTGAAGGGAATGAAGGGATACTCTTACCAAGAGAGGCTGAAGTTCTGCAAATTGCAGAGGCTGGAGACTAGGCATTTGCAAGGTGATCTGATTGAGGTGTATAAAGTCTTGAATGGGTTGAGCACGCTGAATTTTGATGGGATTCTTCCACTTGTTCAGATTGCGAACCTAAGGGAGCATAAATTCAAATTGAGGAAAGACAGCTGTAGAATAGATGTGTGGAAATTTGCCTTTACCCAGCGGGTGGTTAATTGCTGGAACAAACTTCCATCTGTCATGGAAGTTGATTGGTTAAATAAATTTAAGGAGGAACTGGACAAATATTTAGAGGTAATGGTTGTGCAAATTTTTTTTTTTTTTTTTTTTTTTATTGGCCGATTCTACATAAGCTCATACGCTTGCTTTCTTGCATCACATGCCACAGTTACTATTATTATTACTATTACTTAGACAAAATACATTATTGACAGTTTTGCTTGGTATATATTTCCTAATAGAGACTACCCACCAGCTGATGAGAAACTGGTAGCTTAAAAACAGCTGTCTTTGCACCGTTTCCAGATTTTTAAATGTATAGTGGATTTACTTGTTTCACTTTCAAATTGTATAGGTTTAATTGAAAAAAAAATTTGCGTAATGCTATACAATTTAAAGTGATATTAGCAACTTAAGCAGAATTGTGGATCTCTAAGTTGAGCATAAGCCTGAGCCTTACACCGAGTACTTAGCATTGGTCTGCAGTGGGAGCAGAATGATCCCATGATAGATGATTGAATGCAATAAATTATATGAATTTTTTGATTTAAACTACTTAAGAAAATATTTATTAAAATTATATTTAATTATGATTGTCAATAAAAGAAAAAAGAAAAAGAACTTTTACTATTTAAACATCCATCTAGCAATGATCTTGAAGCACTGGGAGCTATTTGTATATATCAAACTGTGGGTGTATGCTTGTATCTCATCAGTCTTGAAGATTACTGATGGCATATGATGCTGTAGTTCCATATTTTGCCTCTGTGCACTAGCTGACTAGTAGTAATATTCAAAATTCTTTTGAAGAATAGATAAAACCTTGTCACAGGCCAGACCCAGCCCATGGGCCATATTTTGAGCACCTTGAAATAGACCGCTGTACAATTACCAATATTGCCTACATGTTTGTGTGCATTTTTTTCAAAAATGTGCATATTACTGCTAACCATTTGGTTGTTTTTCTTGAATTTATTTGGTCTAAGTATGGAATTTATTTTATTTAGTCTAAGTATTCGCATCCACTTTAGTTATGAAGAGGACAGAGGCCATTTTTTGACACATTCCTCCGCTCACTGTCCTAACATTGTTCTCTATGTTTTTCACAAAAAAGTTATTAAAGCTATAATTAAAAAAAAAAAAAAAAAAAAAAATTCTGCGTAAAATTTCATTGTTCATCTCTAATCAAGTTGCTGGTCAATGTTGAATAAATTATTAATGAAATATTAGATATACTGTAATGTTAAACCATATTTTCTTTGTATATGTGATAATGCTAAGCTAAATTTCATTTAAAAGTGTCCTTCATTAGGAGTCTACAGAGATAGTATTAATAGTGAAAAATGATGCAAAAAGGCAAGCAAACTCATACAGCATCAGCCAACAAAAAGAAAAATACTTCTCATATCACCTGTCCATCATCTCTAACAGTTTTGCTCTGAATTTATTGCTCTGAATTTATTCAAACTACCCACGTTCACAACACTGGATGATAGTTTATTCTTACAATTACAACAGTCAGCTACCCACTAGCTGAAGGAAAATTTCCACACATCTATCAAGGAACCTCTTTCCTCAGTTTTAATTTATACCACCCATTTGTGTGTAGCTTACTCAGTCCATTGAAAGCTTTAAACACTTCAATCTGATCTCCCCACAGGTGCACTATAACCCCAGTAGCTTATGTGCCCCTAAACCCCCATAACACACACACACACACACACACACACACACACACACACACACACACACACACACACACACACACACACACACACCTCCCCAGGAAGCCTTTCCTGGTAAGAACCTCCTTTTGTTTCCCTCTCTAATCTCACTACTCTTCTCGGCACCTGTTCCACATCCTTCCTAAAACGAGGCCTTCAGACCTGTAGTACTCAAGATATGGCCTAACCATTGCCTTGTGCAATGGGATAATCACCTCCTTATCCCTTCTGCAAAATTTCTGTGCCATTGACAAGATCCCGTGAGCTGTCCTAGCAGACCATCTGCACTGCCCTGAAAACTTGTCTAACTGCACAATTTCCCCCCCCAGATCTTTTTCATTCTCTGCTATCCTCTTTGCAGTACCACACAGTTGGTATGTTATTCTGAGATTGCTCATATAGGGATTGCATTTGTCAAAGTTAAAACTTCATTTGTCATTGTCCAATCGATCTGCCTAATTTTTCTAGACCATGTTGCAGTAGCAGTGAAGTGGTTTCTTTGCAAGTAATGATGAAAATAAATAATTTTTATTGTGTTGTAATTTTATATAAATTAATTTTTTCTTGATGAAAATAACCTTTGAAGTTAAGGGTTTTGTTAGATATTATCTGGTAGATTGAATTTGGTATGTTTCTTTAATTCTCCTCTGTTGGTTGTGTTATTCTTTCTCAAGAACCCTGGTGCTATAAAAATTGATGAAGTGGACCTGGAGAATGCACTTGGAAGGCAGTATTAGACTTGGTGATTCTTTTGAATAATTTCTGCAAAGGCTAACTTAAGTAAAACTCCCTGCATTGGCAACTAACAATAAAATTGATCTTTGGTGTGCTCCAGGATTTGAGTGTGGTTTTCCTGTTCTTGATGTTGTTGGTATTTGTAAGAAAGTTTGATGCATCGTTTGGCTATTCTTTCAATTTCATGACTGACAACAATGGGGTAATTCATGTCCTCAAAAGGAAAACCTAATGATTGAACACGGGAACATCTCACCACTTTCATCAAAAACATCTATCCAGAACAACTATTCAAAAAAAAAAATTGTTAAAGAACAGTGTCCAAAAAAAATTTAGGAGCCTTCACATTAGAACCTCCAGTTCTAACCGTATTGCTGTATGATTAGAACTGGAGGTCCATAGTGTTCCCATTCATCAAGAATCTTAATCACTAAATAATAATAACAGCCAGAAGATACAATATTAGCCTTCCTCACATGTACCAGCAACATTAAGAACTTTCCAGAACTATAGTCAACATTTGAAAGACACTCAAGTTTTATCAAGCAAATTGCTAATGCAGCCAATTTATGCTTTCTTCCAAGTAACAGAGGAAAATTATTCTGTCAGTAACAGTGGAAATTATTCTATCAGTTGTTGGTTGTATAGCAAACATTTGCTAAAATTACTGTTGAGATTCAGTAATATCACAATAAGTGGTGTATTTTACATGTGCCCACCATTACTTTGTCGAGCGAGTAGAATTTTGCTTTGCAAGGTTGTGTTGTATAAGAGCAGTAACCTAATCTCTCTCTGCAGAAACTGGATTCGATCCTCTTCCAGTATCTGTCATTGATTGATGTTGAGGGAAAGTGATTTTTTTTTTCCATTTTCAAGAAATCCACATATTTGGCAATCACTCTGAAATCAGTAATATGCTAAATGTGATTAACTCATTGTTGAAGACTAGTTCTAGGCTAAATATCTAGCATTCCTTGCAATATCTAATGCTTGCCATTAATCAGTACTTGTGTGAAATCAAAACAACTTTCAGGTTAAACAGCTTATACAGTATCAGGGATAGAGTATTTGCTGCTATGGATAAATACTAGATTATAAAGGTAAATTCTTTTACTCAGTGATAATTTCAAATAAATGAACTACTGATGTAATTTTGAGATAAGCATTCAGATATAAGGGGATACAACTTATCTACAATATATATATATGTAACACATAAGGTGGATCCTCCTTTTTTGACAGCTAATTATCAGATTGCCCAGATTCTTCCAGTAATGATTAGAGCTGAGTTTTATAGTCAGATGAAGATGCCAAGAACAAATGCTTTGTTCTTATTAGAATCTGACTAATATAATGCTAATAAGAACAAATGCCAGTCATAACTGCAGGATTGCTCTAACCTATTCTATACATATCATTATTTGAAAATAATAGTTGGTTTTTGTTTAAGTAGGACAGACACTGGAGTGGATTTTGGTACTAAAATTGCCTGAGCCCATCTACGGAGGGTTGATTCAGCCTTTTGATAACGATTTTGACAGTCCTTTAAAACTATGAAATTCCATGCGGCCGCTGCCGGTTGTGTTCTATTTGTTTTCTCTGCTCATGGACTATTGCACCGCATCGCAGTTTATATTGAAGTAAAGCCCGCTGCAAAACTGCCAAGTCGATCTTGTCCAATTCCTGCGGCAGGCTTTCCACAAACCTTCAAGTTCTGGGGCGGCGGTTTCCGAGAGCTCTTTTCAAAAGTCCAAATGCGCAAAAATCCACGGGTGAAGCGTCAGGTGATTTAACAGGTATATTTTCAAACTGGATCAAACAAATACTTGTCACCCTCTTCCATTCTCCGCAAAAAAGCACGGGTGGAACGTGACTGTGGCTGGATGCCTTATCCTGGTGCACCAAGACTTTTCAGCGTCAGAACAGTACAATGTGGGTATTTCACATTTAAACAATGGCTGTAGAACTTCAGTCTGGTAGTACACTAAGTTGACTTTCGTGTTTTTAGCGACTCTAACTAACTCAAATTTGCCATTATAACAAAAACCAGCTACAACCATAAAACCTCTGCCAAAACTTTCATTGCACTGATGCGTCCATGTTGGAAAGGCCTTGTCACCCTCTAGGCAGTAATAAATTGCCCGAATTTTGTTGCAGTAGGAGAGGTCCAATGTTGCTACAAATTTCCACCTTTCAGCTGCCAGATATTTTTCGTAGAGTTTTCGAGCATTGACCCACCATTCTGCAATGTGCCTTGCTCCTAGGTGGTGTACGAGGGCCTTGTGCTTCTTCACCAGTTGCAAATTTTCGTTGATTATGTGACAGACGGTTGACTGGGATGTTCCCACACGTGACACTATAGCTCTTTGGGTTTTTTTTATTTTCACCAACAACGATACCCCCCTCGTTCGATTTGGAGCAGGTTGCAGTTTCTTCGGTGTTTTCCGCCCACTTGCAGCAGCTTCGCGGAATTTTCCTTTGCCGTTCAAAACCTTATGGATACCGAACTTCGATACACTAAAATTTTTCAACTTGCACCTATCAATAATTTTCACATAACTGTACCCTTCTTCGGAAAGTGCAGTTATGTAACTTTCCAACCATGGGTCCAATTTCTGAGGTATGTCGACATTAAAACAGTTTCTGCAGCTGATACACCTGTTGATAAGGTTTGGGACTGCGCCTGCGGGGAAAAAAAAATTTACATTGCTGCCATACGTCACAAGCAGGATTAATGTCAAAATCATTATCAAAAGGCTGAATCAACTCTCCGTAACTCAGAAAATTATTTATACTAGAGTAAAATGTAAGTGAATAAAAAAATTATTTTAAATATTTTAGTTCATTATTACAAATAAAATGCTATTTTAATCACTTTACTGTATACCTAATTCACTTTTATTTTTAAATTTTTAGGTTAAGAATTACAAATTTTAATGTTTTTTACATAGGTATCTCAGATTATTCATCAGATTAAGGCTTTCATCAAAAATTTTGATATGAATACCTCTCTGGAAAGTGGTGAAGAACCAGATTTCAGTCCAGATCAAATAGAACCACCATTTAGTTTTCCTGTACATCACTTAAAGTCTCCAGCTCTGCATATTGTAAATAATTCATCCGGTGTAGAACTACAGAATCAAATTATAAAAGAAGATGGAGAAATTAGAAAAGAACATGTTGAGAGTAAAACTGCTTTTTATATATATATATATATATATATATATATATTTTTTTTTTTTTTTTTTTTTTTAATTATCAATATCCTATGTAATTTGTAAAATTAATTAATCAGGATCAAGACAGAAGGCTTCTGTTTTATATGCTCTGGCCTTTTCATATAGATATCTGTAATGAATTAATACTTTCATAATTAAACATGAAGTACTAGCATTAAAAAGGGAATTTGGCATGGTGTGGATTACAATTTTAGTTTTTACTAGCATTAAAAAGGGAATTTGGCATGGTGTGGATTACAATTTTAGTTACTGTGCAGAACACATTTTCTTAGATGCATGCTGCTTTGATATGGCAATAGTAATCGCCATATAGTGCAAGGAAGCTATAGGCTTTTGCTGCCCTGGCAAAAAAAACAACCAAGTAGATAAGAAAGCACAAATTACAGTAAACCCCCGCTATTCGCGGGGGTTACGTTCTTGAGAAATGCTGCGAATACCGAAAATGCGAATACTGAGTTATGGCTCCCATAGTAATAAAGGGGTTCCGTTCAAATGTATGAAATATATAAGAAAAACTAGTCTAAAATTTTGTCTATGTATGTATTATATGTACCTTCATAATATGACTATGTACATAGACAGTACATAGTGAAATGCAAGCATATGGCATCGAAATGAATATAAGAAACAATTTAATATTAAATGTAATATTTATTAGAAATTTCAAACAAATCTTTCAAACCAGCGTCTTTGCTAGCTAAAAAACCTATCCCGCCAGTGCTATCACCAGTTTCGCTAAAGTGTTGATAAAGGAGTTTTGCCTTTTCGCGAATGATGAGTGAACTCAACGGAATCTTATTTTGAGTTCGGTCTTCTATCCACAGATTTAAAGCTTTTTTCATTTTTTCTAATTTAACATCACGAGTTACAGAGCAAATTTTTGAAGCGATTAGCGCGTTTTCACGGACACTACGGCGGATTTTTTCTTCCGATTTTTTGATTGATTTTATAATGTTTTGCCACTGAGGAGACACTTTCACCATTAGAAATTTTGTCTAATAACTCAATTTTATTCGCTAATGTCATCACCTTCTTTGATATTTTCACATTTCTCTTGTTATTCGTAGTCATATTTTTGTACGGGTTAGAAAGAACTTGTCCACAATAAAGTCACTTTCTTCCGTTAACACACTCGAAAAAGTCTGTTTTACACTGCAAAACTGTATACTTATCACTTTTGTAAACATATCAATTTATAAATTGATAAATTTATTCAATTTATAAGCATATAAATTAAAAGCAAACGACGAAACCTTCCATAACAAGTGCATAACACATATTGAACAAGGATTAGCGAGAAACATCCACGCTCGCGATTTTGTCTCGATAATTTTAGCCACGCCCATGTTTTTTTATGGCGGAAAATATTCACGGCGATTTAAAATTCACATTTTTTAGGTTTCATTTTATATTAAATCGGCGATCGCGAATACGCGAAACTGCGAATAGTGGGGTTTACTGTATATGCTTTCCCTCCTCATACAGGTAACTATCCAGTAGACCTTTGAATTTATTGAAACTGTCAGCCTCAGCTACCTGCGAGGGCAACTTGTTCCAGCTACCAATGACTCACTGGCTAAAAGAAAACTTCCTACAATCTAATCTAAACCTCAAGCCCTGTAATTTGAATTTATGACCCCTTGTTCTGAAATTATTTATAACAGTGAGAATTCCACCTTCATTCATTTTACTAATCCCTCTCAGAGCCTCATAAACCTCAATCAGGTCACCTCTGAGGTGCCTAGTTGCCAAGCTCTGTAGCCCACATAATCGGAATCTTTCCTCATGCAGGTGTCCTTCTATGATCTCACCATTTGAGTTGTCCATATTTGGGCCTTTTCAAGAAGCTCAGTGTCTTTTTTCAGATGAGGTCATCATACTTGAACATGGTATTCCAAATGTGGTTTTACAATTGCCTTATATAGTGGGGTTATGACCTCCCTTTCTCTGCAGGATTGCGTTCAATGAATCATTAATAGGACACTGTGGGCTTTCCTGACTGCCTGTTTACACTGTTCAGAAAACTTCATATCTGCTCGAATTGTTAACTCCCAGATCCTTTATCTCCTCCACTGTTTTTAATTCAACCCCACAAAGTGTATAATTTATTTTGGGGTTGCAGTTCCCCAAATGTAAGACTTTGCATTTTGCTGCTTTAAAACATAGCTGTCACTTCTCTGAAGTCTGTTCAAGTCATCCTGAAGGAGCACTGCTTGGCACTGATCATTAATGACTCTGCCACGCTTTACGTCATCTGCAAATTTTGACAGCACACCTTCTATCCCTTCGTCAATGTTATTTCTGAAAATGAAAAACAACAGTGGTCCGAGAACTGATCCTCGAGGGACCCCATTCCTGACGTTACACCAATCTGAAGAATATCCATTAATCACAACCTTCTGCCCTGCAGCCACCCAGCAATCCATTTTAGAATCTTACCCTAATACCAACCTGTTTGAGCTTATGCAGTAACCTCTCATGAGGGACTGAGTCAATTGCTTTGCTAAATTCCAAATAAACTATGTTGAAATTATTACCTAAATCTAGCTCATGAGTAACTGTGTCAAAATAGCTTACTAAGTTAGTTAAGTATTTACCCTTAACAAAACTGTGTTGTGTCCTTCAGAATGCCATATCTATCTAAACATCCCAGAATGTTTAGATAGATATGGCACCTTAATCACTGCCCTTTTCGTACCACTGAAATCGGACTAACTGGTATGTAGCCAACTTCACTCTTAAAACCGCTTTTAGGTATTGGCGATACATTGGCACTTCTCCAAAGGAATCACTCCTGAATCCAAAGATGCCCTCATAATTAACTTCAATGGTTCAATACACTCTCTCGTGCTCTCCCTCAAAACTTCAAAAGCTTTTCTAATAAACAATCATCTGTAATTATGACATCACTAATTTCATATGGCTCAGCTTCACTCGCATAGCCTCTTCTCAGCATAAAGGATCTTTCATCAGTATAGACAAATGCGAAGATCTGTTCAATGTTCTTCAACATCAGCTGGGCTGTCTAAGACTTTCCCACACACGTTGCACAAGGGCCCAATCTGATTCACTTTTTTCTTCCTTGTATTTACATACACGAAAAATTCCCTCTCCCCATTCTTTGTTCTCTTAGTCAGTGCTTTCTCATATATAGCCTTGGCCTTCCTGACCTTATTTGTGGTTCTATTACCGATCAGATTGTACCTGTTGTAGTTTCAGTACTTTTCATCATTCTGTAACTCTCCCATGCTACCCTTTTCTGCTCTATTTGACCAGACAGGATGCTGAAACGGATGACTGCTCTATCCATTGCGGCATCCTCCTCCTGCAATATTTTCTTAAAGGTATGTATGCGTTCATGGCTTTTATGAATTTTGCTTTAAAAGTATTTCATAATTGAAATGTATTCACCATTCCTCCCCAATCTGCCCAGTTCACAGATGCCATATAGCACCTTAAACTATAAAAGTCTCCCCTCTTCTGAAGTTAAAACCCCATGTCTTTACCTTTAACTATTGCAGCATATTTCTTCATCTTCCAGCTGACATGATCACTTCCTAACAATGGTTCCTGTGCTTTAAGCCCTGTGATGTCATCTGAATTGTTAGTAAGGTCAAGGAGATGAGGTCAAGAATATTCTCACACCTAGTATTTTCTCTAACATGCTGGTACAAATAATAATCATCTAGTTTATTTAAAAAAGTTTTTCCCCATCATGAGTTTCCCTCCCGCTTGTTCCAATCAATCTGGGGAAGATTAAAGTCACCCATAATAAGACATTCACGCTTGCTTGCCCATTCCATTTGCATGTAAAGACTCATCATATTCTTCACAATCTTCTGGTCTGTAGATTACTCAAACTCTCATTGTTCCTTTGCTTTCAGCTAACTCACACCACACAAATTCTATGCTGGCAGATGTAACTTCAGACTCAGAAAAAGCACTTTTTGCACTCGGGCTGCTTTTGATAAAAAGCATGACCCCTCTAGAGCCCTTTCTCTGTTCCTCATCTTTCCTAAATATATTATACGTACCATAGTGGAACTCGTTGTCATCAATTTCTGGGTGGCGCCACGTTTCTGTTAGCCCTATTATATCATCATTAGTTGTCCTAATCAGGAGTTGAAATTCAGCCATTTTATTGACAATGCTCCTGACATTACTGTAGATATAGTTGAGACTAAGTAATCTTCTATAGTTTACTACCCTGAACCCTGACACACCCCTTGAAGTTATTTAGGTTTGTATCCCAAACTATATCTTTCCTCTTGTTTGAAACATTACTACCCTCAGAACAGCTTATAACATTGGCTGTTGTGGCAACAAACCAGAATTCATATAACAGGACAAAAGAAAATTTTAAATCTTGTATGACTTATATTTTTGAAAAGTTAATTAAAATCAGTTTCTTGAATGGGAATAATTAAAATGACACTGGAAATATTTTACAGAAGAAATCTTTTACTGCAAGAGTTTTAAGTTTAGTTTATTTTTATAAAAATAAAGAGGTACAAAGGACCATTTCTCAATACATTCGAATTACTAAACTACAGTGATAAATGATGTAAACAAACATCCTTTATTGGTTGAACCTTAGTTACATAACTGCCCGAGAACATGAACATGTACATTAATGAACACAGCAGTGATCACTCTGTACAGCATATGAGTCAGACAGGCTAACATGAGTATTGAACAATTGAATGTAGTACCACATAGACTCTATAGACTGCATATTTTTAAATGACATTTAGTACAGTGAATTAGAATATTAATGATTTTTGCATAGCCTTAAGTGAGCAAGCAAACAACTGTACATTAATTACCTAAAAAAAAAAAAAAAACAGCTTTGACATAGAACATAAATGGTCATCCCTGCCTTAGGTTTGTTTAATACGCTTGTTGAAGTAGAGATCACAAGATAATAACTCAATGTCAAAATCCAACTTGTTAATAATATTAGTTGTGGGTACAGAGAAAAGTCTATCAGGCAACAGCCATTCTGTTGCAAGTTGATACCAGAGATAGATTCCTTCTGGTATTCCTAGGACAAGTGTGGTGAACCTATGGCACGCGTGCTCAAAGGGGCATGCATACAAATTTTTTGGGCATTTGGAATTCAGGGTGTCCCAAAAAATTTGAGTCAACTATTGAACAGTTTTCTTGAAGATTTGTGAAGTTCAGAGAATTGGAAGAAACTGCAAAATTCATTATTAAGTTTGCAGACAGTGTAAAACTAGCCCAACTGAACCTGAAAATGTTTCAGTGGATCAACCTGGATGATTTTGAGATGTAATTGATTGATTTTCAGAGCAGCTCAATTTGGAGGCAAAAATTCATCGACCTCAGAGTTGATTTAGAAAATATTGAAAGGGAACAATTAGTGACGGGACTAGCAAAGAAAACTGCAGAAAATGAGGTATTAAAAGTTTGGAATTCCATTCCTGAAGCTTTTGTCTGTTTAAAAAGTCTGGCAACAGCATTACTAACAATTTTCTCATGAACATATTCTTGAGAGTTGTTCTCAGTGATGAACTTTAAATCTAGTAATAGGAGTAGTCTTACGGATGAAACTAGTGCTGCATGTATAGCTCTAAAAGTTACAAAGTATAAGCCTGATGTAAAGTATCTGTTGTAAGTGGTGCAGCAACAGAAGTCGCACTGATGTTTTATATTTATAATATAAGAGGTTTATCATTTTATATTAAATTTGTTCCGTAATCTAAAAATTACCTTTTTGTTATGAAGGATTTTATTTTAATATTTTCATTAAAGCATCTTTGAAATAATGTCTTTTATTTCATTTTTTTTTTTTTTTTTTGGTTATGATTTTGTCAATGATTTTGTGTATGAGAAAAATAATACAGTAGAATGTCGATTCTCCAAACTAATTTGGACCAAGGTTGGTTCGGTTAATCAAATATTTCGGATAATCAAACATACATGAGAATAGCAATAAATTGAATAAATAAATAAATACCCAGTTTATATGAAACATAGTGTAATTAGGCCTACAATTAAGTTATTGGATGCAAAGTATTTTGAAATATGAAGTTATTATAAAAATTAATTGATTTAGGAAATAGTTTGTAAATAATAAACAAAACCTTTTGAAGAAACAATGTATATTATATTTATTTTGAACTTAATTGTTTTACGTGGTTTGAACTATAAATCACACTTTATTTTTTGTTTATGTAAAAAAAAAAAAAAAAAACGGACACAAATAATTCACACAAATACGAGTATAATGAATCTTGGTAAGGTTTATTTTTTAAAATATGTAATCTTGCATTTTTCTTTGAACCATGCGAGATTCTTTTTTTCGCAGTGAGATCTCTCATTCTCTTTAATAGCAATATCTTTGTAGTATTCAGACTGTTACTCACACCACGCCATTGCAGCTTCTAGTGCAGTGAAGGTCTCTGCGTGAGTGGTCCTTTAAATGCATTAAGTGGTAGGAGTAATATTTCAGCATAATAACCACGCTAAAAGTAGATACTGTAATTTGGGGGGGGGGCGACAGTGGTTCGGATAATCAACATTCTACTGTACTTGGCAAAATTCCGAGCGGCATGCGAGGATAGTTTTTTTTTTATAAAGATTTAGCCAATTTTGGCATGCACCCTTAAAAAGGTTCACCACCCCTGTCATAGAAGAATCATGTCAGGAAACTTTACCTCATATAGATGGAGCTATGCCAAGGACCAAATATAATTTAGAGATGGCTTTGAAAGAATCTAGCTGTAATAGTGCATCAAGTGGAATGTATTCAAGGTTTGTAAACATGGTAATTCGAGATATGGAAGAGGAAAACCTGGCTTTCATGTTAGTCCAATGCAGCATATATTTTTTGTGTATTGAAGAATTTTCTGATTAATAGACACTGCTGCAGCCCAAATTTCTGAACAATACAGCATTATTAGTACGATGACGGTTTTGATATATTTCATAATTAAATGCCTGTCAGAGAAATGAATTAGATCCTGTCTTGAATTCAGGAGACAAGTTAAAGTTTCAAGTCAAACACTGATCTAAGGTCCTTTTAATGGTTTACAAGTTTAACTTGCCCACCCAGCCAGCAAGAGGACAAAATGTGAAAGGGAGCTTCTTTCTTGTTATGGATGTATGGGCTGATTTGATAGGATTACGAGAAAACCATCTTGGCTGAAGTGGTTGTTGATTATGATGTTGTTTTCAAGGATTCTTCAGCAGAGGAATGTTTATTTGCAGGATAGAAGAGATGACAGTTGAGAAAAGAATGACAGACAGTGTTCCACCCTAGGGAATGCCAAAGAAACTGATCTTGACAAGGTACTCTACCTGTGTTGGAAGGAATTGGCGTCCTGTTGTAAAATGAACGAGAGGGAAAGAAGATTGAGTTGCAAGAGTCTACAGCATCAAATGCGGATGAAAGGGAAAAATAAATGATATCAAGCTGAAAGCTATTGTGCATAGATTCAGTGACAATAAAAATGATCCACAGTAAATTATTGATAGTAGTAGTAGTGGCATGCGATGCACGAAAGCAAGTGTATAAGCTTATGCAGCATCAGCCAAAAAAAAAAACAATCACACCATTCCCTCCAAATGCCTGGCCAGTTCCTCCTTAAATTTATTTAACCTGTCAACTTCCACAACGACAGATGGAAGTTTGTTCCAGCAATTAACCACCCGCTGGCTAAAGGCAAATTTCCGCACATCTATTCTACGTCTGTCTTTTCTTAATTGGAATTTATGCCCCCTTAGGTTCGTAATGTGAACAAGTGGAAGGATCCCATCAGAATTCAGCATGCTCAACCCATTCAAGGCCTTATATACCTCAATCAGATCACCGCACAGGTGCCTAGTCTCCAGCCACTGCAATTTGCAGAACTTAAGCCTCTCTTGGTAAGAGGATCCCTTCATTCCCCTCACCAATCTTGTTGCCCTTCTCTGTACATGCTCAAGTAAATCTACATCCTTCCTAAAATGAGGCCTCCAGACCTGTATGCAGTACTCAAGGCTTGGCCTGACCATTGCCTTATACAGAGGGACAATCACCTCCTTCTCCCTGCTAGCAAAATTCCTATATATCATTGACAAAACCCCATGACCTGCCCTGGCAGCCTGTCTGCATTGCTCAGAAAACTTCATATCTGACTGCACAATTACTCCCAGGTCTTTTTCATCTTCTACCACCTTAAGTGTAGTACCACACAGTTGGTACATTTCTCTGGGGTTACTTCTACCCATATGCAGTACTTTGCATTTGTCAAGGTTAAACTTCAGTTGCCACTTCTTAGTTGCCCATCTGCCCAAATTATCTAGATTCTGTTGCAGTTGCACACTGCCATTACTGTCATTAACAACCCTGCCAACCTTTATCATTTGCAAACTTCGACATTAAGCCTGATATACCTTCATCAATATCATTGATAAATATACAAAACAACAGTGGACCTAACACCGTACCCTGTGGGACTCCACTAATAACATTAGTCCAAGAAGAGCAGCACCCATTGATTACCACCCTCTGTCTTCTCCCACTTAACCATCCTTTTATCAATTGTAGCAACTTACCTTTAATACCATTCTGCTCCAATTTGTACAATAGTCTTCCATGCGCAACAGTGTCAAAAGCTTTCCTGAAATCCAAATATATGATATCAAAATTATTTTTTGCATCCAGTTCCTTTGTAACCACATCATAATATCCTATCAAATTTGTCAGACAAGACTTTCCTTTAACAAACCCATGCTGTGTCTGAATTATTCCTGCGGTCTTGTCTAGATGATCCTGCAATGCATCTTTAACCAGTGACTCCATTATTTTACCCGGAACAGAAGTTAAACTAACTGGTCTGTAATTACTCGTATCACCCTTTGATCCCCCTTTGTGAATTGGGAACACATTGATGGAAGTGCCTTTTCTGTTATAGTGAATTGGTGTAACAGATTTGGAAGGATTTGTTTGGTAATTGATGTGAGTAGAATTATTATTAGTAGTAATGGTGGCATATGATTCAAGAAAACATCAGCCAAAAGGATAAACTCCCACACCACCTGTATAGCTCTTCCAATAACACTGAACAACAAATTTTGGGTCATATCTTGTTACGGGCACAAAAGTAAGTTTATTTTATAGATTTTGGAGTGCTAAACATGGAAATAGTGCTTAAAATGGCAATTGGCTGTTGTTTTTGAAAAAAGGTAGTTTTTTTATATTTATACAAAGTATTTTTTATTTATATGGCAGTAAGATGTAGCTACAAACATACCTGTATCAAACACGGGAACCTTTCGCTTGTGTTCAATTTCAGGAGCAGCCCTTTTCACCACCCAACAATAATTGGCTAAACATGGCAGTACTCCATTTGCTTTTGTATCTTTGTTCCATCGTTATTGATGTCTTGATGGAAGTGCTCACCATGTTCGTCACTGGTGGCACCATAGTTTGGTGGGAAGAAATCCAGGTGTGGGTGCAAGAAATGCATCTTCAATGACATGTTGCACCCCAATCTTTTGTAAAAATTAATGAGATATTCAACAAGCTACTTGTAGTTGCTGGCTTTAACATTTCCTAGAAAACCAATCAACATTTCGAAAGGCTTTCCATGCTAATTTCTCACTATCGCTAAGGGCACATTTGAACTGTTTTTCTTTGAAAATTTGCCATATATGTGGACCAATGAAAATGCCTGCCTTAATTTTCCCTCTACTATGTCTTGGGAATTTCTCTTGCAAGTATATGAATGTAGGATCGTTCACTTAGCATTAGTAGAGGCATATGATGCAAGAAAGCAAGCTTATGCAGCATCAGCCAAAAAAAAAAAAAAAAAACCCTTCCATTTCGTCCCTCCATTCGTTCCAAATACCTGTCCAGCTCAGCCTTAAATTTATTTAGGCTATTAGCTTCCACAACAAAAGATGGAAGCCTGTTCCACCAATCGCCTGCTGGCTAAAGGCAAATTTCTGCACATCTATTCTACAACTATCTTTCCCCAATTTGAAACTGTGCCCCCTCAGGTTCTTAGTCTGAGCAAGAGGAAGAATCCCATCAGCATTCAGCTTGCTGAACCCATTCAAGGCCTTATATACCTCAATCAGATCATATCGCAGGTGCCTACATTCCAGCCACTGCAATTTACAGAACTTAAGCCTTTCTTGGTAAGAGCACCCCTTTGTTCCCCTCACCAATTTTGTTGCCCTGCTTTGTACTCGTTCTAGCAACTCTACATCCTTCCTAAAATGAGGCCTACAGACCTATATGCAGTGCTCTAGGTTGACCTGACAATTGCCTTTTGTAACGGGATAATCACCTCCCTGTCCATGCTAGCAAAATTCCTATATATCATTGACAAGACTCCATGACCTGCCCTGGCAGCCAGTCTGCACTGCTCAGCAAACTTCATATTTGCTGCACAATTACCCCCCCCATGTCTTTTTCACTTTCCACTTCCCTGAGTGTCATACCACACAATTGGTATGTTTCTCTTCAGTTATTGCTACCAATATGCAGTACTATGCATTTGTCAATGTTAAACTTCAGTTGCCACTTCTCAGCCCATTTTCCCAACTTATCTAGATCCAGTTGGAGTAGCATACTGTCTTTACTGTCATTAACAGCAACCCTGCCAACCTTTGTATCATCTGCAAACTTGGACATTAAACCTGATATACCTTCACAATATCATTGATAAATATTGATAACAATAATGGGCCGAACACCAAACCCTGGGGAACTCCACTAATAACATTTGTTCACAAAGAACAGCGTCCATTGATTACCACTCTGTCGTCTCCCACACAACCTTTCCTTTATCCATTGTAGCCACTTACCCTTAATGCCATACCTCTGCAATTTGTACAGCAGTCTTCCATGTGCAACAGTATCAAAAGCTTTCCTGAAATCCAAGTTTATGATATCAAAATTATTTTTAGCATTCAGTTCCTTTGTGACCACCTCATAGTATCCAATCAAATTTGTCAGACAAGACCTCCCTTTAACAAACCCGTGCTGTGTCTTAACTATTACTTATTATTTATTATTATTATTATTATTATTAGCCATATGGTACAAGGAAGCCTGAGGCTTATGCTGCACCAGCCAAAAAAAAATTTTCTGAACCACCCTGAGAGAGAGAGAGAGAGAGAGAGAGAGAGAGAGAGAGAGAAGTAAGTAGAAGGGAATCACCAAGAAAGAGAAGAATGATGATATCCAGCTCAGGACCCTGGGTGTGCCAAGCCCATACTCACCAGATGTGAGCCCATGAGCATAAACTGCAGTCTTGTCTAGATGATACTGCAGTGCTTCTTTAACCAATGATTCCGTTATTTTCCCCGTAATGCAAGTTAAACTAACAGGTCTGTAATTACTGGTGTCACCTTTTGAATTCTCTTTGTGAATTGGTGATACATTTGCACACCTCCAGTCCATGGGGACCTCCCCAGTCCAAGGAAGCTCTCATAATTATGGCTAAGGGTTTGTTTACTTCCTTTGACTCCTCCTTTAATATAACTGGATAGATCCAGTCCACCCCAGGTCCTTATGTTTAACTTCAACAATTTCTCCTCAACTCTGCTCTCAGTTATTACAAAATCACTTAGCTCCCTGTTAGAGTTTGATAAACTTCTGGCATTCCCCTCATTGAATAACTCCTCATGTGTGAATGTAGATGCAAAATACTCATTCAGTTTACCAGCTACCTGAGCATGATCATCAATACTCAACACATCTATGTTAAGTGGTCCAATCTGATTCATCCCTTTCCTTCTAGAGTTTACACAAGTAAAGAACTCTTTGATGTTTTTCTTTGCATCCTTTGCCAAAGATTTCAAGTAATCTGCCCTCACAGGCCTAACCTCTTTATGATTTGATTAGAGACTAGTTTATACCTGCCATAGGCTTGTGTCACCTGATACTTTATATGCATCCCATACATTCTTCTTCTTCTCTGCCACGAGCCTCATTAATTCATCTGACATCCATCTAGGCCTAAACCTTGGAACAGTATTTCTTAGTTGGAATGAAAACCCTAGTAGCCTACAAAACGAAGTCCCTGAAGGCTTCCCATTTAGAATTCAACATTGGTAACGTCAGTTGATCCTGCTGTACAGAATTTAAAAACTGTCTGAGACCTCTGTAGTCACCTTTACAAAAGCAAAAGCCCTTCCTTTTAGCCTTGATGGTAGTTACATCTTTAAGTAATTCTCACATCAGTACATTGTGATCACTGTCACCCAGTGGTTCCTTTAACTGCAAATTCTTAATGCTTGAATAATCACTGCTGATAATCAGATCAAGAATATTACTCCCTCTGGTTGCCTCTCGAATATGTTGCTGTAGAAAACAGTCATCCAATAAATCCACAAAGCTCTAGCTACATTATCTGGAAAGTTAAAATCCCCCATTATAAGACATTCTGATTTACTGGCCCACTCTATTTCTCTGTAAAGTTGTTCCTTATACTCATCAGAGTCATTAGGCCTATAACACACTCCTATTCTGAATTTTGCTTTCCCAGTGCTTATTTCACACCAAACACTGCATTGTCCACCAAAATCAGTTGGATGCACTTCCTTAGATTTTATGTGTTTCTTAACTAACAGCATAACCCCTCCTCCCATCCTGTCCTGTCTATCCTTTCTGTACACACTGTATTCCCCAAATTCCAATTCTGCACTGCTTATATCTGTGCGACACCACATCTCTGGTATCCCAACGATATCTGCCTTTGATGCGTGCCCCATACCAGGTGGGAAGGAGCAGCAGTGCGTAGCACACGCTTCTTGATTAGACCGGGATTCGAGCTCATCACCACCAAATATGGAGGATGCGGAAAGGTCAGGGAATGACTACCGCATATTCCCGGAGCAATATGGCCTTAGTTGCTAATGCTCCTAAAAACTAAATAACATCTACCTTTGATGTCTTGACTAGCTCTTCGAGCTCATCAAATTTATTAACTATACTCCTAGCATTGGTGAATGTACACCTGTTCCTGCTCTTAGTTTCCCTAACACAGCCCATGTATTTACTTGTTCCACTATGACTGCCAGCAGTCCTGGAAATCTCCATTACCTTGCTTTACAGGCTGCTGGAAATCACCATTACCTTGCTTTCCAGGCTGCTGCTCATTGTAATAGAAGCAGTGCAAGAATCACTTTTGCCTCTGCCTGCAGCCACTGTTAACCTTTTAGTCTGTGTATCTCCCCTAAGCTAGCAGTTTTCCAACGCACCTAACACTGCCTCGAGAGCATCAGCAAATATTCTTGCACCCTTTCTATTTAAGTGTACCCCATCCCTGTAGAAGCAGTCTCTCCTGTCAACAAGCACAGACCAGGCTGAAAAAAAATTCTACCCCTTGATCCTTGCACAGTCTCTCCAGGGCCGAATTGATCGACAAGGCTCTCATCATATACTCCCTCCTCTCGTGTCTGGGCAGAATTGCAGACACTTTCACATTCAACCCTAACTCGCCACTTCCAAAGCCTTCACGAAATTTTTCATGAGCCCTAGTTTGATGTCGAGTGGTGGAAGCAAAACTTTAATTGGATCTACCAGAGGATCAAATGCTACGTTCCTCATTCCAGGTGTTATGATTTTCATTGAGGCCAGCTCCTCTTCTCATAGTGCATATCCTTGCCATGACTATCCCACTCGCAGAGAAAGCAACAATACTTTAGTGTTGTTGCTTTCTCTTAGTGTTACAACAGTACTTAGTGTAACCCTTTTGTAGTCCTAATAAAATGGCAATTGCCTTTAAATCACCACATATCTGCCACTCATACTTCTGATAGTGTACACCTAAGAGGATGTGCTCCATGTTTGCATATGTTTCTTGTTTGTGGACGGCATATGCAAGAGGTATTGAAGGCAGCATATTTCCATCTGTAATAACACAGCCTTAAGGCTAATCTTAGAAGTGTCTTTAAATAGTTACTATTCTTTGGGAACATGCCCCATGTTCATTGCTGTCATTAGACTATCAACATCCTTACAAACAGTGAGTTCACCTTCTATTTGATAGAATTTATCATAGTCTTTATTTTGAGCACAAAATTTTGTCACTTTCACAGAATGATCTAGAAGATTTCACTGTTGTAGCCTCGAGGCCAAAAGCTCTGCTTTATTCTTTGGCAGTTCGAGATCACTGATTAAGCTTACTTTTTGTGATCTTATATGGTTCGGAAGGATAAAGATTTGGACAAAATGGTGGATTCCCTGATGTAAACAGCTCTGTACTTCTTTGTGTATATCAAGTTGATTCAGTGTCTTTATCTTCATCAGAGTGTACAGAAAAATGGTTGGGTGGCTCAAGAATAGGTAGTACTTCACCGTGAAGCATGGGACAAATTGCAGATGGTACATCACTGTCCACTTTTCTAATAGGAGGCATCATACAAAAGTAACAGTCTGTGACATGATTTGTTGGCTCTCTCCATATCATGGGCACTGCGAAAGGCATAAAATGTCCCTTTCAATTCACCCACGCATTGAGTTTTGATGAACAGGTAGTGTAGCAAATGTGTGGAGTCCAGTTCTTTTCCTGCTCGCCTGCTTTACACCCAAAGTACAAGAAGTAGGCCTTTTTTATGGCTTGAGTTAAAGGACACTTTCTTGAAGCTAACGTGACTTCACATACGTAACCATCTGGATTATTCACACAATTATTGGGCATATTAACCTCACACAACATAAATATTGGGCAAAAAGTAGGAATCTCACAGAGAACAACCATTAACTGAGAACAAATCACACGGTACCTAGCTATAGACTTACTACTCTTCTCTTCGATTTTCTGCTGTGTCAATAACAGCCCACCTGCTTATTTGTTACATTCTGTTTGCTGCTATTCAAAGCCGTACTCTTCAGCATGCCACCTAAGGAAACAGCTTCATGCAATGTACATCAAAAACAGTACGTAATTGGATTATCTGTAGAGGAATTTGCATTTTGTTTTTTTGTGATGTGTGTTCTTTAATAAAGAACTTTTCTAAGTCATCAAGTGTTTTAAAAAAATAAATTCAGATGCCCTTCCTGTAAAAGTGCTAACAAGGGAAGTGCAAATTTACAGTCTCCTTCTAGTCAGCATGAGCTGAGTTGTCAGGATACCACAACAGATGCTGATCTCCTTCACAACGCTGATCATCCTTCATCTCCCTCTATCAATTTACTACAGTCTTCTTAGCCCTTGAATCATACAAGAAGTCAACTAAAGATGCCTCCACCCAAACAGATGACTCTTCCTTCCTGTCTCCCTCTGCCTTCAACACCAGCAAACAATGATTGCTAATTTGCTTCCCTGGAACAAATTCTGAGGAAACAATTTAGAGAAAATGAAGATAATAAACATAATAAACAGCATCTTTTTCAAATAGAAGATCAGCAATGTAAATTCTATCACTTGCTTCTCGAACTGAAGGCTATGGTCGAAAGCCCTCTGATGCCTCGCCCTTCTATTCATCAGGCTTCTGCAGTTCCAGCCCTCAGTCCAGATGCTGAAGAATTTTTGCCAGAAATTTCTGACCCACCTAACACTGCATCGAGAACATCAGCAAATATTCTTGCACCCTTTCTATTTAAGTGTACCCCATCCCTGCAAAGGTTGATGACAGTGTACAGCAGATATCAAAAACAGCAGCGCAATCCCAAAATTCTAGTTTATCTCTTTCTCTTCGAGAACACAATCATACTCCCTCGCAAGGTGTTGTTGACACGTGCAGACAACTGATACCCACCACGATTAGCAATCAGCAGAAACCAAGTAGTTTGTATGTGCACTGTCAAAATGATCCTTCTGAGCTGACGTGCTTTCCCATAATAGCTTGCCTACAAATTCCCAAAGTTTTAAGTTTCTCCGCAGAAACAACAAATATGCTAGCATAATAGGAACAATAAATGAGCAGTCTTGTATTAAAATTAGAAATAGAAATAGTTCGATGCTTAGAAGTGGTAACATTTTTGTTAGCAGGCTAGACCCAAATACTACCTCCCAGCGGATGAATCAGCTACTATTAGAGCTAGAAATTGCAGGTAGAGCTTTCAATATAAAACTAAACATCTGACATATGCAGCCTTTAGAATTGAGCTAAAGAAGTGTGACCTACAACAATATCTAAATCCAGATATCCTGGCCAAATTCTCCTCGTCATGCTATTTTATGGAGCTATTGCCAAACAGTGGTTGAAAAGGTTCAGCATTAAGTATGGCATGTAGTCTACTACTCTTCTGACAATCTTGAGCTCCAGAAGGTCAGGACTTGGGCATTTCTTGTCCTTTAGTTTCAATACTGCTCGATGAAGTTCCTCCAGGATGAAGGGCTCTTCAGTTTCCTGTGTGGTGTAGCAATCATTGGAGGCACACTGTTGGGCTTGTATTGGTGTGAGGTCAGAGATTGGTGGCTGGAAAATGGTATTGAGTATATTATTAATTGACTGCTCCCAGGTAGTTGTTATTGTGCCTTGTGGTGAGAGTTGTTGTCAAAACCTCTCCCCTGGGAAGTTTATTGGTGGTAATTTTATATACCATCCCCAAGGGTCAGCATTCCCAGTTGATGCCACCAGATGTCCTTTTCCTTTGGCAGATTAGATCTGTATAAGCATTCCTGGCTATTCTATATTGCTGTCTCAAGACTTCCACCTCTGGCTGTGGCCATGATCTCCTTGCTCTTTGAAAAGCTTTCCTTTTACTATTTACCTCTCTGCAGAGACGCTGCAGCTCTGGGGACCACCAGGAAACAGTGCTTGGGGAGTGGATTTTTTCGTTTAAATGTTGTGGTACACTTCTTTGTAATGACTATGGTATCAATTCTCTCGTGCACTTGTGGATCCAGCAAGTTACGGTCCCCGCTGGGAGTTGCATGACAGATGTCCAGAGCTGCAATGAAGTTGTCTCAGTTAGCATTTTCTGTTTTAAATCTGTTCAGTGTAAGTTTGGGATTCAGTGGTTGCTCTGGATTCTAGACATTTGGAAGGTTATGGCCCGATGGTCCAAGGTGGTCCAGGCTTCCTGAACACGCCAACCATATGTCTGCTAGCCAGGGTGATATCAATATTTGATTCCCAGAGAGTGGATGAAAATGTTGGCAAATTGTGTGGCCTATTTAATATGGTAAGCTGTGAATTGGAGATAAACTCTTCCAATCGCTACCCATTGCAGGTGCCACTGTGATCATCAGACCCTGCAAACCAAGCAGGAAAGTGGCAGTTTACATCTGCTCCCACAATAATTTTCTCATTGGGAAAGAGGGCCGCTATGTTTTTAAGATACTTTATTGTTAGTAGAATATCCTCTCCAGGTCTGTTATATATAGAAACCACATAAAAAGGTTCCAAGGGGGCCTATGACATGCAGGCATACTGCCCAGGATGTGCAGAGACGTGATATTTGGTGGTGGTGAGTTCTGGGTTCCTGACTACAATTGCCATCCAAGGAGTTTCATTATCTGCATGGATTATTTTGTATACAAGTGGGTAACACCACACCTGCTTGGAATGAATATAAGGTTCTTGAAAGATCATGATGTCAATATTTTCCTCATTTGCAATTACTTTTAGCTGGTCTGGAACTGCCTTGGCCCGCTGCACATTAAGTTGGATGAATTTCATCAGTTGGGCGTTGAACTGTTTAAGCCATAGGCCCATAATCGGTTCTACTTTGTCGTGCTTGCTTTGTGCTTAGATAAACTGGACAACTATTGTCTCTTATTGGGTAATTATGAGAAAGTTTTGAGCTTTTGCAGTTTGCAAAGACAGGCTCGCTGGTTTTGTTGAGGCAGTCCTTATACTGATGTCCCTTCTGGGCATACTCAGCCTGAATGCAAGTGTGTGGTGTGGCCAAACCTGCAGCACTTGAAACACTTTGGGACAGCCATGTGCTCTTTAAAATGATGGCTGCCCCAGTCTATATATATATATATTCTGTCGATTTTTTATTGTATTCCAAGCTGGTGGGGGGTTAACTCCACCACCCAGTTGACATTATTATCTGACTTAGGCTTTTTATGAAATTTAGGCTTAATAAGCTCTTCTGGGGCCAAGTCAGGGTGAGGCGCTTGCAGGTTATGGTAGTATAGTTCCTCGGTGATTTGCATAGATGTGGAATCCTTGCTGACATCAAATGTGATTACTGAGGGGCCTGTTTTCTTCAGTTGTTCTGCAGTAAGGCCAAGTGTTGGGATGGCAGGATTTTTTATGATGTCTTCTATTTATTTTGATGTTTCAGTTTTGATCAGTACTCCAACATTTCAGGTCTTCCTGATCGATTTAATTCTTGTTGTTTTAAAGTGCTCCTTCAGTTTATTGATGACTATATTCTTGACTTCCTCACTAGAATTAATTTCTTCATTGTTAATAGGTTTTAGAGTAACTAAATTTTGGGTTTTTAGTAGTTTTTTTTCCTCTTGGTTGCTAGGCCAGAGGCCTCATCACTCGGCTTGGTAGTGCTGCTCAGTGCATCTGCGTACAAACAAGGGCACTGTTGCATTTTGTTTCCTCATACCTCCATATAAGCCTCTAATTTGGTCACTGCCTTCTCGCATTTAATGTGTGTATTCAGCAATAAGTATTCCATCTTTGACCAGATGGTAATTATCTTTCCTCTCAGGGCTGTAGTTATGTGATTACTGGAGTCAATCATAAGGTCCTCCAGTTTCCATTGGAAAGTTTTGACCGGTCCATGATAGGGTCAATAGGTGGTGTTCGATAGCATTGTAGCATTGTCATAAGGTGTATTTGGTTGCTCTTAAAGCACTGCAGGGTTGCTGCTTCTTGCAGTCTCAATGTCTTGCTTCCTGCCACTTTCTGGGTTATCGGTTTCTCATAATCGTGGCTCCTCAACAGACGAGTCCGCAGAAGTGAGAGAGATTAGGTCACTTGTTGTGCTATCTCTGTCTGTGTTGTTTTTCCCAGCACTTGGGATGCTGTTTTGCACTGGCTGCAGAAGAATCTAACTTTAGCTGTGGCAACAATCTTTGGAATCGATCTTCCAGAACAGCACTCCCCCGGGGTTATTTTTCTGGGGACATTACACATCAGAAAATTTTTTTTTTTCCACAGTAATCACAAGTTTGTTTGGTTGCATGCCCAGACATAATAATTATTAAAAGACGGAGAAATTGGTAATGAACAAATGTTTAAATAGCATTTCTGTTGTGGCAGAAGGCTTCTGCAAGGTTTTTTTTTTTTTTTTTATAAATTTACCGAGAATTCTATATATAGTTTCTAAAGTGTTCGACTGCCAGGCAATAAAATCACTTCTTACTGTATGAGGATGTAGTTTGTCATTCAGTTAAATTTAGCATAGCACGACTTTCCTTTCTTTTAAGTACCCCAGCGGGTAGTCGTTCTCCACTGCAGAGAGACAATGTAAACAGACCACCTGCAGGTTGACTTGATTAAAGGGAGGTGGCAATCTCTAAGATGATAATCAGCATAACCTTGTACTGGATAGCATTTTGCTGGCTATTATGCGATGAAGGGCTTGGCTGAACAAAACAAGATATGCAATTCAAGATTTTAAATTGAAAATAAGGTAGTGGTGTACACTGGCCCAGTTTTCTCCAAGACAGCAAATTTGGTGCATTTTTCTCCAAATGTAGAACTTCCATCCAAATCCAGAACTTTGGATAGCTGGATATATCATTCCAGTTAAGTCATATGCCAAATTCTTGGGGATAATATTTGAAAGTAAATTTGAGCATGTCTGTCAATTAAGAACAAAATGAGAAGAATGAACATTCAGTGTGAACTGTCTTCTACATCTTAATGCTCAGACTGTGTTCCTTTGTTTATTTTTATTTATTTTATTTTTTTATGAAAACCCCAAACACGAGAGGTATTAGAACCTATAGTACTTAGTAGTGCTTGGATTGGAGGTTGAGAAGACGAAAGAAGATATTTGTTGACATTAGACTTGAACTTCTGTAGACTGTAATTTTCAGGAAATAGGTATGAAGGAAGGTTGTTCCAGAAAACGGCAGATGAATGAATAAACGAGGAAGATGAAAAGTTGGTTCTGTGAGTTTGAAGTTGGACAGTAAATGGATGTTGGCTGGTGGCGGCACGTGTGTTCGAATGTTTTGAAAGAGAGAGCGGGAATCATAGAAGCCAATTCAGAGGAACAGTGCCCATGGAAGTATCTGTAGAAAAGGCATGCAGCAGAAACAGAACGTCTCTGAGACACCGAGTGGAGAGACTCTGTTATACAGGAATCATTAATTAACCTAACTGCCCTCTTCTGAATGAAGAAGCATTAGAGAGGTTTTTGGGACACTACCCCAGATGTGGGAACAGTATTCCATGGTAGGGCGGATTTGTGATTTGTACGGAGTGAACAGCTGTTTGGAAGAAAAGTAATGCCAAGAGCGAAAGAGAAAACCAAGTTTTTTAGATGCAGAGGAAGCAATATTTTTAATGTGCTTGTGCCAAGAGAGATTAGAAATCAGCGTAATCCCCAAAAGAGATATATCATTTTGCCTAGAAATCGGAGTGTCGCCAAATATAAGCATAGGAGCAGAAGAATCCTTTTTGCGGGATGTATGACAAGACTGAGTTTTAGAAGGATCGAAATCAACTAAGTTGTCTTTGCCCCACTGGAGAATTACCTGGAGATCGGCATTTAAGGAATTGGTAGCGGATATTCGAGAAGTTGAAGCTGATTGAGCAGAGCAAGGTTTCTCAAAATGGAAAGTGGAATGCAATGTGCTATCATTGGCAAAACTATGGATAGGATTTCCAGTCAATGGAAAACGGTCATTAATATACAAGAGGAAAAGAGTGGGGGAAAGAACTGAACCTTGGGGGACACTGGCATTAGTGGAGAAGTTAGAAGACAGAGAGACAGAAAACTGGATAACCAATTACAATTACGAAAACAAGCTTCCATCTTATGGCAAACCATAAGATGGAAGCTTGTTTAGAAGACTTTTATGCCAAACACGATTGAAAGCCTTTGAGATGTCAAGAGCAACTGCTTGTGTTTCACCAAACTTTTCCATTGAATTTGTCCATAAATTGGTAACATAAGCCAGAATATCACCAGTGGATCGACACTGACAGAATCCATACTGGCGATTGTTGATCAGACGGAAGGTTTCTAGGTAGTTTAAGAGTTGGCGGTTAATTGATTTCTCCATTACTTTAGAAAGAGTAGAATGATTGCAATGGGACGATAATTAGATGGGAGGGATTTGTCACCCATTTTAGGAACTCACTGGATGTGAACAAATTTCCAAGTAGAAGGAAAAACACCATTGGAATAAAAAAAGGTGGCAAAGGACAGGATTGAGTTCAGGAGCACAGGTTTTGAGAACAAGTGGAAAAATACCATCGGGACCTCGAGCTTTCTTAGCTTCAAGATTCATCAAAATCTTTCTGACGTCCTTTTGACGGAAGACCACAGGAGGCATTGAATGGAGCGTGTTGGGAATGGTGGGAGGTGTTTTACCAAGATCATTAATGCATGAGTTAGAAGGAAAATGGGATGCTAGGGTCAGCTTTATCCTTGGCTGAAGTGCCAACAGAACCATCTGTTTTTAACAGAGGTGGGAGCAGAGATGGGCAAAAGTTGTGGCCAGAATGCTCCTCTACCATTAGGGTAAGAAGCAAGTTTTCTAATCTTAGCCTGTTCAAAATTTAGTTCGGACTGGTTAATAACTGCTTTAGAATTGTGGCAAGCTTTGGTGTAGGCCGAAATTGAAACCGAAGAATTGGAAACAAGCCAATTACGAAATACAACGTTCTTCTCTTGAACAGCCTTAGCACATTTATTTGAAAACGAAGGTTTAGATAAAGGATGAGATTTAAAATTTGTGTATGGAATAGAGGATTCCATTCCTACAAGAATAATTTCACTGACACGATCTGAGCAAATGTTGACATCAGAAGTTTTGAAACAGTAATTTGACCAAGGAAAAGAAGAAAAGAAATCTTGCAGGTCATCCCATTTTGCATTCTTGTAATGCCAAACAATATGAGGTTGGGAAGAGCCATGAGATAAAGGCTCCATTGGAGAAGAGACAATCTCCAAGTTGTGATCTGAGGTGCCTAAAGGACCATTCACTTTGACCGTGTACTTAGAAGGGTTGCTTGTGAAAAAAAGTTCAAGCATGTTGGCTGTATGGTTAGGATTGTCCAGTATCCTTGTAGGTAAATGAACAATCTGTGCAAGGTCATTAGTAATTGCAAAAGTTTCAGCATCTCATCCAGCTGGCTCAGTTTAACTAGAAAACAGGAGCCAGCTGGAGTTGTGAACATTAAAATCCCCAAGGAAAATTACCTCACCGTTAGGAAAGTTGGACTGGAGAAAGTCAAGTTGCAAAGAGAGGAAGTCAAAGAGCTCCAAGTGATTAGTGGAGTTGGGAGAACGGTAGACACAACAGATGAATTTGAAACAATGAGGTAGAGAGATTTTAAGCCAGAGGAGATCGAAGAGAGGAGATTCCAAGTTGCCAAGTCTCTGACAGGGAATATCAGAACGGACATATGCACAAGTACCACCTTTGAGGCAAAAGGAATCATACAGCGAATAATTTGGGCATCTGAGATGAGCAATACTTGAATCAACCGATAACTGTGATTCTGTCAGAAAAAGTACATGGGGTTTGGCAGACTGCAAGTGGAAATGGACATCATTGAGATTAGAATTGAGACCACATATTTATGAAATGAACTAGGAAGTGTTTGGAAGGTTTAGATCTTTTCGCAGATGATCTTACTCTATTAGTTTGACAAATCATGGTGTATTCAATAGTAAGTATGCTGATCTCTTATTAAATCTAAATGATATTATGGAGCCCAAGTATATGCCTCTGCTGAGAAAGTGTCCTTCACTGGTTGGACTCCGTCCACCATTGTGCCACAGGTATTGCCACTTTTCTTCCTGTACATCTCTAGTTCCTAGCTTGTATGTTGAAGCCAATTCAGTATGCATACAAATTGAAATTCCTGTCCAGTCTTCCTACCTGGCTGCCTGTATTTGAACCACATTGGAAAAGCCTATATAATTCTTATTCAAGGATTAACCAACCTTTTTGGCATTTGAATTTGAGAATATATTAATATGCTTCAGTTGGCAACAGATCATGTTGAATGCTCCCTCTATCTCTCCTTAGAACATATGCTTTCCAATCATTGATCTTCTCTGTTGAGTTAAATGTCACTGCCTCACATTGTGTTTATCAGCAGTTCATGTGCTGCTATAAGTTTTTTTTTTTTTTTTTTTTTTTTTTCCTTTATCACTGAGAACCTTTCTGGATACCAACCCTTTCAGGAGTATATACAGTATGTAAATCTACATTTATAATTTGTCGTCTCTGTGGAGTACATCCACAGAGTATATACATACTCCCCAATAAGTTAGTTTTCCATTTCAATTGCCGTATTCAGCTACTTGCTACTGTTTATATTCCCAATTATCTAGACATTTCTATACATCTTGCTAAGGTTGTGATTCTACCATACTGGTTGTGTGCAGCTATGTGGCAGGAAGTTGTAGTCATTAAGTTCCAAAGTTAAGTCTCTCATGCCCTTGCTACATCATGCAGATTTCATTTATTGGATCACATCCCCAGATTGTGGTCTGTATTATATTGGTGAGTCAAATTGTAGGTTTTGCAATCGTATCTCAGAGATGATGGAGCTGTTCACCAGTCCAAATTTGCCCACTCTGCTTTTTCTGTGCAAAATTGGTATGAGCAGTGTGTCAATTATAACCCACATTCCAATGTTGAAATTTTGGACTACACACATGATTCACGTCATCTCTCTTGGTTGCAAGCACTCCATACAGCTGTGGTAGATTCCAATACTCAATCGTGGAACTCACATCTTATTATAGAAATAGTTCTAGTGCCACTGAGTCTGACATTTTTTCCTGTCTTCAATCACTCCGAAAGCTTCTTGGTGTATATTTGTTTTTATTGCTTTCATTATTTATCTGTATATTTTATTTCTATCAGTGTTCTAGCTACTATTCTTTATAAAGTTTCCATCATATACTCTATTTCCCACTATATTTTAATAAAGTGTTATTTCTTGCATTTCATTGGTGGTTTCAAGATTTATTTAAGTATGAAATTAAATGAGTTATTATTATAAGTCAAGAAACAAATATTTATTATTTTTTTGAAACTACTCATTAACCTGTTTTTCCTGCAAAAAAAAATATCAAATAATAATGGAGTTGATGAAATCTTTGTCATTGAAATTTATTTAAATTTTCACTGTCATATTATCCTTAAAATGGATGTAATATATGAAATGTCATAGCTTTAGCACATGAAATAGGAATAAACAAGATAACAAAAGCAGAGTGCAAGCATTTTAAGATATACATAGGAAGTGAAATTTAGTTTATTGATTTAAGTATGATGCTTTCCACAATAGGAACTTCTGTTCCATAATTATATGAATACTCAAAATTTAAATGTGCATATATATTTATAGATTTTATAATTTTTTCTGTGCATGTAAGACAGCTTCCTTTACAGCACTACAAGATCTTATATTTGAAGAGATTCCACTTGCAAGTCTGATTGTTGATTTAATAGTTCTAAGTATCCAAGAAGCATCACATCTGGGACGGCATGCCCAATTTGTTCTTTTGTTAGAAACATTTGTTGGCACTTTTCTCAACAGGTAATTAAAAGCTATAAAATATCAATGTAAGTTCTGTTACAGTTAAACTGTATTATTTACAAACAAGATTAGATCAGGTTATAGATCACTTATCAAACTTAGTTTTTACAACTTTTGACATCTCATTTTGTGATTTAAATCATCACTGGGTTGTCATGTGCTATACTGATAAACGACAGCAAGCACCAAAACTGGGGGGGTATGGCACCCATATTCCTAATAAGTATCATCATATTTCTAATTTGTGGTGGTAGACTTACAATTTGATAGATCAGTGCCTTTCATTAGACTTTGTTATAAAATATGTGCAAATCCTATTATAGTGGCAAATTCGTATTATTTACAGATATGCAATTTATTATGGAATCAATAGGTAATAATGTAACAGTATACTTATTACTTACAGTTAGGATTTATATATATTATAAAAGCCTGCATCTTTACTTTAAAAGAAAGTAAATATGAATTAATAGTGGTAAACTATTCTTACAAAAATAATCAAAATGAACTTGCATTACAATAAAATGCTACATTTTTTTTCAACATTTTCAGAAAAAGCTTATTTTGTCAGAAAGGTAGTATGTAAGCAGAGAAAGATCTTTTGACATTAGCATATATAATCAGACAGCATTGGTAGCAATGTTGGCAAAAGTGGAGACATATCAGAAGGAAGAACTGCCAGGGGCAAAGGTTGATGACGTTGTAAAGCAGATATCATCTTTTAAGGGCACAAAAGGTGATATCGTTGTATATTGGCATTAATGATATTAAGAGTAGGAGACTGGGAGAATTACTTAACAAGTACATGTCACTGTTGAAAAAAGCTGTGAATTAGGGTTGAATTTTAAAGTGTCTGCAATTCTGCCGAAACACGATAGGAGGGAGTATATCACCATGAGGTCCTTGGTAATCAATTCGGCCCTGGAGAAGATTGTGCAAGGCTCAAGGGATAGAATTTTTTTCAGCCTGATCTGTGCTTCTTAACAGGAGAGAGACTGCTTCTGCAGGGATGGGATACACTTAAATAGAAAGGGTGCAAGAATATTTGCTGATACTATCGAGACAATGTTAGGTGGGTCTGAAAACTACTAGCTTGGGGGAGGAATACACGGACTAATAGATTAACAGTAGTCGCTGGCAGAGGTGAAAGTGATTCTTGCACTGCTTCTATTGGAATGAGTAGCAGCCTGGAAAACAAGATGTAGGGGATTTCAGAGACTGCTGGGAGTCATTGTGGTACAAGTAAACACATGGGCTGTGTTAGGGTAGCTAAGAATAGGAAGAGGTGCATCTAAGCTTGTGTGTACACCAATACTAGGAGTTTGGTAAATAAATTTGATGAATTTGAGGTATTGCTCGAAACATCAAAGGCAGATATTGTTGGGATATCAGAGACGTGGTGTCACACAGATATAAGGAATGCAGAAATGGAATTTGGAAAGTACAATGTGTACAGGAACGATGGATAGGACAGGATAGGAAGGGAGAAGGGGTTATGCTATTAGTTAAGAAACACATAACATGGAAGTACAGCCAGTTGACATGGCTGGACAGTACAGTGTTGAGTCAGTTTGGTGTGACATAAGCACTGGGAAATCAAAATTGAGAGTAGGAGTGTGTTATAGGCCTAATGACTCTGATGAGTATAATGAACAACTGAACAGGGAAATAGTGGGCCAGTAAATCAGAGAGTCTTATAATGGGGGATTTTAATTTCCCGGATATCGACTGGAATTTTTGGGTTGGTCACTCACACACTAGCAAGGCTTTTGTGGATTTATTGGATGATTGTTTTCTATAGCAGCATGTTCGGGAAGCAACTAGAGGGAATAATACTCTTGATCTGATTATTAGTAGTGATTCTTCATGCATTAAGGAACCACTAGGCGGCAGTGATCAAAGTGTGCTGAAGTGGCATTTACTCAAAGAGGTAACTACCATCAGGGGTAAAGAGAAGGATTTATGCTTTGTAAAGGGCGACTAGGGATTTTTTAGACAGTATTTAAATTCTATATGGTGGGATTAACTGATGATGTTACCAACAGAAAATTCAAAAAGGGAAGCATTCAAAGAATTAATCTTGGAAGCTACTAGGCTTTTCATACCAGCTAAGAAATATTGTTCTAGGTTTAGGCTTAAACGGATGTCAGATGAACTAATGAGACATGTGGCAGAGAAGAAAAATGCATGGATACATATAAATTAATGGGTGACAGGGAAGCCTATGATAGATATAAGCTGGTCTGTAACCAAGTCACAAAGGAGGTTAGGCAGGCAAAGGGAGATTACGAGAAATCTTTGGCAAAGGTATTCAAAGAAAAACAGTTAGAGGCCTGACGTAGCCCAGTGGTCAGGAGCGAGAGTGCATAGCACGCGTTCCTTGAGTGGACCGGGGTTCAAGCCCATGACTACTAAATATGATAAATATTTGTATTGACGATTTATTGTAAACTCTACTGACTTGGTTGTCGTGCCGGAGTATAAACAGAAAATTTTTTTTTTTTTTTTAGAGTTCTTTACTTATGTAAACTCTAGAAGGAAGGGGATGAATCAGATTGGTACATTGGATATTGATGG
This sequence comes from Mastigoproctus giganteus, assembly GCF_048544385.1. Classification (NCBI taxonomy): domain Eukaryota; kingdom Metazoa; phylum Arthropoda; class Arachnida; order Uropygi; family Thelyphonidae; genus Mastigoproctus; species Mastigoproctus giganteus. The sequence goes on along the minus strand of NC_143586.1, from coordinate 85,408,220 downwards.
TTCAATTGTGGATGATCCTGCTCAGGTAGCTAACAAAACTAAATGAGTATTTTGCATCTACATTCACACATTCAGGGAGAGGAATGCCAGAGTTGAATTAAACTCTGCAGTGACTAGATGATTTTGCAATAACTGAGAGCAAAGTGGAGGGGAAATTGTTGAAGGTAAATATAAGAAAGGCACCTGAGGTGGATGGGATCTATCCAGTTATATTAAAGGAGACAAAAAAAAGGAAGTAAGAAAACCCTTAGCCATAATTATAAGAGCTTCCTTGGACTCAGGGGTGGTACCCATGGACTGGAGTTGTGTAAATGTCACCCAAATTCACAAAGGAGGAACAAAGGGTGACACAAGTAATTACAGACCTGTTAGTTTAATTTCTGTTCCAGGGAAATTAATGGAGACACTGGTTAAAGGAGCACTGCAGGATCATCTAGACAAGACTTCATTTATAGCTCAGACATAGCATGGTTTTGTTAAAGGGAAGTCTTGTCTGACCAATTTGATTGGATATTGTATTGTGGTCTCAAAGGAACTGAATGCAGGGCTTAGAAAGACTTTTGATACTCTTGTATCAAATGTATCCATTGAACATAATGTTGCAGAAAATATTAAGTATGATAAAACTATTGATGATTTTGTTCGGCAAAAGCGAGAAAATGTTTAATTAAAATAATACAACTTCATTGCATATTTTTATTTATGTTATAATGTTAAAATTACTGTACAGTATATTATATTTCGAAATATTTTGTTTTTATTTTCTATGATTCTTTGATTTTATTCTAAATATATAAACATAAACTATCTGTGATATATTTTTTTTCTTTTAGTTATATTAGTTATACTTGTGGGTTGTTATTTAATTATACTTGTGGATTGGTCATTCACACACTAGCAAGGCATTTGTGGATTCATTGGATGATTGTTTTCTACAGCAGCATGTTAGAGAGGCAATCAGAGGGAGTAACACTCTTGATCTGATGGTCAAGATATCAAAGGCAAATATTGTTGGGATATCAGAGACATGGTGTCACACAGATATAAGGAATGCAAAATTGGAATTTGAGGAGTAGTAGTAGCAGCAGCAGTAATGGAAGCTTGTGATGTAAGAAAGCAGGTGTATGAGCTTATGTAGCATCAGCCAAAAAAAAAAGAAAAACCAATTTCACACATTCATTCCCTCTAAAAGTTTGTCCAGTTTCTTGAATTCATTTAAGCTATCAACTTCCACAACAACAGATGGAAGTTTGTTCCAGCAATTAACCACCCGCAGGCTAAAGGCAAATCTACGCACATTTATTCTACAACTGTCTTTCCTCAGTTTGAATTTATGCCCCGTCAGGTTCGTAATCTGAGAAGCGGAAGAATCCCATCAGAATTCAGCGTGCTCAACCCATTCAAGGCTTTATATACCTCAATCAGATCACCTCGCAAGTGCCTAGTATCCATCTGCTTCAATTTGCAGAACTGAAGGTGTATAAGGCCTTGAATGGATTGAGTGGTCTCAGTGCTGATCAGATTCTTCCTCTTGCTCAGATTACAAACCTGAGTTAAGACCATAAGAGTTCCACTCACCAATCTTGTTGCTCTTCTCTACACGCTCAAGCAACTCTACATCCTTTCTAAAATGAAGCCTCCAGACCTGTACACAGTACTCAAGCTGTAGCCTGACCATTGCCTTACAAAGGGATAATCACCTCCTTTTCCCTGCTAGCAAAATTCCTGTATATTATTGACAATACCCCATGACCTGCTCTGGCAGCCTGTCTGCATTGCTCAGAAAACTTTATATATATGACTGCACAATTACTCCCAGATCTCTTTCATTTTCTACCACCCCAAATGTAATATCACACAGTTGGTATGTTTCTCTTGGGGTATTTTTACTGATATGCAGTACTTTGCATTTGTCAATGTTAATCTTCAGTTGCTACTTCTCAGTACAGTGTGTACAGAAAGTATAGGCAGGATAGGAAGTGAGAAGGGGTTATGCTGTTAGTTAACAAACATAAAATCTAAGGAAGTGCATCCAGTTGACATAGATGGACAGAGCAATGTTGACTTAGTGTGGTGTGATATAAGCATTGGGAAAGCAAAAATGAGGGTAGGAGTTTGTTATAGGCCTAATGACTCTGATGAATACAATGAACAATTATGCAGAGAAATAGAGTGGGCCCGTAAATCAGTTTCTTACAATTGGAGATTTTAACTTTCCAGATATTGACTGGAACTTGTGAGTTGTTTATTCGCACACTAGTAAGGTGTTTGTGGATTTATTGGATGATTGTTTCCTATAGCAGCATGTTAGAGAGTCAACCATAGGGAGTAACACTCTTGATCTGATTATCAGCAGTGATTATTCATGCATTACAAATTTACAGATAAAGGAACCACTAGCTGGCAGTGATCATAGTGCACTGATGTGGGAATTACTTAAAGATGTTACTAACAACAGGGGTAAAGGGAAGGGTTTTTGCTTTCATAAAGGTGACTACAGTGCTCTCAGAGATTTTTTAAATTCTATACAGTGGTATCAACTGATGTTCTAGGTTTAGGCCCAAATGGATGTCAGATGAACTAATGAGACTCGTGGCAGGGAAGAAAAATGCATGGGATGCATACAAATTATCAGGCGACACAGAAGCCAATGGTAGATATAAGATAGTCTGTGATCAAGTCACAAAAGAGGTTAGGCAAGCGAAGGCAGATTATGAGAAATCTTTGGCAAAGAATGCAAAGAAAAACAGCAAAGACTTCTTTACTTATATAAACTCTAAAAGGAAGTGAAGGAAACAGATTGGTCCACTTGATATGAATGGTGTGACTATAGATGATCATTCTCAGGTAGCTGCCAAACTAAATGAGTATTTTGCATCTACATTCACAAAAGATGAGTTATTCAAGAAGGCCAGATGTTTATTAAACTCTAACAGGGAGTTAAATGATTTTGTAATAACTGAGAGGAATGTGGAGGAGAAATTGTTGAAGTTAAACATAAGAAAGGCACCTGCTGTGGATGAGATCTATTCAGTTATATTAAAGGAGGCAGCAAAGCAAGTAAGCAAACTCTTAGCCATAATTATGAGTGCATCCTTGGACTCAGGGGAAGTCCCCACGGACTAGAGATGTGCAAATGTATCTCCAATTCACAAAGGGGGAACAAAGGGTGACACAAGTAATTGCAGATCTGTTAGTTTGACTTTTGTTTCAAGGAAAATAATGGAGTCACTTGTTAAAGAAGCACTGCACGATCATTCAGACACAGCATGGGTTTGTTAAGGGGAAGTCTTGTCTGAAAAATTTGATTGGATACTATGACGTGGTCACAAAATAACTGGATGCAAAAAATAATTTTGATATCATATACTTGGATTTTAGGAAAGCTTTTGACACTGTTGCACATGGAAGACTACTGTACAAATTGGAGCAGAATGGTATTAAGGGTAAGTTGCTACAATGGATAAAAGAATGGTTGAGTGAGAGAAGACAGAGGGTGGTAATCAATGGGTGCTGCTCTTCACGGACTAATGTTATTAGTGGAGTTCCACAGGGTTTGGTATTGGGTCCACTGTTTTGTATATTTATTAATGATATTGATGAAGGTATATCAGGCTGTGTTGAAGTTTGCAGATGATACAAATGTTGTCAGGGTTGTTAATGACAGTAATGGCAGTGTGCTACTGCAACATGATCTAGAAAATTTGGGATGATGGGCTGAGAAGTGGCAACTGAAGTTTAACATTGATAAATGCAGAATACTGCATATGAGTAGCAGTAACCAGTGATGTATTCAGGCCGGAACACACCGGAACAACGTTCTGGTACTTTTTTTTTCTAAATGTCATAATAGAAAATCATTAAATTTATACACCTAATATTATGACATAATGGCATAATCAAAGGGGAGGGAGAAATATTAATTTAACCATTGCTACTAAAAATATATATTAATAGTAATCTTTAAAATTAATGGATTTCTTTAAAAGTTTATTTAAAAACAAAAATATAAATTTCGCAATGCAACTTGAACATTTCTTACTAAAGTACAATGTGTTAGATAAAGTGATCTAACGAATGAGATATATACTGTGGTGTGTGCAAACGCTGCATTTTTATTTGCCATGAGCTGAACACTATAACTGGTTGTTCTATGAACCATGAGTCTGAAGTCTGATTCAGTTACTGTACAGTCAGTGTTCTGTTATCATATAGTCTTCTGGAGAACAAGCATTCCGGTACTATTTTTTTTAGCAATACACCTGTGACAGTAACTCCAGATATACCAACTGCATGGTGTTACACTCAGGGTAGTGGAGAATGAAAGACATCTAGGGGTAACTGTGCAGTCAGATATGAAGTTTTCTGAGCTGTGCAGACAGGCTGCCAGAGTAGATCATGGGGTCTTGTCAATGATATACAGGAATTTTGCTAGGAGGGATAAGGAGGTGATTATCCTCTTGTATGAGGCAATGGTCAGGCCACACCTTGAAGTCTGCATACAGGTCTTGAAGCCTTATTTTAGGAAGGATGTAGTGTTGCTGGAATGAGTACAGAGAAGGGCAACAAGACTGGTGAGTGGAACAAAGGGATGCTATTACGAAGAATGGCTTAAGTTCTGCATTGCAGTGTCTGGAGATTAGGCACCTGCGAGGTGATCTGATTGAGGTGTATAAGGCCTTGAATGGATTGAGTGGTCTCAGTGCTGATCAGATTCTTCCTCTTGCTCAGATTACAAACCTGAGTTAAGACCATTGTCAAATAGATGTGCGGAAATTTGCCTTTAGCCAGCGGGTAGTTGATTGATGGAAGAAACTTCCATCTGTCGTTGTGGAAGTTGATAGGTTAAATAAATTCAAGGAAGAACTGGACAAACCTTTGGAGCAAATGGATGGGCGAAATGGGAAGTTTTTTTTTTTTTTTTTTTTTTTTTTTTGACTGATACTGTATAAGCTTGCTTTCTTGCATCATATGCCTCTACTAATGCTAATATCTATTTTCTTCACAGTTTATATAGAAACAAAGTCTCTAGATATTAACGAATATTTGTAAGTTTCCTTCTTTCTCTTTGATATTTTTATTTTATTGTATTCATTGTATTATTTAAATTATTTTATTAATAAATATATGCAAATCATAGATTGTTGCAATAGTAATTTTATAAATTTATGAAGACTGACCACCTGCATGTAATGGGGATGTACTTATATTACTTTTGCCCCAGGTCTCCCAGATTGCCTTTTTCTGTCTCTGTTAAAAAATACACACAATATGTGAGGTATGATCAAAAACTTCAGGGGCTGAAGTAATATTTGGTAGATGATGAAGCTTATCAACTTTGTAGTTCCTCTGTTCCTTTCTGAATAATATCCTCAGTTGTTGCAAACCTGGCTCTTTCAAGAGGGATTTAAGCTTGGCAACAAAAAATCAGCAGGGAGCTAAATTTGGTGAGCAGGGTGGAGGGGACCATAATGATGGAATGCTTCAAAAGAAATTCATGATTGGAAAGTGTTGGGTGTGCAGAGATATTAGCATGATGCAAATGCCAATTCCTCAAGCCCCACTTTTCTAGTTTTTTCTTAGAATAGTATTGTGGTTTTACTGTAGAGCTGTTTTGTAGTATTATGGTTCAAATTCTTAATAAGTAGTGCCTCGTGAGGCACTACTTATTAAGCTTGATTGAGCTTGATTTGGCTCAATCAAGAGCCAAACAAAGTGTGGGTCAGCAGCAACAGAATGTTGAAAAATATCTAGATGTACAAGAACTTTCTGCTCTCTGTAATCATCAGTGAGAATGAGGCACAACCCTCAGCAAAGTGTATTGCATTCTCAAATATTCTGTTAAAATTGAGTGACATGTCCCTTAAGAAATGCCAATTTCTCTAGCAACTTCTGCATAGATAATTAAAATATAGATCATTCCTGATTCTTGCTGTGCGTATTGCACTTGGAATAACACTAACTCTTGTTTCAATATACCTCCCACCAAATATATTTTTCATGCTAAAAGAACTAGAAAATCTTATAGCACAATTGCCAGCACCTTTCTGTCTTTTTAGAGATTTCAATGGGCATCACCCATTGTGGGGATCTTCATGCATGGATAAAAGAGGACATCAGATAGAGACATTACTGAATCAACAGCAGTTAACCTTACTAAATGCTGGCCATCACACTTATGTCCATGTACCCACAGGCTTTACTTCAACAATTGATCCATCAATTTGTTCTCCCATACTGTTCCCCAGTATGGAGTGGTCAACCTTATATAATCCACACAACAGCGATCATTTTCCAATTATATGTAAAGTACAAACAAAACAATCCCACTGTCCAGATTACAGAGTAAAATGGAAATTCACAAAAGCAAATTGGACAAAATATTCAGTCTGTGTTTATTTTGATGATCAATTTATTAAATCACAACCAATAGATGAAGTCACCAAGAACATCACCACACAAATTTGGCAGCAGCTTCTGAGGCAATTCCTAAATCCTCTGCAAACCAAAAAAGACATGCAAAACACTGATGGAGTGAGGCCTGTAATAGTGCAAAACAAGAAAAAAATAAAGCTTGGAACCTATTTCGTAGGTTTCCTGCAACAGCCAACCTCATTTTATATAAAAAAAAAAAAAGGAAAGCGCACGACAAATCAGAAGACAAGCCAAAAAAGAATCCTGGATAAGATTTGCCAGTACCATCATGAAGGACACCAGCAGTCGGCTAATATGGAAGAAAATCCAACAATTAAATAATAAGTGCATTCCTTTTTCTGCTCCAATCTTGATTAAGAATGGATGAGAACTGTCTTCCCCAAAGGAAATAGACGATTTCCTTGGAGAGACTTTCAGTCAAATATCATCAGCATCTGCATATGACAATTCTTTCCTAAAAATCAAAACCTCTGCAGAAAAATATAAATTAAATTTCAACATCACCCAATCCCTTCGTTATAATCAGCCATTGATCCTAGCTAAACTCCAAGAAACTCTGAACAGATCAACAAACAGCACAGCAGGACCGAACGGAATCTACTATATAATGCTTAAACATTTAAATAATACAGCTTTAAGATTATTACTAGTGTTCTACAACCGGATATTTCTTGAATGTGTTTATCCTTCCTCATGGCATCATTCTGTAATTTTTGCCTTTCCAAAACCAGGAAAGGATCAGTCGCTTCCACAAAAATACCGACCAATTTCACTAACCATGTGTTTAAGTAAAACCCTATAAAAAAATGATACATAGGAGATTAAAATTGATCCTAGAAAGCAAAATGCTGCTAAATATCAGCCAATATGGTTTCTGACAAAATAGATCCTGCTTGGAACTAACATTCGCAATGCATATGTTAAAAATGAACATCTGGTAATGGCGAGTCTAGATATTGAAAATTCATTCGATACCACATGGAGGTATGGCATTCTTCGAGAGCTGTATGCTCTAGGGTTGAGAGGACACATACCTCAATTCATCCAGAACTTTCTTAAGTGCAGAACCTTTCAAGTTCGTCACCAGAATGTACTTTCACAATATTTTATTCAAGAAGAAGGGGTGCCCCAAGGGTCCATACTTAGTCCTACCCTCTTTGCAATTAGGCTAAACAACACCATGACGCAGAATATTCCCAAAACCGTAGAAATATATATGTATGCCGACGATCTTGCTATATCATGCCATTCAACAACCATTAACAGCATAGAGAGACAGTTACAACTTTTCATAAATAAGTTAGAGACATGGACTGTACAAAATGGTTATCGCCTGTCAAAGCAAAAGACAATTGCAGTTCATTTCTGTAAAATCTGCAGATTACATCCAGAGCCTGAACTTAAATTAAAAAACCAACCAATCCCTCTTGCCAGCAATATCTGCTTTTTAGGTTTAATATTATATACTAAACTTAATTTTGCCACACACACACAACTTATCTCAGAACTCTCTGCTTGAAAAAACTCAATATACTCAGAGCCATTTCTGCCATGGCATGGGGTTCAGATAGATACTCTCCTGCATTTGTATCGTTCACTCATCAGGTAACGTCTAGATTATGGTTCAATAGTATATGACTCTGCTAGGAAAACTGTACTTACAAGACTGAATACCATACAACACAGTGCTCTTCACACTGCTCTTGGAGCTTTTCAAACATCCCCGGTCCAAAGCCTCTATATAGAGGCAAACGAACCACCACTCCTCCTCAGAAGGAAAATATTACTGCTCACCTATGTAGCCAGGGTTAAAAGCCTTTCAGATCATCCAAATCAACTGCTACTTTTCAATCCTGAAAGGATAACATTCTATAACAATAAACCCACTGAAAATAGACCAACTGGTATTAGACTACAAGAGTTGATGCATTGCTGGAATGTTCATTTTGAAAACAACCTGAAAGAAATCGAAATACCTGATCTGTCTTGGTCCTCAAACCCATCTTGCTGTGACACCTATTTCGAACAATGGGGGGGGGAAAAGTCCCTGGAAAACTGTTACATCAGGCAACTGCATGAACGACATGCTGCTTGCAATGCGCAGAGCTGCTTAATATATACTGATGGCTCAAAATCAGATGCTGCCATAGGTCTTTCCCTCATTTACAGTATCTGTATCTCTCCCGGCTGAATGTAGCAGTTATACTGCAGAACTTTATACAATCCATATAGCTATAGACAATATCAACATCTGTCTCAACAATAATAGTTTAATATATACAGACTCCATGAGTGTGCTTTCTGCAATGAATAACAATTTCTCAACCCGATATCCCATAGTAAAAGAAATCCGGTCTTATCTAAATCATTTGAGAAATCTGAACCATACTGTTTCTGTTGGATTCCAGGGCATGCTGGCATCACAGGTAATGAAACAGCAGACCAGGCAGCCAAGCACCCAAAGAGCAATGCACCTCCAGCTTACCAAGTACCCTATATAGATTTTCTAAAACATATCTGACATATCTGTAGGGACTAGTGGTTAAATATTTGGAAGACACATGCAAACAAATTATTTGAAATTAAAACATGAACCACAAATATGGAGCTCCAGCTTGAGGAAAAACAGGCATGAAGAAGTAATACTGGCAAGGTTGCACATAGGGCACACACACCTGACCTACTTGTTCCTGCGCATGGGCGATGACCCTCCTATATGCATGCATTGTTCATCACAACTTACAGTTCAACATATTCTGTTAGACTGTTTGTATTATTCCCATATCAGAAATACTTCCTTCCTCTCTGACTCAAATGCCTTTATCACTAACCCACCTATTGGGAAACAATGCCAATCTGGATGAGTTTTTGCTTATCTCAAACAAATTAGACTTTATGAATATATCTAATAATAGCATTAGTAGAGGCATATGATGCAAGAAAGCAAGCTTATGCAGCATCAACCAAAAAAAAAAAAAAAAAAAACTTCCACTTCATTCCTCCTGTATATCATTGACGATACACCATGAGCTACTCTTCCATCCCATCTACACCGCTCAGAGAACTTCATATCTGCCTGCACAATCACCCCCAGGTCCTTTTCATTCTCTACCACTGTCAGTGTAGCACCACAGAGTTGATACGTTGCTCTGGGATTGCTGTTTCCCATATGTAGTACTTTACATTTGTCAATGTTAAACTTCATTTGCCACTTCTCAGCCCATCTGCTCAACCTTTCCAGATCCTGTTGCAGCAGCATAGCGTCATTAGTGTCCTTAACAACCATGCCAACCTTTGTATCGTCTGCAAACTTGGACATTAAGCTTGATACAGCATCATCACTATCATTTATAAATACAGAAAACAATAATGGACCCAACACTGAACCCTGAGGGACTCCACTAATAACATTAGTCCACGATGAGCAGTGTCCATTGATTACCACTCTGTCTTCTCCCCCTCATCCACCCCTTTATCCATAGCAGCAATTTGCCTCCAAAGCCACACTGCTCCAATTTGTGCAGCAGTCTTCCATGTGCAACAGGATCAAAAGTCTTTCTAAGTTCCAAGTATAAATATCAGAGTTATTCCCTGCATCCAGTTCTTTTGTGACTGCATCATAGTATCCAATCAAATTGGTCAGGCAAGACTTCCCCTTAACAAAACCATGCTGTGTCTGAGCTATAACTGAAGTCTTGTCTAGATGATCCTGCAGTGCTTCTTTAACCAGTGCCTCCATTAATTTTCCTGGAACAGAAGTTAAACTCACAGGTCTATAATTACTTGTGTCAGCCTTTGATCCTCCTTTGTGAATTGGGGTCACATTTGCACATCTCCAGTCTATGGGTACCTCCCCTGAGTCCAAGGAAGCTCTCATAATTATGGCTAAGGGTTTGCTTACTTCCTTTGCTGCCTCCTTTAATATAACTGGATCGATCCCATCTACCCCAGGTGCCTTTCTTGTGTTTATCTTCAACAATTTCTCCTCCACTTTACTCTTAGTTATTACAAGATTATCTAGCTTACTGCCAGAGTTGAATACATGTCTGGCATCCCCCTCGCTGAATGACTCCTCATGTGTGAATGTCGAGGCAAAATATTCATTTAGTTTGTTAGCCACCTGAGCAGGATCATCAACAGTTGAACCATCGATATCAAGTGGACCAATCTGATTCATCCCCTTCCTTCTAAAGTTTACATAAGTAAAGAACACTTTGCTGTTTTCCTTTGCCAAAGATTTCTCATAATCTGCCTTTGCCTGCCTAACTTCCTTTTTGACTTGGTTACAGACCAGCTTATATCTATCATAGGCTTCTGTGTCAAGTGTTAATTTATATGTATCCCATGCATTTTTCTTCTCTGCCACATGTCTCATTAGTTCATCTGACATCCATCTAAGCCTGAACCTTGAACAATATTTCTTAGTTGGTATGTAAAGTCTAGTAGCTTCCAAGATAAGTTCTCTGAATGCTTCCCACTTTGAATTTGCTGTTGGTAACATCATCAGTTGGTCCCACTGTATAGAATTTAAATACAGTCTCAGACCATCGTAGTTGCCTTTATGAAAGCAATAACCCTTCCCTTTACCCCTGATGGTAGTTACCTCTTTGAGTAAATCCCACTTCAGCACACTGTGATCACTGCCACCTAGTGGTTCCTTTATCTGCAGATTCTTAATGCATGAAGAATCACTACTGGTAATCAAATCAAGAATATTACTCCTTCTAATTGCCTCCTGAACATGCTGATGTAGAAAACATCATCCAATAAATCCACAAATGCCTTGCTAGTGTGTGAGTGACCAACCCAAAAAATTCTCGTCAATGTCTGGGAAATTAAAATCCCCCATTATAACTCTCTGATTTACTGGCCCACTCTATTTCCCTGTACATTTTCTTTTTATACTCATCAGAGTCATTAGGCCTATAGCACACTCCTACTCAATTTTGATCTCCCAATGCTTATGTCACACCAAACTGACTCGACACTGCACTGTCCAGCGATGTCGACTGGCTTCACTTCCTTGGATTTTATGTATTTCTTAACTAATAGCATAACCCCTCCTCCCTTCCTATCCTGGTTATCCTTTCTGTAGACGTACTCCCCAAATTCCAGTTCTGCATTCCTTATATCTGTGCGACACCATGTCTCTGATATCCCAACAATATCAGCGTTTGATGCTTTGAGCAATACCTCAAATTTATCAAATTTATTTACCAAACTCCTAGCATTGATGTACACGCAAGTATACATGCACCTGTTCTTATTCTTAGCTACCTCAACCCATGTGTTTACTTGTACTGCAACGACTCCCAGCAGTCTCTGAAATCCCCTACATCTTGTTTTCCAGGCTGCTGCTCATTCCAATAGAAGCAGTGCAAGAATCACTTTCACCTCTGCCAGTGGCTACTGTTAATCTATTAGTTTAATGTTAATTTGATGTAACAATTGGTCAATAAAGCGGCTAAATATGGCTAAAAAACTTCTCGTTCAGTGGAGCTGCAACTTGTAACACGTGGATTTGATACCCTTACCGATACTTTTATGCAATTACAAGGCTGTGTAAAGAATAAATACACCAGATTAATCAGAAAATCACAAAATAATGCTATACTACTAAATTTAAATCAAAAGTTTTAGAAAAACAATAATTTCAAATCAATAAATAAGAAAATCCACTTAGCAGCTTCGAACACGTCTGGCTCCCACTAGCCTCGTCGAATATCTTTGCGTTTGCGATATCAAATAAGGCAAACTCCGGTACCGTTCCAAATATTTTAATAGGCACATTTTGGCCTCAGTTGCCCTTGTGCCACAAAACCTCTACACCACCATTCCTGATCAGATCATGAATACGAGTGATTTAATGGCTCATGTTCTAGGTTTTTGGAGCTGAAAAGCAAGAATAAATGTTGATGGACAAGCAGCCCTCTTTAAAATTTGTGAGAAGTCTTTAAGAAAGCAAGTTTATACATTATCAGCCAAAAAGGGGTAAAAAAAATATATGCACCAGGTACATAATGAGTTGCTGCCACTCTACTCTGAGACTGATAGTGTCACTGATAATGTCACAGCAGCAGCTGTTAAAAACGTCTTTACTGCAGGAATTCATTATGAAACTGGTGCAGTAAAATAAATAAAGTATTGCTGCATTATTTTTATTGAAATAATAATTTCAGTACAATGAATGGAATTTTTCATTGTACTAGTGTACAATGAAATAATTCATATAAAATATATTATAATAATACTAAAATTATTGGTCTATGGTAACTGAAATAAGATATATAATTTTGATACTCAAATGATTTTAATTCCCGAGTGAATATTCCATCGATTGTCATTCCATTACATGTAGTATTTACTAAAGTATTTGACAATATTTAAATTGAAGTCATCTTTCATAAATTTACAAAACTTCTTTCCAGCCTCAGAATTTAATTCTAGATTGAAATCACCAGCGACAACTATAAGTATACGATCCAGTGGCTCTTCCACTAATTTTGCACCTTCAATGGAATATACCATCAAATTCTTGTTTATGAATTTTTGAATTATATCTAATGACATCCCTGGAGTGATATATATGGCAATGATGAAAATATATTCACTATTGAATTTGCACAAAGATCCACAAACGTCTCCAGTTTTTTCTGATACTGCTGTCGCATTGCTGCTATTATGTTGTGCAAAGATGGTGTACTGATGATGGGTGAACCTTCACATTGATATATCGCACCACCACCACTACGAACATCCAACCTTTTAAATTGAGTCACACATTGGAATGGTTTAAGTAATATATGTTCATTATTATCCAACCACGTTTCACTTAATATCAATATTTTGTATAGCTATAAGATTGTGTCTGTTTCAATACCTTGAACATGGGCCCATAAACTTTGTACATTCATTGACGATATAGAATACCACTTTGTATGAAATCTTGTAGTTGATCCTGTAGAGACGGTAGCTTATTATTTTTCAAGCAATCTAGTTCAGCATGAAGTTCTATATTACTAGTAGTTTTGCTGTGGTGAAATGTGAAATTGTCATGGGGATTTTTGATATATAAACCTTGCAATGAGGTCACTCAAGATAATGCCACGTATACAAGTTGCTGTTGATTATCTATCTCATCTCATAATTATATACAACTTTGTTGAGCTGACCGGGCTAGCCGGGTGGGTAAAGTGCTTGCCTGGCAACCCAAAGGTCGCGGGTTCGATTCCTGCCTTGGGCTTGGATCAAAGTACTGCAAAAACCTTGGGAGGTGCATTATGGCCACAGAAGCCTATGCGCCAACAACTACCAAAAAAAAAAAAAAACTTTGTTGAAGATTCCTCCTTAAGATTTATGTATAGTCAAAGCACAAGCACATACTAAAGGAAATTGTATACATCTACATGTTAATTTCCTATTGTTCTTGAATGGAATCTTAGTTGATCGTTTTATAATAGGTACGGATTGACTAAGTAAATGTTTCTTTCACATATTGTTTATAACGAGATTGAAGGGTATGTCCTATTTTTGACTCAGGAAATTTTATCCATACTCGTTTAACTGTTTCGTCATCCTCAAAGTCGAAATATACTAAAGTACCGATTGCACCGTTTACCAATCCAGACTACATCTATATTTGTAGTAATCATGTACGGTTTTCCTTTCAATAATTGTAGAATGTGTGGAAGTCCTGCAGTTTCAGTCACTGACATTTTATGAATTTTATTTCGAATCCCTTGCGGTCATAAATTAGTAGCATCTTCTTTGGTAACAAATCTCAATTCTATAATTTTAAGTTTATCTGGTAATAATGCTTCTCCATTACCTATTTTTGTAAGAACTTTAGAAAACTACTGGACTGTTGAACAACTTGTACTAATTCATGAAATTGTAGTGAATGCCATAATTCTGGTGCAATCTCTAATGACTTGTTTATAAATTCTTTCGATTCCAGTGTTGTTGTTATAGTTCGGTTTAACGACACAAGGGCTACTAAGGCCAAATTGTATCTCTTCATCGTTAATTGACAAATAGCATATTGTTAGAGAGATTAAATTATATGCTTCTGTACAAACCAATATGTTTTAGATATAATAAAAGTTCTTCAATATTTGCTTCATTTCCTAAGATGCGAGATAAATCAGGTGATATATTCAATGTAGAGAGTGACTGAAAAGTGTTTGATCGGATGGTTGAATGTAAGGGACAATCAACCAGGAAATGACGGACTGTAAGTTGCGTCTGACAGGATGAGCACTGTGGTGGGCTTTCACCCAATAATAGGAAGAGATGAGTATGGTGAGTGTGTCCAATTCTGAGTCTTGCCAGTACCACTTCCTCTCGTGTGTTTCTTCGGAAGCCAGACGGCCACAGCTTTGGATCTTCTTTTATCTGGTAAAATTTATTGGTAGTATCACTATTCCAGGTCTGTGACCATTTATCGTAGCAGGCTTTGCGTATGACAGACTTAAAATCAGAGAAAGGAACCTGAGGATGTTGTGAGAGAGCGGATTGAGGATGTTTAGCGGCAAAGTCAGCACTTTCATTTCTCGGAATGCCTGAATGGCCAGGGATCCAGCAAAAACTGATTGCCTGATTGGACGCACTGCAAGCGAATAGCTGGGAATGAATCTGTTTCAATGTAGGGTGAGAAATGGAGGAATTCTTCCTTATGTCAGAGACAGCACTAAGAGAATCTGTGTAAATTATGGCAGATGAGATGGAAAGCTCAATTATCTTACTAAGTGCTAACTTAATGGCATATAATTCAGCTGTGAAGATGCTGCAAGCAAGCGGTAGTGTGGCTGAACTTGTACATAAAGGAAAAACTGCCACAGCACCTACCATACTCTCAGTTTTTGAACCATCCGTATAAATTTACAGGCATGGTTGTTCATAGCATGAGCTGAATGTAACTGTCTGATATTGCAGGAAGGTATATTTTTCCCCTACTGGAGGAACTGTGTATCTTGAGAGACAGACACATAAGTCCAAGGAGCAACAGGTGTAGTTGTGTCTTGGAAGATTTCATTTAAATTGACATTCCAAGTCTGAACAAGCTCTTTGATCCTGAGAGAGGTGGGTCTATTTTCATTTGGCTTGCTCTCATAGAAGGCTTCCCAACGAGTATTATAGAGATACTCCCAACTTGGGTGCGAGGGTAGACTCTGGATCTTAGCAGCGTAGTGAAGCAATGGTATTTTTTTACGCAGGTGTAATGGGGGATCATGAGCTTCAATATATAGATTTTGGATTGGAGAAGTCCTGAAAGCTCCCAGCGCAGTCCTCAGAGCACTGTGATTGATCATATTTAGCCATTTTAAAGTAGTGCTACTGGCAGAGTCATACACTGGACAACCATAATCTAACCGTGAACGGATTAAACTTCTATAGAGATGCAGCAAAGTACACCGATCAGCTCCCCAAGACATAGATGAGACCGAACAAAGTATATTCAAATGCTTTAAGCAAGAAGTTCTCAAATAAGTGATTTGAGCTTGGAAATTTTGTTTGCAGTCTAATATTAGTCCGAGAAATTTAATGGTATTAACAAGCGGGATTGGAGTATTGTGTATTTGTAGTTCAGGTTTGGGATGGAGAGCTCGCTTCTTGCAAAAGTGAGTGACAGTGCATTTCTTTTCTGACAGTCTGTAACCATTCCGTGAAGTCCAGGATTCTATTTTGGTTATGGCAAGTTGTAGCTGCCATTCAATGGTATTCATACTTTGAGATTGACAGGAAATGGTAAGATCATCTGCATACATATAAGTTTGAACAGTTTTTGGGATATCTTGTATCATGCTGCTAACTCGGATTGAAAACAGTGTTGGACTGAGTATTGATCCCTGCGGGACTCCCTCTTCCTGAATGTGAGATGTAGAGAGGACGTTTTTGTATCGGACTTGAAAAGAGCGCAATTGCAGGAAATTCTGAATTATTTCTGGCAAATGACCCCTAAACCCCAGATGGTAAAGGTCCATAATAATACCATGCCGCCATGTAGTATCAAATGCCTTTTCAAGATCTAAATTGACCATGACTAGATGTTGTTTCATGACAAAGGCATTTCGGATATGAGACTCAGCTTTAATGAGCACATCGAGGGTTGATCTATTTTTTCGAAAGCCATACTGGTGATCTGGAAGGAGATTCTCTGACTCCAGGATGTAAGCAAGCCTAGTATGAACCATTCTTTCGAAAATTTTTCCCATGCAGCTCATAAGAGATATTGGCCTGTAGTTTTCAACACAGGAAGAATTTTTTCATGGTTTTGGTAAGGCGATAATGAACGAATGGTGCCATGAAGTTGGATAGGCATTTTCAGAGAAGATCCGATTGTAAAAAATTAATAGGGTTCTCAAGTCTTCTCCAAGTAAATGCTTTAACATAATGTAATGAACTCCATCTGGACCTGCAGCACTATTGGAAGATCTGTGTAATGATTCTTGAAGTTCTATTAACGTAAACGGTTAGTTGTACGGGAATGAGCGGCGCATGGAGAAGTTAATTTTATACCGTTCTGCACCTGCTTTGATGTTCTGGTAGGTGGAGGTGTAGGTGGCAGAAGCTGAGATTTTTGCAAATGATTCTGCTAATGCATTTGCAACTTCTTCAGGAGTAGAAATGTCTTTCCCTTTCCAATGAAGTATCGGAGAGGGCAGCCGAGCAAATTTGCCATTTAGTGCCTGTATTCTTTTCCAGATGACTTGTGTGTCCGTGTCTTTGGTAATGGTGGAGGCAAAAGCAATCCATGAATCCTGTTTCGCTTTCCGCCTAACTTGTCTAGCTTTTGCTTTTAGTCTTTTAAAAGCAATTAGATTACTAGTGGTGGGATACTTGTGGAAATGATTCCAGGCGCGTTTTTTTTCCTGTTTGGCAGTTAAACAATCTGTATTCCACCAGTGATTTCTGTGTTTTCGATATGGTGTGGATTTTGGAATGGAGGCCTTAGCTGCAGTCAGAATCTGATTGGTTATGTAAGTGTTTACATCATCAATATGTTGTCTTTCAACATAAAGTCTCTCTAAGCGTATCTGGGCAGAATAGCCACCCCAGTTTGCCTTTTTAAACTGCCAAGTGGATCGTTGGTCAGGATTTTAAGTTACCCCTGTTTGTAGCGAGCAAATAATTGGAAAGTGATCACTGTTGAAGGGATCAGTTAATACCGACCATGTCATGATTGGAAATATGGATGGTGAACAAATTGACAAGTCTGTTGCAGAAGCAGATCCGGTTGCTAAGTGGATGTAGGTAGAAGATCCAGAATTTAATAAATTAAGATCATTATTATGCATGAATTCCTCCATCAATTTGCCTCTTATATCCATTGTGGCTAATCCCCACAATGGATGGTGTCCATTAAAGTCACCAAAAAGACAAATTGGAGTTGGGAGGTGTGCAATGAGGTTGTCAAGTTCTGAAAGCAGAAGTGGTGCAGATGGCGGAATATAAATGGAAACAATGGTAAATGACGTACCAACTGCAAGGCGACTGCCACAGCTTCTAGGGTAGTTCTCAATTGGATCGGCCTGGATGGTATCGTTAACAAGAATAGCAACTCCTCCACATGCAGGTGATACTGAGTTCCTATCTCGTCTGTAAATGGTATAACTTGAAAATTTTGGCAACACTTGGGGTGACAAGAATGTTTCCTGTAAGCATACACCTATGGGAGTAAATTGAGCTATTAAATCTCTTAAGTCATCAGAATGAGTGCTTAGTCCTCTGCAATTCCATTGTATGATCTTATTCATTATTTAGGTTTACCTGAGGGTGATTCATCTGACTGTTTTCTGTACGTGGGACATTTTTTCCGGTCCTTTTTTTTGAGAATGTGGGGCGTCCAGTATCCATGGTGTCATCTGCATGGAGTTCTAGAATAGGTTCCTCATTGTCTAGCAGCTCATCTACATCCATGCGTTTGGAGGGAGATTCTGTTTTTTTAGAGAGGGATTCCGATTTTAATTGTTCTTTTCCAACTGGGACTGATGGGGTATGAGTAGGAATGCTGATTGGAGTATTTGTGGCTTCACTAGTTCTTTTTGGAGTATTTTCTTTCTCTGAGGTTGAAAGCGTAAATTTGAGCCAGTTCGCTAGAGAGGTGTTAGGTGGAACTGATACTTCTGTTTGAGCTGCAGTAGAAACGAAGTTCCGAGTGCGAGCTGCATAGGAACGACTACTAGGCAGGGTTGACATAACTTGTCTACGTGCCTCAGGAAAGGTGACTTTATTTTGTATTTTTGAATTTTCTTTCCTGTAATCCATAGCTCACATGTTTTGGAAAAAGCTAGGTGGCTTTCTTTGCAGTTTGGACAAACGGGTTTTGACAGAGCAGTCTGCGTGAGTGTGATCTTTTGAGCCGCAGATGGGACATATGGCCTCACCTCTACATGCCTGCTGCGAATGCCCGTATTTCTGGCATTTGAAGCAGCGAATGGGATTCGAGATATATGGTCTAATACGACAATTCAAATAGCCAGCTTTAATTGAGGATGGTATGTCGGACATACTGAATGTTAAAATGATGGATCTCGTTGGAGTGAGATTTCCATCTTTTTTAGTCATAATCCGTTTCACGTTTGTAACTTTTTGACTACTTAGTTCTTGAAGTAGCTCTTCTTCGGAGACTGTAATTAGGTCCCACTCACTGATTACACCCTTTGATGAATTTAAGGTTCTGTGTGGAGTAATTGATACGGTGAGCCCACAAAATGATGTTGTGTTTAAGAGTCGCTCAGAATGTTTAGCGGTGGCAGTTTCAATGAGGAGATCTCCGGATTGTAGTCTTTTCACCATTTTTGGTGATCCAGTAATTTATTCCAAATATTTTTGAATCAAGAATGGTGATAATTTTCCTATAGGTTGGGAGGATAAAGAATGAATCACCAAGAAATTTGGTAATTCATCATGGCATTGAGGTTCCCTTCTAAGCCTTTTGGGGTTGTTGGTGTCACGGTCGTTGTCAGGAATTTCTGACCTTGAGCTTGATGGCTCTAAAGGTGGATAACTATTCGTATCCATGTTAGCTCCTTTTGGTCCTGAGGATATATTTTTACCGGCCCCGCCACGGGGAGGCAGGAGCAGTGCCGCTTGTGGCTAAGCGTATAGGTTAGTACAGTTAGTAAGACGAATTAAATTAAAGAAAAAGGTTCTTTCCTTCTTCTGGGCTCTTTTCTTAGTGCTTTTAAGAAAGAAGGGCTACTTAACGGAAAAGTTTAATAAGCAAGGGAGAAAACAAAAGAGAACCTAGTCGCTTAGAGAAAAACGCTTTTCAATCGCACGAGAATCGCTTGGCCATGGAAATGCTTGGCACCCAGGGCCTCGATTCCAGTGTAGAACGAGTAATGTTAGCTGTTATTCCTACTGATTTAAATGCAATTTGCAAATTTTCTGTGGTACACATTCGCATAATTTTCATTGCCATATATAGCAAATGTTGGGAGTTATCCATGACGATCAGATCTACGAATTTCACTCGATGCCATCATAAAGTGAGTAATTTTCAATCCATTTTAAAATTTTTGTGAATGTCCCAAATATATAGCTAAATAAGTAAGTTCTTCTGCATGTATATCAAATATGGAAACTTCTTGGAGATGATTTCTGACCCATTACTGTACATAAATATTTATCTTCAGACCATAATAATGTTTGTTGTTGAATTAACAATAGTTCATCATCATTGTTGACAGGTTCCACAATTTCATCTGAACGTTCCTGTTCACTATCATCATTTGTCCCCAAGAAATCGTCACTCACTTTTATGCTGTAGAATTTATACAAAGGTGAATTTATCAAATACAGTAATACCCCGAAGTTACGCGATAGGTGGGTCCGACGAAAATCGCTTAAGTCGAATTCGCGTAAGTCGGGGTACAACTTTGCATATAAATACATATAAATTTTGTTTAATTGGGACCAAGGACTAACAAAAAAACTAGTTTAGAAGAAAAATATTAATAAAATTGCAGTTCTTTATACATATTAATACAAAATATGTATTAAAAAAATAAATGACTTATGTAAAAAAGTTATTTCGAGGTCGATGGCTTCATAAAATCTAACAAATTCGTCTGACGACATAGAGACTTCTTTTTTTCACGCAGAATTTCTTCGTAGCAAGCTAATAATTTTTTTTTTATTCCTTGCTTTGTAGCTATAACGCGTTCTTCGTTGTAGTCTTATGTTTTCTAAAATTTTTAAGCCCCTTTCAATTGAGCTGAGACCTTCTGTCAAGTTTGCAATTGTCATGTGCTTTTCGCCGTTGCCTCATTTAGGCCTGTAGCACGTGCAATATCACATGGTCTTTCATTTCGCTCAAAGCTTTTCACAATTTCATATTTTTTCTCTATCGACAGAGGCGGACTAGCCATAAGCCTTACCGGGGAAACCCCGGTAAGGCTTATGGCTAGTCCGCCTAAGTAACCATAGTATGAGACCACTATAAATTTTCCCAGGTAAGAATTTTTGACCCAGTCCGCCTCTATCGATAATTGCTTTTCTTTTTCTCTCTGACTGCAGTGTCTTCACCAGGACGCTTCCTTTTCACACCTTTTAAGTATTTTACTCATTTTTAAGGAATAAAGCACAATTACAAAACGAGGAGGCACGCCTGATACGCATAAACAAAGTTGCGCACATGTAGCAACTGAATAAACAACATCATAAAGGCAGAGATACACTATTAACACCTCACATTTCTAGGGATTACTACCATAAAACAATAAAAATACAGTTGCATTTCTACTAGTGGAATCTGTTATAAACTGGTAGTAAACTCGATCTAATTGCATACCGATAGCTGGAATTGTTGGTTTTTACGTTATTATGGTGAAATGTGTTTCCCCTAAAACAAATACATTTTCAGAATCTCCTCTTCATTCCTATCATGTTGCGTTTGGTTGGGGTGATTCTGCGTTCGACTGCCATTTCTTGTAAACACAAAGGCGAATCGTGCATAAGCCAATTCGGTTTGTGTTATATGATAAGATATCATTACCATATTTATAAATAGTGTATGATCGAATTCGTGTAGTGTAAACACGTGTTATACGAGGACTGACTGTATACGGCTCGACCGACGCGATCCATTTCTCTCGTGAAAACGATGTAATTTCCGACAAACGTTGAGCACGAATTCGAATGCACACATATAAATATGACAGTTGGAATACAAATTCTTGTATATGTGTGCAGCTCATGTGCAGGAAAGTTGAATTTTGTTCATCTTTCGCTCTCACTCTCCGCCGTCTCACCGTATATCGATTACATATGAAAAACAACCTTGAAGATAGTGGGCGGCAGTGTTGCCAAACGAAAAAATCAAGAACCGCGTAAGTCGGGGTATTACTGTACCACATCCATATTTTCACTATTTTCTTCTGCACACATCCTTGTAGATATGATGATTTATGCATGAGTCTTCATTTTATATGTACATTAATGGCATAATCGTCATCCAATTCTCTGGGTAATTGATGAACCATCGTATTTACATTAACTGGTACATTTATTACTTGTCCAATGATCCCATATTGTCCATGTTCATAACGAATTTGCATAAAGGGTAATCGTGGTGATATCAAACGCTCAGTTACAACATCCAGTGGAGGCAAATGCGTAGGATCCTTGAGGTTGTCACAGATATTCTCTCAGATATACCAGACAAGCTTTATTTGCTACCTGAGAGTCTAAAACACTGATGAAATTGATATTCGGGTGACACTCAAGTCAAGTGGACCCAGTTTCGGTGGAGTCCGGATGGTCTGTGACAGCCAAATCCTCTGCTTGCACCTTCACGATGGTGGGACTGTTAGTAACCCTGGGTATAATATCCATGCACAAGTACATGGTGGGTGACCACCCAGGTGTGAACCAACGTAAGCAGGGGTCGAGGTGTGGCACCCACAACATGGAGGAATGCCGCCCCCTCTATGTTACCAGGCATTATTAAGTGGTAGATGCCTCTCGTCAACCGGTGCAATACCACCACTTTACTTATTGGAGGCTTGAAGTGGTGTAACCCATGTTTAGTCTCTAGAGCCAAGTTCCGGTCAGCCCTTCTCCATCTCTTCCATCATGCAGTATGATTGATGACGTTTGAGGTTATGATGAACATCGTGGCAAGATCCAATATTCCTTACATTTTGAGGGTACAGCTCTAAAACGGTGTTCGCAGGCCGCCTGCTAGTTAGTACACTGGACCGAACCTATTGGTAACTCTCTAGGAGTCTTCCGAATCAGCTAGTGTATAATCTTGTTACCTCTACTCTGCCAGATAGTGACTGGAGGGAGTCCGAGTACTGTGTATGGGGGGGGGGCATTTTTGAAGCCATGTTATGTCAAGGATCTGGGTATATTCTTACCATGTGTACGCCATGTCCAAAAATTTCATTACTTCATACAGCATGTTCCACCCACTTTTTCTTACTATTGAATACACCATGAATTGTCAAACTAATGAAGTAAGCTTATCTGCAAAAAGATCTAAACCTCAAAAACACTCCCTAATTCATTTCACAAATATACATGGTCTCAATTCTAATCTCAACGATGTCCGTTTCCACTTGCAATCTGCCAAATCCCATGTACTTTTTCTGACAGAATCTCAGATATCGGTTAATTCAAATACTGCTCATCTCAGATGCCCAAATTATTCGTTGTATGATTCCTTTCGCCTCAAAGGTGGAACTTGTGATATGTCCGTTCTGATCTTCCCTGTCAGAGACTTGGCAACTCGGAATCTCCTCTCTTCGATCTTTTCTGGCTTAAAATCTCTCTACCTCATTGTGTCAAATTCATCTGTTGTCTTCACCATTCTCCCAAGTCCACTAATCATTTGGAGCTCTTTGACTTCCTCTCTTTGCAACTTGACTTTCTCCAGTCCAACTTTCCTAACAGTGAGGTAATTTTTCTTGGTGATTTTAATGTTCACAACTCCAGCTGGATTCCATTTTCTAGTCACACTGACCCAGCTAGTCAAGATGCTGAGGCTTTTGCAATTACTAATGATCTTGCACAGATTGTTCATTTACCTACAAGAATACCGGACAATCCTAATCATACAGCCAACATGCTTGATCTGTTTCTCACAAACAACCCTTCTAAGTACACGGTCGAAGTGAGAGGTCCTTTAGGCACTTCAGATCACAACTTGGTGATTGTCTCTTCTCCAATGGAACCTTTATCTCATGACTATTCCCAAACTCGTGTGGTTTGGCCTTAAAAGAATGCAAAATGGGATGGCCT
This sequence comes from Mastigoproctus giganteus, assembly GCF_048544385.1. Classification (NCBI taxonomy): domain Eukaryota; kingdom Metazoa; phylum Arthropoda; class Arachnida; order Uropygi; family Thelyphonidae; genus Mastigoproctus; species Mastigoproctus giganteus. The sequence continues at coordinate 85,384,535 of NC_143586.1, read as the reverse complement.
GCGAGATTTCTTTTCTTCTTTTCCTTCGTCGGATTACTGTTTCAAAAACTTCTGGTGTCAGCATTTGCTCAGATCATGTCAGTGAAATTATTCTTACAGGAATGGAATCCTTTATCCTACACTCCACTTTAAAATCTGGTGCTTTATCTAAACCTTGGTTTTCCAATAAATGTGCTAAGGCTGTTCAAGAGAACAATGTTGCATATCATAATTGGCTTGTTTCTAATTCTTCAGTTTCATTTTCAGCCTACACCAAAGCTTGCAACAAGTGTAAAGCAGTTATTAATCAGTCTAAACTAGAGTTTGAACAGGCTAAGAGAGTAGAAAACTTGCTTCTTGCCCTAATGGTAGCCGAGCATTCTGGTCTCTTACCAAAGCTATTGGCCACAACTTTTGCCCACCTCTGTCAAAAACAGATGATTCTGTTATCACTTCAGCCAAGGATAAAGCTGACCTGCTTGCATCCCATTTTTCTTCCAACTCGTGTAATAATTATCTGGGAAAACACCTCCCACCATTCCCAACATGCTCCATTCAATGCCTCCTGTGGTCTTCCGTTAAAAGGATGTCAGAAGGATTTTGACAAATCTTGTTGCTAAGAAACTTCCAGGTCCAGATGGTATTTCTCCACTTGTTCTCAAAACCTGTGCTTCTGAACTTACTCTTATTCTTTGCCACCTTTTTTCACTTTCTTATTACAAAGGTGTTTTTCCTTCTGCTTGGAAATTTGCTCATATCCAGCCAGTTCCTAAAAAAGGGCGAAAAATCCTCCCATCCAATTATCGTTCCATTGCAATTACTTCTACTCTTTTTAAAGTAATGGAGAAATCAATTAACTGCCAACTCTTAAACTACCTAGAAACCTTCCGTCTGATCAACAATCACCAGTATGGATTCAGTCAGTGTCGATCCACTGGTGATATTCTGGCTTACGTTACCCATTTATGGACTAATTCAATGGAAAAGTTCAGTGAAACACAAGCAGTCTTTACATCTCAAAGGCTTTCGATCGTATTTGGCATAAAGGTCTTCTAAACAAGCTTCCATCTTATGGTTTGCCAACTGTTTTTTGTAATTGGTTATCCAGTTTTCTCTCTGATCGTTTACTGAGGGTGATGGTAGATGGCTCTGTTTTCTAACTTCTCCACTAATGCTGGTGTCCCCCAAGGTTCAGTTCTTTCCCCCACTCTTTTCCTCTTGTATATTAATGACCTTCTTCCGTTGACTGGAAATCCTATCCATAGTTTTGCTGATGATAGCACATTGCATTCCACTTTCCATTTTGAGAAACCTTCCCTGCTCAATCAGCTTCAACTTCTCGAAAATCTGCTACCAATTCCTTAAATGCCGATCTTCAGGTAATTCTCCAGCGGGGCAAAGACAACTTATTTGGTTTCAACCCTTCTAAAACTCAGTCTTGTCTTATATCTCACAAAAAGGATTCTTCTGCTCCTATGCTCATCTTTGGTGACACTCCGATTTCTAATCAAAATGATATATCTCTTTTGGGGAATACCCTGACTTCTAATCTCTCTTGGCAGAAGCACATTACAAATATTGCTTCCTCTGCATCTAAAAAACTTGGTTTTCTCTTTCGCTCTCGGCGTTACTTTTCTTCCAAACAGCTGCTCACTCTGTATAAATAGCAAATCTGCCCTGCCATGGAATATTGTTCCCACATCTGGTGTGGTGCCCCCAAAACCTCTCACAGGCTTCTTGATTCCATTTAGAAGAGGGCAGTTAGATTAATTAATGATTCATCTCTAACAGAGTCTCTCCACTCACTGTCTCATAGACGTACTGTTTCTGCTGCATGCCTCTTCTACAAATACGTCCATGGGCACTGTTCTTCTGAATTGACTTCTATAATTTCCGCTGTCTCTTTCAAAACAGTCCGAACACGTGCAGCCACCAGCCAACATCCATTTACTGTCCAACTTCAAACTCACAGAACCAACTTTTCATCTTCCTCGTTTATTCATTCAACTGCTGTTTCCTGGAACAACCTTCCTTCATACGTATTAACTGAAAATTACAGTCTACAGAAGTTCAAGTCCAATGACAACAAATATCTTCTTTCTGCTTCTCAACCTCCAACCCAAGCACGGTACCCAAGCATTATACAGTGGATTCCGGTTATTTGGGCCACCGGTTAATTGGGGCAGCCATTTATTTGGGGAAAATCTTAAAAAACAGAACCCAATCGAGCAAATAGCCAGGATTTACTTCGCTTAATTGGGACAAAATGCCATTTAATCAGGGCAGAAGATCGCATCACTGAAGATTACCCTACGATTGTCCCCAACCGCACCACGTAGTTTGGTCGAATTTAGCATTAGTAGAGGCATATGATGCAAGAAAGCAAGCTTATTCAGCATCAGCAAAAAAAAAAAAAAAAAAAACAACCACTACTCCCATTTCACCCCTCCATTTGTTCGAAATACCTGTCCAGCTGAGCCTTAAATTTGTTTCGGCTATCAACTTTAACAACAAGCGATGGAAGTCTATTCCACAAACCAACTGCTCGCTGGCTAAAGGCAAATTTCCGCACATCTATCCGACATCCGTCCTTCCTCAATTTGAATTTATGCCCTCTCAGGTGATTATTCTGAGCAAGAGGAAGAATCCCATCGGCATTGAGCATGCTCAAGACATTCAAAGCCTTATACACCTCTATCAGATCACCTCGCCGATGCCTAGTCTCCAGGCTCTGTAGTTTGCAAAACTTAAGCCTTTCTTCATAAGAGCAACCCTTTGTTCCATTCACTAATCTTGTTGCCCTTCTCTGTACTCGTTCCAGCAGCTCTACATCCTTCTTGACATGAGGCCTCCAGACCTGTATACAGTACTCAAGGTGTGGCCTGATCAATGCCTTACAAGGGAATAATCACATCCTTGTCCCTGCTAGAAAAATTCCTGTATATCATTGACAAGACACCATGAGCTACTCGTGCAGCTCGTGCACTGCTCAGAGAACTTCATATCTGCCTGCACAATTACCACCAGGTCCTTTTCATTCTCTACCACTGTCAGCGTAGTACCACAGAGTTGATACGTTGATCTGGGGTTACTGTTTCCCATATGTAGTACTTTACATTTGTCAATGTTAAACTTCATTTGCCACCTCTCAGCCCATCTGCTCAACCTTTCCAGATCCTGTTGTAGCAGCATAGTATCAGTAATGTCCTTAACAACCCTGCCAACCTTTTTATCGTCTGCAAACTTGGACATTAAGCCTGATACACCATCATCAATATCATTTATAAATACAGAAAACAACAATGGACCCAACACTGAACCCTGAGGAACTCCACTAATAACATTAGTCCACGTTGAGCAGTGTCCATTGATTACCACTCTCTGTCTTCTGCCACTCAACGATCCCTTTATCCATAGCAGCAATTTTGCTCCAGTGCCACACTTCTCCAATTTGTGCAGCAGTCTTCCATGCGCAACAGTATCAAAAGCCTTTCTAAGATCCAAATATATAATATCAAAGTTATTCCCTGCATCCAGTTCTTTTGTGACTACATCATAGCATCCAATCAAATTGGTCAGACAAGACCTGCCCTTAACAAACCCATGCTGTGTCTGAGCTATAACTGAATTCTTGTCCAGATGATCCTGCAGTGCTTCTTTAACCAGTGCCTCCATTAATTTTCCTGGAACCGAAGTTAAACTAACAGGTCTATAATTACTTGTGTCAGCCTTTGATCCTCCTTTGTGAATTGGGGTTACATTTGCACAACTCCAGTCCATGGGTACCTCCCCTGAGTCCAAAGAAGCTCTCATAATTATGGCTAGGGGTTTGCTTACTTCCTTTGCTGCCTCCTTTAATATAACTGGATAGATCCCATCCACCCCGGGTGCCTTTTTTATGTTTATCCTCAACAATTTCTCCTCCACTTTCCTCTCAGTTATTAGAAAATCATCTAGCTCACTGCCAATGTTTACTTCACCTACGACATTCCCCTTCCTGAATAACTCCTCATGTGTGAATGTAGATGCAAAATACTCGTTTAGATTGTTAGCCACCTGAGCTGGATCCTCAACTGTTGAACCATCAACATCCAGTGGACCAATCTGATTCATCCCTTTCCTTCTTGAGTTCAAATAGGTAAAGAACTCTTTTCTGTTTTTCTTTGCATCCTTTGCCAAGGATTTCTCATAATCTGCCTTTGCCTGCCTAATCTCCTTTGTAACTTGGTTACAGACCAACTTATATCTATCATAGGCTTCCATGTCACCCATTAATTTGTATGTATCCCATGCATTTTTCTTCTCTGCCATATGTTTTGTTAGTTCATCTGACAACCATTTAAGCCTGAACCTTGAACAATATTTCTTGGTTGGTATGTAAAGCCTGGTAGCTTCCAAGATTAGTTCCTTGAATGCTTCCCATTTTGAATTTGCTGTTGGTAACATCATCAGTTGGTCCCACTGTATAGAATTTAAATACTGTCTCAGACCATCAGAGTCGCCTTTACGAAAGCAAAAACCCTTCCCTTTACCTCTGATGGTAGTTACCTCCTTGAGTAAATCCCACTTCAGCACACTGTGATCACTGCCACCCAGTGGTTCCTTTATCTGCAGATTCCTAATGCATGAAGAATCACTACTGATAATCAGATCAAGAGTATTACTCCCTCTAGTTGCCTCCTGAACATGCTGGTGTAGAAAACAATCATCCAATAAATCCACAAAAGCCTTGCTAGTGTGTGAGTGACCAACCCACAAATTCCAGTCAATATCTGGAAAATTAAAATCCCCCATTATAAGACTCTCTGATTTACTGGCCCATTCTATTTCCCTGTACAGTATCTTATTATACTCATCAGAGTCATTAGGCCTATAGCACACTCCTACTCTCAATTTTGATTTACCTATGCTTATGTCACACCAAACTGACTCGACACTGCCCTGTCCATCGATGTCAACTGGCTTCACTTGCTTGGATTTTATGTGTTTTTTAACTAATAGCATAACCCCTCCTCCCTTCCTATCCTGTCTATCCTTTCTGTAGACGTTTTACTCCCCAAATTCCAGTTCTGCATTCCTTATATCTGTGTGACACCACGTCTCTGATATCCCAACAATATCTGCCTTTGATGTTTTGAGTAATACCTCAAATTCATCAAATTTATTTACTAAACTCCTAGCATTGGTGTACACGCAAGTATACATGCACCTGTTTCTATTCTCAGCCACTCTAACACAAGCCATGTGTTTACTTGTACCGCAATGACTTCCAGCAGTCTCTGAAATATCCTGCATCTTGTTTTTCAGGCTTCTGCTCATTCCAATAGAAGCAGTGCAAGAATCTCTTTCACCTCTGCCAGTGGCTACTGTTAATCCATTAGTCTTTGTCTCCCCCCAAGCTAGCAGTTTTCCGACCCACCTAACACTGCCTCGATAGCATCAGCAACCATAAAACAATAAAAACAATTAGCAGTCACCTGTTTATTGGGCTTTTGTGTTAGTGAAATCTATCATAAACTGATAGTAAACTCGATCTTATTGAATTTGCGATAATACCGACAGCTGGAATTCTGTGGGTTATTATGGTGAAATGTGTTTACACTTCTATGGAATCTTCAATCATATAAAAAAAATTATTTTCAGGCTCTTCTCTTCATTCCTATTTTGAAAGCTTCGGAATTTGTTACTTCTCACTAGCGCGTATCGTGTTACTTGCAATTTGTGTGTGTGCAGTGTTCTTTGTTATTGATTGCTTATCTTTTTACTGTTTTAAATATTAACCCCCACCACAAATGACATTGAACAGGAATGTCAACCAGTTTAGTTAGTATGTACATATTACAGTACGTATTAATTATTTCGATTATCACGTATATTCTTCCGAATTTCACGTATCATTTAATTTTTTAATTGGTAAGGTAATAAATGGTAAATTTGTACTTAATATATCTTTACTTTTATAGCCTATGGATAATATTCCTCCTATTTTCACTAATTACAAACGCTGTTTAATAGAATTAAAATTCAATTCACAAACGTGATCACAATGACCGGCGGTCATTACACATCGTATAGTGATCGGTACTTTAAATGGTGACTCCATAGTAAAGTCATTGAACAGTGAACCAATTGTAAAGGGCGGGGGGGGGGAGTACATTGTATTTTTAACGATTTACGTGAAACTTCAGAAAATTGGGCAGCAGCTTAATCGGGCCAAAATGCACTAGTGCCGATGTGTCCCAAATAACCGGAATCGACTGTATAAGTATTATAGGTTCTAATGCATCTCGTGTTTGGGGTTTACGTAAAAAATCCATTTTACGTGGTCATAGTTGGTATCCATTCCTCTTTTAATGAAGTATAACATATATTATACAAAAGTACTCAATTCTTGTAAATGAATTTCATTTTGAAGTAATTTATATAAAGTTGTTGGAAATGGTTTCAAATCTAATTGAAATCATAAACGATCACAAACATTACAACTAAATCCAAATGGGTTTTTGTACACTAGTTTTTCAAACTCACTGTCGGCTCGTATTGACACTATAGGTATGTAATCAGGAATCTCATTATTAGCCATTTCTAATTTTGCTTTTTTTTTGTGCACAATATTCCTTCATTCATTCTGCCAGAGTTTTAGATTCCTGATAAGTATCAAGCATAGTAGAACTCTGTCGTTGAATTTCATTATTATTCGGAATAGTTTGAATTTCTAATTTCCTTTTCTTCTGTTCATGATATTCCTTCATTATTTCAGCTCGTGTTTTTTTGGGTGCAGTTTGAGAACTCACAGGCATAACGAAACACTTTTGTTGAATTTCATCTGGATTCACATTTCTGTCCAACTTCCCTTTCTTTCTTTCATGATTCATCTCTAACGATATTCCTTCGAATGCTGTGCTGTAGATTTTGGCACAGTCATGTATTAATTATTATACTCACTTATATCGTCACTGCTCAATTGTACTTGTTGCGTACAATTGAGTTTTCTTGTGCGCATGCATTGTACGTGTTGCGTCACTGCAGCAACAAGTACAATGCATGCATATCAGTTTTCATGATGATTTCTAGGTAACGTAGCGCTTTTTTCCAAATAACTCCAGTAAAAACTTTTTTATTTTTAATGTCAAAAAAAATTCACATATCACCTGTTCATCCCTTTGTCTAGTTCTTCCTCATTACCTACTTTCATATTACCTACTTCAACACTAAATGGAAGCTTGTTCCAACAATTAACTACTCATAGATTGAGAGAAACTTTGGCACATCTGTCCTGCAACCATCCTTCCTCAATTTGAATTTATGACTCGTGTGCATAGTTTGAACAAGACAAAGGATTCCATTGGCATTGAGCTTACTCATTCTGTTCAGAGCCTCAATCAGATCTCACAGGTATCTAGTCTCCAGATGCTGCAGTTTTCAGAACTGAAGCTCTTTCCTGGCAATAGCACCCTCACTAATTTTGTTGCTATTCTCTGCACATGCTTCAACAGTTCCACATCAGCGCCTCCATAGCCAGGCCCCTTGACGTGGGCACCTGTACGTAGTGAGGGGACCTCCCAGTGACGCTGCTGGACTTCCAGACTAGCATCACTGGGATCCAACGCCCACAGCCCAGGTTCCAAGCTTACATCAATGGAATCCGGCGTGTTTGCCGTGCGCTGCGACCCGTGGAAATTCGGAAAGGGGGATCCTGGTGGTTGAGGGGCCCAGCTTCAATACACCACTTTGGCCCCTGCTTCAACAAGACGGGAGGTCCTGGAAGGCCCCCGCTAGGATCAATCGGCTAGTAGGCTCACCTGTGATGGTCAACCGTGTCAATGCCATGCCCCTGCCCTCACGGTCCGAGGGACAGGATTCAGGCTGGCGGCGGTGCAGGTATGGTGTCTGTGTAGTTCCTGAGCGCATTTATTGCTTGCCGGGTAGTGGGCGTCCCTTTGGGCTCCATGGTGGGTGGGGAACGGGCACTGAACCAAATAAAATTTCTATGAATCATGATAAACTTACTTCTTCAGGGGCCCCAACTCGGTCCCTATCCAAAATCAATGAGAAAGATATAGATAGCAGTATTGCTAAAAAGAGGCAGCGATCCCAGTTACCATCAGGGCCTGTCCCAAGGTTCTTAATTATGCATTCTACCAATGAAACACCGATTGGTAAAATGTTGCCCTTTTTTATTCAAAAAGGGTTAGATAGGTTAGCAGGTTCACCCAAATCAGGTAAGAGGCTTCGTTCTGGAGACCTTTTAATTGAAACTAAAAATGACAGGCAATCGGAACATCTACTCCGAACAACATCAATCGGAGGAATACCCATAACAGTGACACCACACAGAACACTCAATTCATTGAGAGGTGTCATTTCAGAGTGGGACCTTCTCAACGTAACCGAGGAGGAAATCTGCTCGGAATTAAAACCACAGGGAGTTATTGCTGTCAAGAGAATTACTGCGTGAAGGGATGGAAAACTTGTTGAAACTAGGAGCGTTATCCTGACTTTTAACTCTCCTAAACCTCCTGATGAGATTAAAGCTGGATACATCAATTGTTCAGTGCGTCCATATGTTCCGAACCCTTTACGGTGTTTTAAATGCCAGAAGTATGGACATTCTCAAATGGCCTGCCGTGGAGTCCTTGCATGCACTCGATGCGATGCAAAAGACCACGAAACAACAGCATGTTCAGCCGCAAAACCCACCTGTATTAACTGTGAGGGAGAACACCCGGCCTACTCACGAGCATGCCAGAGGTGGAAAGAAGAAATTCAACGGCTGAAGGCAGAGCTAAATATATCATACCAAGAGGCAAGGAAATCGGTGAAACCCCTGAATATCAACAAACCTACCTATGCCCAGAAGGTAGCAGGGAGATGTTCCGTCGGTACTTAGACAGACATGACCATTCCTCCAAAGGAGTCTTTCACTCCCATCGCGCGTTATCTCTTAAGTTCTCAAAAACCTGCACAGAAAAACCAATCAGCTGCCACTCCTGTATCAGTACCTCCTAATGCTCCACAAGTAACAAAGGTAATTATGAAAGAAAAGAATAAGAAAGCAGAAGTCCCCCCCCCCCTAGTACCCAAGAAAACATGGATGTCGAGCAGAAGGATGTACATGAAGATTCAGTCTTGGAACTCTTTGCGGAGGAAGAAATGGACACGGGACAGCGTCCATTCTTCCCCAAAAAAAGATAAACCCAAGACTGATAAAAGTAAGCCCTCAGCACCTCGGAAGCCGCCTGATGGACCCACCAAGCCAAAATAATGGCTAAATTCCTACAGTGGAATTGTCGTGGATTCCGGCGAAATACTGATGACATCAAGGCCCTCCTGCAAAAGCACGAGCCAGTTTGCTTTTGCTTGCAGGAGACTTACCTAAAGGCAAATGATGATCCCACAATGCATAACACCACAATTTTTCGTAAGGATAGAATTGCGGATGGTCCTGCTCATGGAGGAGTGGCTATCCTTGTGGGAAACAAGACCCCAGTTCAGCCCTTGCTAATTACAACTAGCATAGAAGCTGTTGCAATTCGCCTTACAGTGGGATTTTTATTAACGGTCTGCTCTATTTATTTGCCACCTGGGACTGACATCTCCCAGGAAGACCTTGATGATCTTGTAACGCAGTTGCCTCCTCCTTTCTTACTTTTTGGGGATTTTAATGGACATAACACCCTGTGGGGGTAGTGCTAACATCAATGGAAGGGGACGAGTCATAGAGCATATGCTAAATGACAATGACCTTTCTCTTCTAAATACTGGAACAAATACCTTCTTCTACATGCCTACCCGTACGTTTTCTGCCATTGATCTCTCTATCTGCTCCCCTTCTCTACTCCCTTCACTCACTTGGAAAGTGGAGGAGAACCCATACGGAAGTGATCACTTCCCTCTGATAACCTCGTTATACAGTGCGAGACGGTGTCTTCCTTTCAGGTTACCACAGTGGAAGATTGATCAGGCTGACTGGTCTGCCTTTCAACATCAGGCAAATTTCGACCTCAGTACCGTCAGTCAGGAGCCTATCAATGATGCAGTAACGTACATCACAGAAACTATCGTCCAAGCAGCTGCGAATGCTGTTCCAAAATCATCTGCCCCTTTTCCACCATTTCCCAAAAACCTTGGTGGAATTCACAATGCACAGCAGCAAAAAAGGCTCAAAACAAAGCGTGGGGAATATTCCGCCGATATCCTACCACTGTTAATCTAATAGCCTTCAAGCGTGCACGAGCCAAAGCATGCTACATTCGCTGTCAGAGTCAAAAGGAATCGTGGATCCGTTTTACATCATCTATTAACCAGTCTACCAACTCTAAGGTAGTCTGGGATAAAATCCGGAAAATGAAGGGAAAATATACATACCACCCTTCTTCAATCCTATATTATAATGGATGCACTATTGCAGATTCAACTGCAATAGCCAATTCTCTTGGGGAAACATTCTCTAACATCTCTGCAACATCTTCGTATTCCCCAGAGTTCCTAGTCCTGAAACATAAACTGGAAAAACAGGCACTTAATTTTAAGTCTAAGACCGTCTATCCCTACAACGAGGCATTTACTATACAGGAACTGAAAAGAGCCCTCACTCTTTCCAAAGCAAGTGCTGTTGGACCAGATGGCATCCATTATGAAATGGTTAAGCATCTTTCAACAAAATCTTTGGATTATCTGCTCCTTCTATATAACAGAATCTTTATAGAAGGGCAGTTTCCAGATTCCTGGCGCAAGTCAACCGTTCTTGCCTTTGCTAAGCCAGGAAAGGATCCAAAAGTCACCAGAAACTATCGTCCTATTGCTCTGACTAGCTGTCTGTGCAAAATCCTGGAGAGAATGGTTAATTCTCGTTTAATATGGTATCTCGAAACAAATGACCTTCTCTCCAACATCCAGTGCGGCTTCCGAAGGAACCGGTCCACTTTGAACCATCTTATTAGATTGGAAGCATCCATCCGGGATGTTTTCCTAAAACGCGAACACTTGGTGTCGGTGTTCTTTGACATGGAGAAAGCGTATGACACAACTTGGAGATTTGGCATTTTAAAAGATTTACATTGCCTAGGCCTAAGAGGGCATCTCCCCTTTTTTATTCAAAACTTTTTAGCCAATCGATCGTTCCAAGTTCGTGTGGGATCCTCACTCTCTCGCTCCTTTAGCCAAGAGGAGGGAGTACCACAAGGATCAGTATTAAGTGTCACGCTTTTTGCCATCAAAATAAATTCCATCACAGAACAACTTCCTCCATCTGTAAACAGTGCCCTCTGTGTTGATGACTTTAGCATTTTTTGTCAGTCATGCAACATGAGGGTTATTGAAAGACAACTGCAGAAAGCCATTGATAGTCTGAATTCCTGGGCACTTGCTAATGGCTTCAGGTTCTCGCCGGAGAAGACCGTTTGCGTACACTTTTGTCGCAAGCGTAATCTTCATCCTGAACCTGAATTAAGGCTCAGACAAAATGCTATTCCAGTAGCAGCGAACACAAAATTCTTGGTACTCATATTCGATAAAAAAAACTGACCTTTCTGGATCATATCCATCAACTCTGCACAAAGTGCGCAAGAGGCCTTAATATTCTCTGCTCGCTCTCCTCTACATCTTGGGGTGCAGACCGATGCACCCTTCTACGGCTTTACCATGCACTTGTGCCATCCAAATTAGATTATGGGTCCCAAGTATATTCTTCAGCCAGAGACAGTGCCCTTCGATGGCTGGACCCTGTCCATCATCAGGCTCTACGTATCGCTACTGGAGCATTTCGAACATCTCCTGTCCAGAGTTTATACGTCGAAGCAAACAAACCACCGTTATCGCTTCGACGTAAGCAGTTGTCTTTAAAGTACGCTTTAAAACTGAAATCCCTGCCAGATCATCCAACGTGGCCATTCGTTTTTGAGCCACGATGGGAAAATTTGTACAATACCCGTAAGACTGCCAATCGTCCTTTTGGTATTCGTCTCCAAGAGCTACTCAAAGAACTTAATATCAAGGTAGACAAGGTTGCCCAAACACCAAAGCAACCCCTTCCACCCTGGCATGCTCATGTCCCGGCATGTGACTTATCCCTTAGAAATTGGGCAGTCGGACACTCCATCATCAGTCTACCTGCAGCTTTATTCAGCACACCAAGCTGAACATTCTGACTTCGTGCCAGTTTACACAGACGGTTCGAAGTCGGAATCATATGTGGGATCTGCTGCTGTCTTTACAGACAGCACTACATCGGAGCAGATTCCCTCTGAATGCAGCATATTTACTGCAGAGCTGCACGCTATTGAGTTAGCTTTGGATCACATCAGTAAATGCCAATACCAACGGTTCATTTTATATTCTGACTTTCTCAGTGTGTTACAGGCTTTAATAACTGTGAGATATAATTCTCATCCAGTTCTGTCTAGCATTCAGCAGAAGATTCACTTTCTCCATGAACGTGAATATGATATCCTCTTCTGCTGGATTCCCAGCCACATTGGGATTATGGGAAACGATTTGGCTGACACCGCAGCCAAATCAGCAGTTCTCAATAATAATCGCTGCCTGTCAGTCCCCTATACAGACTACATGCAAATAATACACGAGAAAATACATTCCCAATGGCAGGATTCGTGGAATAGACAGATTGCGAATAAATTATATCAAATAAAGCCTGTAATTGAACTGTGGCAGTCTAGTCTGCACAGGAATCGTAAGGAGGAAGTTGTTCTTGCCCGGACTCGCATAGGACATAGTCATTTGACACATTCTTTTTTGCTGAGGGCTGATGACCCTCCTATGTGTGAGTCTTGTGGCACAATTTTATCAATTAGACACATTTAATTGACTGTCCAGATTTTAGCAATATCCATTTTACCGCTTTTAACCATCTGACTGAGCCTTATACACTCAGTCAGATTTTATCTGACAATGACAATGTGTCTGCTGTTTTTAGCTATTTTAAATCAATAAAGGTTTTTACTTATTTGTTTACAACAAATAAATTTTATTTAAAATCTATTTGTTGATGTAATTTCTTTATTGATTTATCATTTTTACATTTTATACCGTTGTTATTTTATACCTTGACTTGGTAACCTTAATAATTAGGTCAGTAAAATTAAAATTTTTAAATATCATCTAGTTTTGGCGCATTATAGCCTTAGTTGCTAATGCACCAATAAAACCTAACAAACAAACAAACAAACAAACCATAGCCAGGTGGGCAGGAGCAGCAGTGTGTAGCACACGCTTCTTGATTAGACCGGGGTTCGAGCCTGTGACCACCAAATATGGAGAGTACAGAAAGTTCAGGGAATGATCACCACATATCCCCGGAACAATATGGCCTTAGTTGCTAATGCTCCTAAAAAAAACCGAAATAACAATAACAGTTCCACATCCTTCCTAAAATGAGGCCTCTAGACCTGTATTTAGTACTTAAAGATGTGGCCTAACTATTATGTTTTACAACAGGATAATCACCTCCTTATTCCTACTGGCAAAATTCCTGTATATCATTGACTTTACTTAGAGAATTTCATATCTGACTGCTCAATTATCTCCAAATTTTTTTAATTCTCCATTACTGAAGTGTGGTACCACACAATTGGTACATTAGTCTGGGATTACTTTTACCCATATGAAGAACCTTGCATTTGTCAATGTTAAACTTCAGTTGCTATTTCATCTGAAAATATAGACATTATGCTTGATCTGCCATCATCAATATCATTAATAAACATTTGAAAACAACAATGGGACAGCACTGAACCCTTTGGTGACTCCACTAATAATATTTGTCCCATAAGAGCAGTGACCATTGATAATAACTCTGTCTTCTCCCTTGACTTGGCACATTATGGCCTTAGTTGCTGATGTGCCATAAAACAGCAACCAACCTGTCTTCTCCCATCAACCATCCCTTTGTTCGTAGCAGGAACTTGCCCTTAATGCCACACTGCTTTTATTTGTAAGGAAGTCTTTTATGTGCAACAGTTTCAAAAGCTTTTCTGAAATCTAAGTATATGATGTCAAAATTATTTTTTTCCATCCAATTCGGACACAGAGTGATAAAGTTCCTTTGTCGCTGTGTCATAGTATCCAATCAAATCGGTCAGTTAATATCACCCCTTAACAAAGCCATGCTGTGATTGCAGTATAAATGCATTCCTGTCTAGATGGTCCTGCATTACTTCTTTAACCAGTGATTTTCCATTATTTTCCCTGGAACATAAGCCAAGCTAACACATCTGTAATTACTCGTGTCGCTCTTTGTTTCCTGTTTGTGAATTTGGAATATATTTACACATCTTCAGGAGGGTTTTTGCCTTATGAGGGCATCCTTGGATTCAGGAGAGGTCGCAGTGCACCTCTCCTGAATTCAAGGATACTCTCATAACCTGGAGTAGATGGGATTCACAATCATATAAAGGAAGGCAGCAAACCTTTATGGCTAAAGGTTTGCTGCCTTTCTTTATATAATTGTGAATCCCGTTTACTCCAGGTTTTTTTACAGTTAGCTTCAACAGTTTCTCTTCCACTTTCCTCTCTGTTATCACAAAATCATTCAGCTCATTGTTAGAATTTGATACACTTCTGATATCCCTTTCCCTAAAAAATTACTCCTGTGAATACCTATTCAGTTTGTCAACAACCTGAGCAGGTTCATCAACAGTTAAACCATTCATGTCTAGTGAATCGCTGTGATTTGTCCCCCTCCATTCTAGTTTTTACATAAGTAAAGAAGTCTTTGCTGTTTATCTTTGCATTCTTTGTCAGACACTTCTCGTAATTTCTTCAACTTTCTTAGCCTTCTCTGTGTCTTGATTTCAGATTAGTTTGTCTTCTGTAGGCTTTTATATCACATGATAATTTATATGCATCCCATGCATTCTTCTTTCAACTGGACATGACACATCATGGCCTTAATCGCCTTTGTGCCATAAAAACCGAGATCAAACCTTCTTTCCACCACGAGTCTCATCAGTACATCTGACATCCATATAGGGCCAAGCCTTGAACAGTATCATAACGAGTCTCATCAGTACATCTGACATCCATATAGGGCCAAGCCTTGAACAGTATCTCTTAATTGGTATAAAAAGCCTGGTAACTTTTAAAGTACATCCATGAATGCTTACCATTTAGAATTTGCTGTTGGTAACTTCATTAGTCAAATCCACTGCATAGAATTTGAAAACTGTCTAAGATTGCTGTCGTCACATTTGCAAAAGCCCTTACTCTTGATAGCAGTTATGTCAGTTAAATCCCACATCAGCACATTGTGATCACTTCTACCCAATGAGTCTTTTTCCTGGAAATTCTTAATGGATGAAGGGTTGCTGCTGATAATAAGATTAAGTATATTTCTTTCTCTAGTTGCCTCTCTAACATGCTGGTATAGGTAACTATCATCCAGTAAATCCACAAACTTCTTGTTACCATGCTGACCAACTTACAAGTTTCAGTTAACATCTGGAAAGTTAAAATCCTTCATTATAAAACATTCTGATTTGCTGGAACACTTCATATGTCTATATAGTTGCCCATTATGTTCATCACTGTCATTAGGCCTATAACACACTCCTACTGTCATTTTTATTTTTCCAGTGTTCATGGGTGCATTATAACATTTAATGTTTTTGTGTCATTAAAAATGAAAATCAATCCGCTGCTTATGTCAGACCAGACTGATTGCACTGACTACCCATGTCTACTGGATGCACAGTCTAGTTTTTATATGCTTTTTAACTAAAAGCATAACCCCCCTCCCCTGTCTTTTCTGCACACATTGTACTTCCCATATTCAAATCTTCATCCCTTATATCTGAGTGACACAATCTCTCCAATATCCCCACAATTGTCTGCATTCAATGACTTGACCAGTACTTCAAATTCATCAAATTTATTTAATATGCTCCTAGCATTGGTGTAAATGCGCACCTGTTTTTATATTTGATTGTTCTATGAAGAACCTCCGGAGGCCTTTAAATTTCTGACACCTCATTTTCTATGCTGCTACATGAATCTAATAGAATTTGTGCAAGAATACTTACACCTCTGCCTGCAGTTGCTGCTATTGTATTAGTCAGTGTATCCCCCCCCCACAGCTAGTATTTTTCTGACCCAGTGAATACTGCCTCAATAGCATCAACAAATAATCTTGTAACCCTTTTATTTAAGTGTATCCCATCCGTGTGAAAACAGTCCCTCCTATTAACAAGTACAGACCACAAAAATAAAGATTCTATCCCATGAGCCTTGCACAGTCTCTCTCTCTCTCTCCAGAGCCGAATTGATTAACAAAGCTCTTATTGTGTATTCCCTCCTGTCGTGTGTGGGCAGAATTGTAGACGCTTTCAATTTCAGTCCTAACGTCTGACTCTCTTTACTTGTTAATTAACCCTCAGATCTCTCCTGCTCTTAACATCATTAGTACCAGTGTGCACAAAATATTACATTTTGTGCCCTTAAAAGATGGGAGCTGCTCTACATTATCAACTTTAGCCCCTCATAGACATTCTTCTCTCATAATTCAGACTGAATACAAGTAAATGGGTATTTTATGCATTACTGTGTCTGAGTGGGTCGAAAAGCATGTTGAGACAAGTTGCCACATGCTTACAGTGCCAAATGAATCATCAGAGAATAGTACAACAGAAACCAGCAAAATGAAATGTTAAAAAATGCTTCCAGAGAAGATGTTTGAAGAACTGTCCACAAAGTTTAAAGAGGGACACCTGTCCACTCATGTTCATGATCTGATCAGGAGTGAGTGACATTTAATTATTATTAGAATTCATGAAGTTTCTAGTTAAATTATTTCAAGATTGGAGAATGTGTTGTGTTTCAGCCAAGTTTGCACTTCACGTCCTCCAGATGATCATTGAGAGTAGCGAGTTCTTGGATATCAATTTTTCCATCAGTATGCTGCTGCTAACCCCACACTGTTTCTTCTATCATTACTGGTAATGAATCATGGGTATATGCCTGTGACCTAGAAACAAAGGCCCAACACTCTCGGTGGAAGGCTCCATCTTCTCCAAGGCTCAAAACAAGAATCCCAATCAGATGTGAAGATCATTGTTATTATAGTTTTGAATCACAGGGAATTGTTTATTATGAATTTTTGTCCCACATGGTCAAACAGTAAACTGAAAATACTACTAAACAGTTTTAGAGTGATTGAGCGCTGTTCAGAGGAGACAGCCAAGAAAGTTAGCTTTGTAAAATCGACATTTGCATTATGACGATACCTCTGCACAACCAGCACTTTCCATTCCTAAATTTATTGAGTAGCACTCCATCACTATGGTCCTGCCATCTACCATACTTACCCAGATTTAGTTCTCTGTGATTTTTGGTGGGGAATGGGTGAAAGGAAATGGCTTTGGAGTGTATTGTGACCAATAAACAAAAAAAAAAAAAAAAGTTCCTAAAATCACATTGCTCCTGATAGGTGTACTCAAGCAATAATTATCTGAAAAATGTAAAATTTCACTTCAAAAACTGTTCTAATAAAAAGCATCTACATTTAGACAGGTAAAGATTCAGTCATTAACATTGAACTAAATTTTTGTGTAAAGATTCTTTTTTGTGTTGTCCTTTCAGGTGCAGGGTGACCACTGCCTTATTAAAAATGACCTTCACATCTTTTCTTGCAATTTATTTTTTATTTTATTTTATTTTTTTATGAAACCCCAAACACGAGAGGTATTAGAACCTATAGTACTTAGTACTGTGCTTGGATTGGAGGTTGAGAAGACGAAAGAAGATATTTGTTGAGGTTAGACTTGCACTTCTGTAGACTGTAATTTTCGGGAAATACATGTGAAGGAAGGTTGTTCCAGAAAACAGCAGTTGAATGAATAAACGAGGAAGATGAAAAGTTGTGTTCTGTGAGTTTGAAGTTGGACAGTAAATGGATGTTGGCTGGTGGCTGCACGTGTTTGGATTGTTTTGAAAGAGAGAGAGCGGGAATTATAGAAGCCAATTCAGAAGAACAGTGCCCATGGACGTATCTGTAGAAAAGGCATGCAGCAGAAACAGTACAGTTAATTAATGACTGCTCTCTTTTGTTAGAGAGCAGTCATTGATTAACCTAACTGCCCTCTTCCGAATGGAATCTAGAAGCCTGAGTGAGGTTTTGGGGACACCACCCAGATGTGGGAACAATATTCCATGGTAGGGTGGATTTGCAATTTGTACAGAGTGAACAGCTGTTTGGAAGAAAAGTAACGCCGAGAGCAAAAGAGAAAACCAAGTTTTTTAGATGCACAGGAAGCAATATTTGTAATCTGTTTGTGCCAAGAGAGATTAGAAGTCAGGGTAATCCCCAAAAGAGAGATACCATTTTGCCTAGAAATCGGAGTGTCACCAAAGATAAGCATAGGAGCAGAAGAATCTTTTTGCGAGATATAAGACAAGACTGAGTTTTAGAAGGATTGAAATCAACTAAGTTGTCTTTGCCCCACTGGAGAATTACCTGGAGATTGGCATTTAAAGAATTGCTGATCTCTAGGTAATTATCCAGGATATCTCGAATATCCACTACCAATGTAGCGAATATTCGAGAAGTTGAAGCTGAATATTGAGCAGGGCAAGGTTTCTCAAAATGGAAAGTGGAATGCAATGTGCTATCATTAGCAAAACTATGGATAGGATTTACGGTCAATGGAAGAAGACACCAGCATTAGTAGAGAAGTTAGAAGGCAGAGAGCCATCCACCATCACCCTCAGTGAGTGATCAGAGAGAAAACTGGATAACCAATTACAAAAAACAGTTGGCAAATCATAAGATGGAAGCTTGTTCAGAAGACCTTTGTACCAAACATGATCGAAAGCCTTTGAGATGTCAAAAGCAACTGCTTCTGTTTCGCCAGACTTTTCCATTGAATTTTTCCATAAATGGGTAACATAAGCCAGAATGTCACCAGTGGATCGACACTGACGGAATCCATACTGGTGATTGTTGATCAGACGGAAGTTTTCTAGGTAGTTTAAGAGTTGACGGTTAATTGATTTCTCCATTACTTTCAAAAGAGTAGAAGTAACTGCAATCGGATGATAATTGGATGGGAAGGATTGACGCCTCCGTAGCCAGTGGGCAGGAGCAGCAGTGCATAGCACACGCTTCTTGATTAGACCGGGGTTCAAGCCCATGTCCACCAAATACGGAGGATGCGGAAAGGTCAGGGAATGACCACCGCATATCCCCAGAGCAATATGGCCTTAGTTGCTAATGCTCCTACAAACCAAAATAACAAATAACAAATGGGAAGGATTTGTCACCCTTTTTAGGAACAGGCAGGATATGAGCAAATTTCCAAGCAGAAGGAAAAACACTTTTGGAATAAGAAAGTGAAAAAAGGTGGCAAAGAACAAAAGTAAGTTCAGGAGCACAGGTTTTGAGAACAAGTGGAGAAATACCGTCAGGACCTGGAGCTTTCTTAGCATCAAGATTCATTAAAATCCTTCTGACATCCTTTTGAAGGAAGACCACAGGAGGCATTGAATGGAGTGTGTTGGGAATGGTGGGAAGTATTTTTCTAAGATCATTAATACATGAGTTGGAAGAAAAATTGCGATGCCAGCAGGTCAGTTTTATCCTTAGCTGACGTGATAACAGAATCATCTGTTTTTGACAGAGGTGGGAGCTGAAATAGACAAAATTTGCACCCAATAGCTTTGGCAAGAGACCAGAATGCTCGGCTACCATTATTAGGGCAAGAAGCAAGTTTTCTACTCTTAGCCTGTTCAAAATCTAGTTTGGACTGATTAATAACTGCTTTACAATTGTTGCAAACTTTGGTGTAGGCAGAAAACGAAACTGAAGAATTGGAAACAAGCCAATTCGATATGCAACATTCTTCTCTTGAACAGCCTTAGCACATTTATTCGAAAACCAAGGTTTAGATAAAAGACGAGATTTTAAAGTGGAGTGTGGAATAATGGATTCCATTCCTACGAGAATAATTTCACTGACACGATCTGAGCAAACGTTGACATGAGAAGTTTTGAAACAGTAATCTGACCAAGGAAAAGAAGAAAAGAAATCTCGCAGGTCATCCCATTTTGCATTCTTGTAATGCCAAACAACACGAGATTGGGAATAGCAATGAGATAAAGGCTCCATTGGAGAAGAGACAATCACCAAGTTGTGATCTGAGGTGCCTAATGGCGGAAACACAATACTATCATTTCACGAGACTTCATTTGTATACATGTCTAACGTCAAATGTGGGGGAGCTATATTTGCCATTAAGTTTATTGCTCTGAGGCATGCCGTTGTCATTGGCTATATTCACAAGATAACATATCGGGCTTCAAGACCTAATCAGGTTGTCAGGAGTTCAGATTTTTCTTTTCAAACAGAAATTTCATTAGGTGTGACCGCATGACAAGAGAAAAATGGAGGAAAAGCTAATAGAAAATTAAATTACAAGGTAAATAATTGATTTTGAGCGCACAAGTAAGAATATCCGAAAACAAATAACAACATCATCAAGGATGTTGTTCCTGTGCCCATTCCGAAGCACCCTCCACTTCGACCAGCTACTCGGCATACTTACTGCAAATGTCCAGTCACAGAGACGCTCAAAAATGACCAAATGAGAAAAATAGACCAACAGTATTACAATTAACAAATTTAGAGGAAAAACAAGTCAATCGTTTCAATTTTCGCAACTCATAACGATTTCTTACAAGTTAAATTTTTAGGGTTGAGAAGTAGTTTTTTGTTGTAATTAAATATCATTAAAAATTTTTGTTTGATATTTTGACAGAATAAATCCTTATTCAAAATTAAACTTGCAGTATTTCAACTTTACTTAAACATGCAACTAATTTTTCCTTAGCGCTGATTGAATTTCGAAATTGCGTATTTTTTGCCCTCGAATTTCAACCTTAATTAGATTATATAGGAAATTAAATTCTTCTTTATTCATCTGTAAATACATCTTAAAACAATTTTCATCTTCTTCTAAGTCCTGCAGTAAATGATGGAATTCACCCTTTTCTCTTCTCTACCATTTTATGTCATGTTTCCATTGTGTACTTTCTTTTGTTTTCTCAGCTATAAGACAAGCACATGCATTTCTCTCTTGGCTATAAGAAAAATCATTTAATTTCAGCTTTCCTCAAAGAGAATGACACATATACAACATTACAGTAGGGTTGCCAGATGTATCCCATTCTGGGGTATAATACCCCTTTTTAGAATTATAATTAATTTCCAAGATACCCCTTTTTTTTTATTTGAAATGAGGTATTTGAAAAAAAGCAGAAATCATAAAATGCCCTGTTTAGATTATTATTTAGGAAGAAAGAATTAACTGATGATAAAGTTGTTGAAATGCACCCTTAAAGACTCAAAAAATGACATTTTATCCTATTTACAAAGAGGGTTATAGAATATTTATATTATGCTTACTTTGTAACATTTTGCATTCTACTTTACTTCTTTTTTATTTCATTGTAATGTTTTAAGGCTCAGGCAACAAACTTTTTTTTTTTTTAATTTAAAATTCCCAATATCAATATCGATTTGCTGTATGAAGACTATATGTTCTGTTGAAATCATTCCACAAAGAATATTGAGACTAAAGACCTCAAAAATACCACAGATGTTTGGGTAAAAATATTGTTTTTTTGCTTTGCCTCACTCAAATGCAATGAGTGAGCAAGTATTTAGCTCAATGTTTAACACATGGAAAAAGGATAGAAATAAGAATGTGGAAGGAGAACTGTTGGCATAAACCGATTACAATATGTCATGCAAAGAATTTTACACATATACTTTAAAAAATGAAAAAATTCAGTTAATTTTATTAAAATTTGACTAATTTTGCATTCTATGAACTTGTAAAAATCAAAAAATATAAAAATAAAATTATATTAAAATTATTCGGTTTTTTTTTTTTTTTTTTTTTAAGATATGTGAGTATCTCAAGACAAGGAATGAATACCCCATACATAAGCATGAGTGCTCAGAGATCAAATTTTTAATCTGGTCACCGTACGTGGCAGTGACGCTTCTTCTCCAACCGACTTCACAGACTAAACAGTGACATGAGGAGAGTGCCATAACGTGATAATAGTGTGTTTTTGCCTTAAAGGACCACTCACTTCGACCATTTACTTAGAAGGGTTATTTGTGAGAAAAAGATCAAGCGTGTTGGCTGTATGCTTAGGATTATCTGGTATTCTTGTAGGTAAATGATCAATCTGTGCAAGGTCATTAATAATTGCAAAAGCCTCAGCATCTCGACCAGCTGGGTCGGTGTGACTAGAAAATGGAAGCCAGCTGGAGTGTGAACATTAAAATCACCAAGGAAAATTACCTCACTGTTAGGAAAGTTAGAGTGGAGAAAGTCAGTTGCAAAGAGAGGAAGTCAAAGAGCTCCAAGTGATTAGTGGAGTTGGGAGAATGGTAGAGACAACAGATAAATTTGACACAATGAGGTAGAGAGTTTTTAAGCCAGAGAAGATCGAAAAGAGGAGATTCCAAATTACCAAATCTCTGACAGGGAATATCGGAATGGACATATGCACAAGTACCACCTTTGAGGCAAAAGGAATCATACAGCAAATAGTGTGGGCAACTGAGATGAGCAGTAGTTGAATCAACCGATAATTGAGATTCTGACAGAAAAAGTACATGGGGTTTGGCAGATTGCAACTGGAAATGGACATCGTTGAGATTAGAATTGAGACCACATATATTTGTGAAATGAACTAGGAAGTGTTTGGGAGGTTTAGATCTTTTCACAGATAAGCTTACTCTATTAGTTTGACAATTCATGGTGTATTCAATAGTAAGAAAAAGTGGGAGGGACATGCTGTATGAAGTAATGAAATTTTGGATATGGCGTACACATGGTAAGAATATACCCAGGTCCTTGACATAACGTAGCCTCGACAATGCCCCAGGCATACGCACTACTCGGACTCCCTCCAGTCACTATCTGGCAGAGTAGAGGTAGCAAGGTTATACGCTAGCTGATCCGGAAGCCTCCTAAAGAGTTACCAATAGGTTTGGTCCGGTGTATTAACTAGCGGCTGGCCTGCGAATTCCATTTTAGAGCTGTACCCTTGAAACGTAAGGAAGATTGGATCTCGCCACAATGTTCATCATAACCTCAAAAGTTATCAATCGTACTGCATGGTGGAAGAGATGGGGAAGGGTTGACCAGAACTTAGCTCTGGAGACTAAACATTGGTTCCACCACTTCAAGCCTCCAATAAATAAAGTGGTGGTATTGCACCGGTTGATGAGAGGCATCTACCACTTAGATATGTGGTAGATGCCTCTCATCTATCACATATCTAGTATTGCCTGTAACACAGAGGGGTGGCACTCCTCCCTGTGGTGTGGAGGAATGCCACACCTCGACCCCTGCTTACGTTGGTTCACACCTGGGTGGTCACTCATAGTGTGCTTGTGCATGGAGGTTATACCCAGGATTACTATCTGTAACAGTTCTTTTTTTTTTTTTTTTTTTTTGTTTGTTTAGTGGGGAGTATGCACAGGGGATAATGGTTTAACCTACGAACATGAAATCGAGTACGAAAGTCTAGAAGAATATTCTAAATAAGTACTGAAGCTACTGTTCCAAATTTATCACAGTATTTCTCTGGTACGGATACTGTGGAATTGGATCTAAACCTTTAAAAATTTGTAACTAAAATTTAGCCAAGAAATTAATTAATGAAAAGTGTTTTAAATTTTTGTTCCTATGTTATTAACATGTCTTGCACTTTGAGGCTTATGCTCAAGGTATGAACTTTAAACATATGTAGTTTTAAAGACAGTTGCACATTTGTGTGTTTTTAGTAATTAGCTCTATTCTCTAAATCAGTGGTTTTCAACTGGGGTGCCACATAATTTGGGTTTAAGTTACTTTAACTTTTTTTTTTTAAATGTATATATTTATTTCATTATAAAAAGGTGATTTACAATTGATGTTTATTTAATACCTCTATATAAAGAATAAAATTATTATATAAATATATAATTTGTATTGTGAATTGTAATTTTGTTTATAGTTATATTATTGTAATAACTATCATACAACTTATATATTTTTTAATATTATATATATATATATATATATAAAACCCTTAATTATTTGTAAATATAATACCAACTGGATAAATTGGAGAATTTAGAATATAAGTGTTAGGGGTGAAAACTATACCCAATTGAGGCAAAGGGCCAAGTATTTAGGTAACCTAAGTTGGACTTCTTTGTTGTACCCTATAAATAAACACATAGAAAATAAAATAGTAAAATTAAAATGATGTAGCTAATTATAGATATATGGATACATTGAATGGAACGTTAACTAGGGCTAATGTCACTCAATATATCCCATCAGTAATTAGCTGAGGCTATCTGTTTCTGTTTGCCATTTGCCAATTTTTCTATGTTCAAATGTACCGAGAATTTACTGTGAATATATTATTATTATCAATTTAGTTTAACTGCTTTAATATACATTAAATTTAGCAGAAAACTGGCAGAATAACAGCTAGCCCGACAGATAGCAGTGAAAATTAATAATAAAATTAATGGAAGTGAGTACCTACTATTTATTTTTGTAGTGAAAAGAAAAGGCTTATGCCTAAAATTAAGGCGAATAGGAATAAGGATAGTAATAGACCTCAATCTATTACTATCCTTATTCCTCTTCCTCTTCGCCTTAATTGGATCTAACAGGTATAAAATTGAGTAGGAGTACCGTTATTAAAAAAAGGTTGAAAACCACTGCTCTAAATACTAATTGCGTTATCAGTATGTCTATGAAGTTAGTGTGAATGTTAGCCTGACCATTGTCAAAGTTCAGCAGATATGAAAGAAGAGAAATCGCAGTTATTTTAGGAAATGTTGAGA